>NC_090448.1:513704745-514007775 GCF_031143425.1 Pleurodeles waltl
TGGGTGTTGACAGAACACTATTTGGTGCCCCCTTTGTGATGTAGACTGACTTCCTCCGAATTCTTCAAGCTGCAAAACTACACCTACAGGTAAGAAACTTTTTGAGTGTGAATCTTTTCTGGATTCATATGCTGAGCATTGATTCTACAGGGGTATTTATTCTTGAGGTGGTTGGGTTGAAGATGGAACCTGATTTGAAAATTGATGCTGTAGAACCTTTTGTCCAACGTGTGCTTCTTTGTTCATTTGAATCTCAATACAATAATGTGTAGTAAACATGTGTATAGATGACCATGTTGCTGCCTTGCTTATTTTGTTTAATGGGATACTCGCTAAAAAGGCAATAGTTGCACCTTTTTTCCTAGTTGAATGAGCTTTTGGTGTTCCTTGTGAAGTTTCTCCTGCATTTCTGTGACAACATAATTGTTTGTGCAATCCACCTAGCTATAGTGTGTTTTTTAATATTGGTTTCCCCAGGTTTCTATCTGCAAAAGACAAATAATTGTTGAGTTTTCCTTTGAAGTTTGTCTTTTCAATGTAGTACATCACTGACCTTCTTGTGTTCAATGTATGTAGGGTTATTTCCACTTGTATCCTCGGGTTTTGAAAGAAACTTGTTATTTGCACATTTTGGTTAATATGGAATTGAGAAATCACCTTTGGTAGAAATGTTGGGTCTGTTCTCATGACTATCCTATCTTTGTGAATTTGGAAATATGGTTCCTGTAGTGTGAGTGCCTCTAACCCGTTCAGTCTAACTCTACGTAATGAAGTAATTGCTAGCTATTTGCAGGGTAGCTTTGGGTAAAGGTTCGAATGCTGCCTTCATGAGCTGTGTTTCTACCACACTGAAGTCCCATGCTGGTGCTGGCATTTGTCTTGGTGGTGCTATTCTCTTTTGCTCCCCCTAAGAATATTTTTACCACTGGTGCTATGAACAAACTTCTCCTGGTATACCCCCTTATATGTGCTATTACAGGTAGATGTACCTTCAAGGATGCATACGCAACTCTCTCCTGTAGGAGATGTGTTAGGTATTTTAGAACTGGTTTTCCCTTGTGTTCTTTTGACACAATACTTTCTTAACACACCAAAGTGAGCATCTTTTCCATTTTGCTAAATAACAATTTCTTGTTGCTGTTTTTTTCTTGCTTCCTTTAGTACCGCCATTGTCTTTGTTTTCTAGTTTTAAAATGTCCAAACTCTGTCTTCAGGAGCCAGGCTACTTAGTTTAACGATTCTGGCTGTGGGTGTAATACTTCCCCCCTGATGTCTGGGTAGTCTCCGGACTCTTCCTTGAGTTGAATGAATTATTTCTGAGTACCAAGTCTGTCTTGCCCATAGAGGAGCAACTAATATCAATGTCATCAGACTTCTCTTGAATTTGTTGAGTACTCTGTGCAACAATAGGATTGTTGGAAAAGTGTACGCAAATGTTCCTGACAAACTTATCGAAAGGGTATTCCCTAGAGACTGATGGTGTTATTGTCTGGAGGCAAAGAACTGGCATCTCTTGTTTTGGGTTGTTACAAATACTTCTATTGCTGGAGTTTCCCATTTGTTGAATAGTTTCTGTACTATTAACTGTTTGAGTTCCCACTTATGTGAGCATGAGGCTTGTCTGCTCAGCTTTCCTGCTTCTACATTTTCCTTCCCTGGCACATGTATCACTTGAATTTCTATATTTCTTTGTATCGCCTTTTTCCAGAGTTGCTGAGCCAGCTTTGATAATGGTGGAGATTGTGTCCCCCATGTTTATTGATGTAAAACATTGTTGTGGTGGTGTCTGTTTGGATCAAGTTTGTTCCCCCCCCCCCCCCCCACCCTCCAAAGGTGTTTTTGGAACGCCTTGAGTGCTAGCCAGACTGTGTTCAATTCCAGGAGATTGTGTTGGACTGCAACCTCCTCCCTCCAAAAAACCCTCACACTCTTAGGAGTCCCATGTGTGACCCCACCCCATATGAGAGGCGCCTGTTGTGATTGTCACTGATGGAGTTGGATGCAAAAAGAAGTGTCTCCCTTGTACAATGTCCTTGTTCCAACACACAATTTCCTCCCGTATCCTCTGCATGACTACCACTAGATCTTCCAGACTCCCTGTTGCCTGTACCGGTGTCAAGTGATGCCTCTTCCCTAGGGATTAATGGGAAGCATGAAGCTATCTTTCCTAGTAGCTTCCCCTCCGTCCTCACTGTTAGAGCTTGCTCCTCGCGGTAACAGTGAGTTTCTTTCAGCAGCGATTGCATCATCTTCTCACTGGGAAAGGCTCTCCCCTGTATTGAGTCTAGCCTTGTCCCCAGGAAAATCTTCTACTGCTGTGGCTCTGGGGATGACTTTACTATATTTAATGAGAACCTTAGGGTATGATGTGTTCTTATTGCCTGTTGGATGTCTTGTATGCATTTTTGGTATGACCCCACTCTGACCAACCAATCATCCAGTTAATGATATACATGTATTCCCATTCTTTTGAGATGTGCTGCTACTGCTGCAAGGCATTTTGTAAACACTCTTGGTGTTGACTTTATCCAGAAGGCTAGTACTGTAAATTGATAGTGCGTATTGTGTACCACAAATCTTAAGCATCTCTTGCATTCATCGGGGTGTGCAAGTAAGCATCCTTATCCTTAAGGTCTATTGTTGCCATGAAATCTCCCTCTTCGATTTGTGGTAAGACTTCCTGTAGGGTAGTAAATTAGGAATTTTGGAGTTTTCTTGAATTTGTTTAAACCAGGTCTAGAATTGGATGTAATTATCCCTCTGGTTTTGGAATTAGGTTGAGTAAATTCCCTTGATTTGTAGTTTTGGTACCAGTTCTATTGCATTTTTGTCCAACAATAATTCTTCTTCCTTGAGAAGTCGACTTGTTTCCACTTTTGAGTGTAATTTTACTCTTGGTTTCCTTACTGGAGAAAAATGTATTAGTTCTATGCAATATTCGTATTGTATTGTGCTTAGTATCCGCTTGTCTGAAGGTATTTTCCTCCATTCCTGGAGGAAACGTTTTAGTCTTCCACCCACTGGAGATGTGTGTTTTAAGTTTTTTTTTATTTGTATCCACAGTTATTTGTGCCTTTTTTTTCTCCTTTATATAGTCACTTAATTGGAGTGTTTGTACCACCTCTGTTTGCCTGACCTTTTCCTCTGGGTCTTCTTCAAAAGGAGCCATACCCCTGTTGTTGGTAATGCCAGCCCCGTTGATTTGATGTGTGCTGTTCACTTTAAAATGTTTGATGTCAACTTGTTTGAAAACTACTTCATGAGGTGGGTTGTCTTGATGTGAAGGTGCCCCTTTTTACTCCCTCTTGAAACTGTAATGCGCCCATGGACTTCACTGTTTTGTTATCTTTTTTGAGTTGATTTACATTTTCGTCAACTGAACTCCTAAAGAGTTGTTGACCGTTGAAAGACGTATTGATAATATTTGCTTGTAGCTCAGGTATAAACTAGAGATTCTCAGCCAGGAGTGTCACCCAAGTGTGAGCCTCATCATCATTGGTCTCCTTGAAGGGTCCACTGCCTCGAGTGCTCACTGTAAGCATGCATTTGCAATTCTTTCCCACTCTCTGTTAGATGAGCTGCTGCTTTTTGTATTGTTTTGGGAGGTGTTTTAACAATTCTCCCACCCCCTTTCAGTGTTGATGCGAATGCCTATTGAGCTATGCGTCTGAATTCACAATGCACCACTGATTCCCCGCATGACGCTCCATTCCGTGTCTCGTGAGGTCCATCCTCTCTTTCTCTGGTGGAGACCCCGAATTGAATGGGGTATTAGCACTTTTTCTGGCTGTGGAAGTAATAATTGAATCTGCAGGCACTGTGCCTCTTATATATGGTGGGTCTTTTGATGAGTACTTATATTTCTTTTCCGCCTCTGGAGTCACTGCTCTAGAAGTGGCTGGTTCTTTAAAATCTCCGTACGTCTAGTACACTGGGGAGCACTGGAAGGAACTGATTTCTTGCTTGGCAGTAATGGTTCTAAAAGAAAACAGGTTTGAGGCTTATCGTACTCTAGTTGGACATTAAACCTGTCTGGTGCGTTCTTTATCACCATATTGTACATCCCGATGTCGTCTGGTGGGGATGTTTTTGAAGGGTACGAAACACTCTCCTCTGGTGAGCAAGTCTTTAAGTCTTGCCATTGTTGTTTGCTGTATTCTCCTTCATCAGAGGCCTGGCATACGTCTGCTTGTTGCTGGTTTCCATCAAAGAACATCTCTTCTTCCTGAAGCTCAGGTGTTAGAGGGGCCTGTATTTCTTCGACATCCATATCTGAAGAATGTCTTTGCCAGAGCTTTAGGGCAAATCCTGAATTCCTTGAGGCTTTAGTCAAAATCTCTTCCGTTTTAGAAGCGCCGACATTTCGGCCTTTAGCCGCTTTCTTTTTTTCTCTAGCTCGACCTCCCAATCCTAGAGACCAGTGGTACTAGATTTCGACTTTGAACCCTCCTTCGACAAAGAATCAGTCTTCAAGCGTTGATGACTGGCTCTGAACTGTTCCGCCTTCTACACTGAAAAATCTTTTACCTCATTCGTCCTTTGACATTCTGGGTTTTTTCGGAGTCTTGCTCTCCACGGACCCCATCTGAGGTATCTTTGCGACTCTTTTTCAAGGGTACTGCCTCCGGGTGGTGAGTTTTGACTCCAAGGCCCCTTTTTGAGATCACAAGTCAGATTTTTTCGACTCAGAGGGTTTTGAGGAGTGTCTGCTGTTTCTCACCTCCCGAATCCGGCTTTTCTTGTGTATCTGCTCCTCCAGATCAATGACGTCTCGATCCCTGTCTGATGTTTTGCTCCCTCTGCGTCATTCTCTTCGCTGCTTGACAGGCCCAGATCTTTCAGGGACTCACTTTCCTTCTGTCTCTGCAAGGCATGGTGGGCCATCCTCTGTTTCGCTTTTACTTTTAGTGTCTTTGGTGTGAAAACAATGAAGGCAACGCAGTCCTGGCTCCCATGGTCTAGTGGCAAATAGCAGTTACATACCCTGTGTTTATCTTTTTGCACATATTTGTGGTGGCAGTTCTTTCAAAACTGGAACGGCGTGTTCTCTATTACTCCGATTTTGTAGGCCCCTTGAATGGGCATTCTCACCTCTGATGTGATAAAAATGCTGCAAAATTCTGTCGCCTTCTCCTTTCCTTCTCCCCGTCGACAATTTTACTTCAGTAGACGCTTCTCAGTAAGAAACTTTTCGAAAACTTCCACTTTTCTTTAAAAAATAAATTAAAAAAAGTTTACTTGTTTTGGAGCCCTCTTCGGTAACATCCAGACCTAACACTGGAAAAAAAGAATCTGAAGATGGGGACCAAAGGTGAGAACATCAGGAGGAAGCAGGACTACATCAC
This sequence comes from Pleurodeles waltl, assembly GCF_031143425.1. Taxonomy (NCBI): domain Eukaryota; kingdom Metazoa; phylum Chordata; class Amphibia; order Caudata; family Salamandridae; genus Pleurodeles; species Pleurodeles waltl. The sequence goes on from NC_090448.1 coordinate 513,710,091, forward strand.
AAAGGGGCACCAAATGGTGTTCAGCCATCGCCCACCAACAAACAAAAAAATCAACATAGAAGAAAGACTACAAATAGTGGAGAATTCTGACCCAACCACTAGATAGCAGAATAATCCAGAAAAGATTCTAATGGCATAAGAGCACGAACGCAACAAGAAGCAAAGGAGTGCTGAACAAGGGTGGGGAGCGCCCAGGGTTCTGATTTGCAATTGTTTAAAAAGAAGCAGGATGTTTTGAGGAGGAGATTCCTATATTGTGAAGATGTAGGGTTCTCTATGGAGGTGGGTCTTCAGATCCTACCTGAATTGCACAAGATCTGAGGCAGTTCTGATCCCATGAAGTAAAGTCAGAAACTTCTAAAATTAAGTGTTTTGAAATGAAATACTCAAATTCAGTGAAAGTCTATCCCTTATGCAGGATTTTGGGACTGGCACACTACTCTTCATATGTATCACTAAGGATAGAGTTAAACTGTTTGAGGCTTTAATTAAGCAGAGACCAACATCTTCTTATATATATATAATTGGAGCAAGGCAACAAACAATATAGTTAAAGTTGGTGTCCTTTGGTTAGATCGACAGCTGGAGTCTGATGAGTAAGTGTTCAAACTTGCCGCTAACTTTATCGTTCATTTAAGACTTTTTAAAGTCGAGCATTGGGCTGTGCCCAGTTTTCTTTCTTACTAGGATATACCTAGGAGGCTCACCAAACTGTTGCTTCATTCGTTAGAAGGTGCTATGTTTTATAGATTCTTCAGATTAATGAATACACCAGAACATGTTAAACACTGTCACGATTTTGCAGTTATATAGTCATCACAGAGCCTCTTGCTTCCAAGAAAACGAGAGACCCCAAGCACCTGAATGCTGCCCTATATTTGGTATCCCAAACAGATAAGGGGCATCACCCAAAAGAACTGCATAAACCTGAAGGTAAGTAAGGTGTAGACCAGTGGATCTCCGATTCTAACAGTAGGGGTTGGGAAACAATCTAATGTGACAGAGGTGCCCTACCATGTAGAGGTGGCTTCACTGCATAATGGCGACAATCTACCCAACTGCAGCAAATGGATTTAGATGGCTGCTAGATTTTACTCACTGAATTCACCTACATTAAATCTTCAGGTGGGAAAATGCAAAATTCCTCAAAAGATGGTATGGAGTGTAGTTTGGTAACTAATTCCAGTGTGTATGCTCATGTAAGAATAGCCAGCTTCCACATGAACTTCAATGTATTCTCTCTCTGCGGTGTCGTGGTTGCTTTCTTAAGGCAATCATCCAGTCATGAGTCTAATGATGCCACAGAGTTGTAGTACTCCCCCCCCCCTCCCCCCAGCAGTTGTTGAGTATGACCTGAACAGGTGTAGGCTTGTTTGTGGGAAGTGAAGACAGGAGGATTACAAACATGAAAATGGATACCAATTTAAGTGGAGCATCCTTGCTCACACTGAGGACTTGAAAATGTCTTATGTTTGCCATTAGTGTGCTACAGAAGACTGGCATCACAGGACGGATGCATCTTTTACCTTCGGTCTAAAATAGTTTTAGAATAAACATGTCATCTTAAAAACCTATTAGTCAATGAAGCAGTTATGTCAGTATTTAAGGCTAGGTGTAAAGCTGGCTGTTATCTGGGAGTGTTTTGGCTTTAATTTGCGTTTCCTAAAATGACACCCATGTATTTTTCTTCCCTTGCCACAACTCCTATTGAGTTGGCAGCTCTATCAGTATATGTTGCAGATGATGTATATGCCACTCTCTTTGTAAACGCAACAACCGATTACTTGTCTTAGGAAACAGACAGGATAGTGATGAGATAAATATTCCTGTATCTTGCTGATGCAACCACAAGTGAATCAGGTTTCTGCTGACCGGACACGGGTGGCTAGTATTTGGGCAGCTAGTTCGGTGTTCAGACTTTCCCCTTAGACTGACTAATGAAAGGGGCAGTGTGTTGGGGGGCTCTCCCAATTTTGCACAAGATCATCTACATTTATAATAAAGATAGTTTGCAGGAGTTCTTTGACATGGTCCAATTAACCTCCTGGTGGTCAACAGAAACATGATGGGAGAGCAGAATGATGCACTTTTGGGAATGGCAATCCTCCTAATTAGTGTTTTTCCAATTTTCGCCCAAAACGTTTTCCATATCATATTAGATTTCATATCTGTGAGGTTCAAAGTAGACGTAGATAACAACTTAGGACTTTTAATACACTTTATCTTCATTAAATCCATAAAATTATCTGCAATTCCAATGCTGATCTCGATTTCCATTCAGGTGATCTTCTATCATCAATGATAGATCTCTTATCGATGACTGGTCATTTAAGTCTGTTGTGGGCACATTTTGCTTTCATGACAAAGCCTTTGGTGAAGGAGTCTGTGTCAACAAGGTACTTCTCAATGCCATGGATATTCTTGACCTATATTGACATCACTACCTATCTTCTAGTGACTGATCATCTCTTGACAACAAGGATGATTATTTTTTATTTTTTATTTTTTTACATTGAGACAATAATTTATATTTTCTTTTTGAGGGTATATGATTTTTCAGACGTAGGATGTCGAGGCACGTAAATTGATGTACACATGGTATGATATTGAATGACCTGTTCTAAAACTCCTTCCTTATATATAAATTGGCTTATGGAGAGAAAACTAATCTTTTGATTCAGAAGATGTTTTTTTGTGTGAAGAGGTGCAGAGAATTAGTTTAAGACTATTAAGTTCACCTGCCTTGCTGGTGCAAGAAAACTGCATTTTTCGAGGCCCGCCTTTCTTCCCTTTAGAAAAACAAACTCGACAGTTATCAAAAATTAGACTTCAAGGGAAACATACAGCCTCTGTCCTTTCAGCCCAATTGATGCAATAAGTTTGAGCCCATCAAGTCATTCCAGTGAAAAAATACTGGGATCCGAGTATTTGCACTTAACATTACCTCACAGTTCAGAGCTTCCACTTTTGATATTTCCATCATAATATACAAAATATCTGTACTTCATACTGAAAAAGTTAGTGTACTCAAAGGGTAGCTCTGAGAACAGATTATGTTCCTACCTCCCAAAATTTGCTCTCTGTAATTTTTTTGGATACTCATTTATTTGTAAGTTTGTAAAACTGCTGAAGCTCATCTATGAAATTACTATTCAGAAAACCAGTGAAACAAGTGCTTGAGGAGCATGTAGCCTGGTCCACGTATGTTTATTGATGTAATAAAACAATACAGTTAGTGTTAGATCCAACCACAAAAACAGAGAAAAAATGAAAAGAAAATAATTTGCACGATTAGTACAGTACAAAGGAGAAGATGTCCAGATGTGATGATACATGGCAAAATGTTTTCTAAAAATATATTCAGTCATTAAAATCTCTATGAAAAAATAAACAGTAACAGCGACAGTGCATGAAACAAAACATCAAAAACTGAACAACTCCATTATGTACTATGCAGTTTTCCTAACAATGCATAAACTGTTACAATCTGCTTGAAATATCACATATTCCACGCAGGGTAAGCAGAACATTTATATTCAATATTGGTTATGCAACACTAGAATGCATTTTCACAACTGCAGGTAAGGTATGAGGAGGGGGCACAGAAACGTCATACTTAAGAAAAGTAAATCTCTTTAAAAATGAAGAGATTTGACTGTAAATGCTGCTACACCATCTGAAATCTCTCTTGTCACCAACTTCAAAATAGTTGACAAACTCTTTCCACTGTATCTACTACACAGCATTTTAAGAATAGTTTACATTACAGTGCGACTAACAATGACAGACTCCATCCAGGCTTAACATGATTATTATTAGGCAAAAACTGAAACAAATGGATAAGATTAGTTTTATTCCTTTTTGTACAACTAGTCACAAATGCAAAGTATATTGCATGAGAAATGCTGGTATTTTTTGTTTTTCTTAAGAAAATATATATTGTGCGACTGAGGCTACAATGCACTGTGAGCAAGCATTGTTTCTCCTGCAAAGAAAACTGATGCAACTGAGCTTTTCTCAGGGCAGTACTGTGGAAAACAAGTCTAATGTAAGGAAAGCGGCATTTTTAGCTAAGTCGATATTTCACTGTTGACTATTTTATCTAGCATTTACTCCTTAACCAAACGATAATGAAAGGTGCATTCACAGCTGATTTTAAAATGTTTGTTTCAGCTTAACGTGTAAAAAAAAAAAAAAATGAGAATCCATGTGCATCAATGATTCGGTAAAATTCAGGTCTTAAAGACTGCCAAGAAAGGTTGTCTGTGGATCGGAACTGAACTAACTCAATTAGTGCAGAATTGTAGCCCGGCCTCTGAGAACAGGTATAGAAAATATAAATAGACTGCTGCCTTAAAGGGAAGGGATCGATGATTCAAAAGAGTCCGAAAGCAGGATGATGAAAGATCAGTTAACTTGATCAAGGGCTCTGAGCAATTCTTCTCCCTGTAACAGATTTCGGCTGTCCTTTAAGGGTGCGTTGACTTCACAGTCATAGCTGGTTAGATGGGGTAGTTTACTTCCATCCACGGAATGCCCAAGAAGTCGACTTGTCATATCTAAACGAGAGGAAAACAAAGGTTTATTGTTGGCATTTTATCTAAAATCGAGACTTCCATGTTATTTAAATTAAAAAAAAAAAAAAAAAAAATGAATTCATAAACATTCAAATCATTAAAAAGTACATCATTCTGTAATAGAACTAGGTAACTAAGAAGTTTTGTTACATGACAAACGTCATTTGCTCCTACTTAAGTTTACACAAAGTATTGCATAACTTCCATGTTGTACGATTTGCTCCATAGGCTTGGCTACTATGGTCTATAAGTGTATCTAGGTGGTAGGTAACTAAATTACTGGGGTAGTTCGCTAGTGGCATGGTCTCACATTGAAAGGTGGGTAATGTGCATTTATTGGTGGGGGCGGCAGGGAAATTATGCTGGCAGTGACTGCCATTGTGCTTTTACAAGGGTCTTGGTCGCGGTGATGGGGACTTGAGTGTTTCAGAGCATGGAGCAGAGTTTCCACACAGCAGGTGGGGGAGGTCATATTTCTCATTCACCTGGCAGTTGAAAGATCTTTGCTGTCCTTATTCTCAATGTGTTTCTTTTCTAGGTCAGCTTCCATCATTCCCATTGTGCAATCCATTCTGTGACTCTTCTGTCCACTAGTTTGTCAGTTCTTGCAAAAACCCATCCCTTGCTTGAATCACGTCACTCAACGTACGTGTGAAAAGCCATGCCACACTTTCTCAAAAGGCCAACTTTATCAGGTTGGTCTTGATTCCTGAATCCCAGGTCATCGCTATTTGTTGTTAGCTAGTGCCAATGGCAGAACGATAAATGTGCCCATGATCTTACTTTTAGCATGGCAATGTTTTTCATGGCACAAAACCCGTAAGTCAGCCGTGACTCTTGATTCTGATGGCAGTTATTTATTTTATTTGAGCTCTACTCCAGCCAATCACATCTTGCGGTGTGCAAAATTTCTTGTGGGCTTTAAAGTGGTAAATTTCAAACCACGTTCGGCAGCAGGTTTGGGCCCAGAGCCTCTTCACTGCCCGTAAAACGAGTCACACACAAGAACATAGGTTAAATCCAGCACTTAAAATGGCCCCTCCCAAGTTCGCTGTGACTCGTGCGCAGTGTTCAGAGTTTTTTTTCTTTTTTTTTTCCTTTCTGAAGTTACTCGGATTTTGTATGCAACGGGTGGATCCGGACCTCTGCATGGGGCAGGTCACCTATGGGATAGACCAATACTCCTTCAGCTCCACTCGAAGTTGACTTTACCCTGCTCCCCCCATCCAGCAGTGGGAAATTAGCAAATTACAAAATGAAGGGAAAAATAATTTCAACCCTAATCCAGCCAATCACATTTTGGATAAAAAATTCAAAAGGTGGCTGACAGGACTAGCGAGTCATGATTTTATAAAAGAGCAGAGATGTACAGAATGGTTAGCCAGCTCAGGAACTTTTTAAAAACAATTCTTATCTCCAAATCTTCAGAACAAATGTACTCAATGTGCACGTCGCATGTTGAGGTGCAAGGAGCTTGCGGGACTGCTCCCTCAAGGCCTTGGGGTGCATTGTGCGACAACTGATGCAGATCTCAGCGTTGTGATTGTGCTTGAGGCACCAAAGGGAGCAGAGATGTGGATCAGTCAGAAAGCCTTCCTCATGGACATCCCTGCCACCCCAGGAGATAAGGTCTCAAAAAAACTTCAACAAAAGGGTAAAAAAAAAAGTCAATCAAAAAGTGACTGGGTGCAAGTCCTCTCCGGATCTGCGCTGACTTGCGCGGAAAGAAAACAACTGATGTCCATGCGCCAGGGTGGTGTCTATTTGGGCACCACACTTGGCACTTTGGTGCAAACAACACTACGCACAGCCGAATGACAACACCTACTGGCATCCAGGGGTACTGCTCACAAAAAAAATTCAGATCCAGTCCGATGCTTGGCAATAATTCTAAGGCAAGTAATCTGTAGAAGTCTATCAGATGTTCCATTTTTATACTAAGCTTGCAGTGGTTGGTGTGCAATGTTTCTTATGGGGGCTAAAATTAGAAATTGCTTGATTTTCGACCCACGTAGTAGCAGATTTTCACCTATGGCATATCTTCATGACAAACAGTTGAGTGAGTAGGTAGATTACAAAGTTTTGTGTAAATCTGTCTACGGAGCCAAATGTTCTCAATTTCATATCAATTGAAACACTGCCAAAACCATAACTACACAGGGGCAACTGTCACTGTGTACCAAAAAACCCCATATATATTTAAGTGATATTATAGTTCAGTGGAAATGCATTAAAAACCCACTGGAATTCACTAGTCATAGTTAAGGAATAGTTTCTTACCTGTAACTCCAGTTCTCTCGAGGGGTATTTCCATGATAGTCATAAGCGTTGACTAGTTGCGTCCGCGGGGACCCCAGAGCACTTTTTCCAATATCTTTTAAAGTGTTCATGTTTGCCTTACTTCAGGAAGGCCTGCAAAGCCACTTAATAATGTCCATATGCAGCCTAGAGGAAAGGCTAGTGTCCAAAATTCTTCATCCAGTTTGCTTTGAAAAGGACAAAGTTAAGGCACATGCATTCAAATGCATGAGTGAGTTGCAAATTTAGGAGAAAAAAATCCTTCACAAACCTTTTTTTATATTGCAAAACAATGATGGAGTGCAGGGCAGTGTAGCCCATAGGCTGCCATTATCAATGAGGAAAAAGGAGACTGGATTTAAGAACAGCCAGCTCTCCAGTATCCCATCATGCCTAGAGTGACAGTTACCTCAGTTCTTTTTGTAGGCAGTCATCGCTGAGAGTCCTGTTATACCAGAGATATTATTTTGTCTACTCCACCAGGGAGAAGGGAGGGTTGCTTAAGAATATCATGGAAATACCCCTATGAGAGTACTGGAGTTACAGGTAAGAAGCTATTCCTTCTCTCGTAGGGGATTTCCATGTAAAGTCATAAGCGTTGAATAGAACAGCAAGCCCATCCCAGAAACAGCAGAGGAGTAGACCGAACAATACTTGAATGCGCTATACCGCAAAGAGGTTCCTGAGAGCAGATTGTCCTACTTGAGCATCTGTCCTGGCATCAGCGTCAAGATAGTAATGTTTAGTGAACATGTGGAAAGACTTCCAGGTCGCAGCCCTATAGATATCTGTCAGAGAACATTCCTCAACAAGGCAGTCTTGACTCTGGTAGAATGTGCTCTTGGTCTGCCAGATGGAGCTTTGTTTGGTAGCAGTAAAGAATACAAGAGACACACTGAAAGATTGACTGTTTAGAGGTGGGCAGCCCGGTACGAACTGGCCCATAATTGACAAGTAAGTGTTGTGTGAGATGATTTGTGTATGGGCTCAAATAGATGATGCATGAGACGTGAAAGAACCACGTTCAGCTCCCATGGTAGAGAAGGATGCCCGAGTGGTGGGAACACTTTCTTTAGTCCCTCTAGAAAATCTTTTATGGCTGGCAACTGAAAGAAAGAGGTTTGTGAAGGACCTTTTCTGTATGCAGTCAAAGCTGCCAGATGAACTTTAATAGAAGAGAATTGTAAACCAGATTTTGCTAAGTGTAACAAATATGACAGGATGACATCCTCCTGGCAAGATGCAGGATCCATCTTCTTGGAGGAACACCAGATGCAAAATCTCTTCCATTTGGAAGCATAAGCAGCTCGGGTGGAAGGCCGTTTTGCCTCTTTCAGAATTTCCACACATTCCTGTGGAAGATTTAAGTGCTCATACTGCACTAGCTCAGCAGCCATGCTGGCAAACTCAAGGAGGAGAGATTGGGGTCTCATTTGACCTCCGAATTTCGGCAGGAGGTCTGGTCGGCATGGAAGACTGAGATGTGGTCGGAGTGACCGGTGAAGGAGGTCCGGGAACCACCACTGTCTCGGCCATTCCGGAGCAATGAGGATCATTCTGGCTGAGGTCATTGAGAGTTTGATTACAACTGCTGGGATCCGGGGAATTGGTGGAAAGGCGTACAGAAATTTGTTCGACCAGCCTATCCCCAGAACGTTCCCCAGCAATTCTGGATGGTAAAATCTGGCGGCGAACCCTCAGCATTTTCTGTTGTCCGCTGTGGCGAAAAGGTCCATAGAAGGTGTGTCCCACAAGTGAAATATATCTTGAACGTCTTTGTTCATAACACACTTGTGGTTTTCGTCTAGAACCCTGCTGAGGGCATCCGCTTGTACGTCCTGAGTGCCAGGAAAGTGAGTTGCTATTATCTTTATATTCCTGGCCAGGAGCCAGTGCCATATTGTCTGGGCCTCTTGAGACAAGACTCTGGATTTGGTTCACCCCCTGCTTGTTCAGGTAATACATGGTGGTTGTATTGTCCGTCTGGACAAGCAGGGTGTCGGTGTTGAAAGAAAGGCCTTGAGAGCAAGGTGAACTGCATGTAGCTTGAGTAGAATGATGTGGTAAGACTTTTCCTTTAGAGACCAGAGACCTTGTATTTGTAGGAGATCTATATGAGCTCCCCACCTGAGGATAGACGCATCAGTCATGATGGTCTGAGACAGAGCATGTGGACGAAAAGGCATTCCTTGTTGCAGATTGATTGGAGAGCACCACCAACTGAGGGATTCGATTTCATTGGTGGATAGACTGATTCTGTCTCCCCAGTTTCCCATCTGTTGATTCCATTGGTCCTCCAGGCACTCCTGGATAGGTCGCATGTAGAGGTGAACGTTGGGAATTGGGCAAATGCAGGAGGGCATGGAGGCAAGAAATTAGGAAACTGGGGCGAAGGATACACTTCTCCCTGCAGCATGTCTATGGTAGCTCCTAAGTAGTGCAGTCTCTGGACAGATTTTGTCATGGACTTGAGAAAACTGACATGAAGACCTAGCTGATACATAGGATCGCATGTCCAACTGAAGTGCTGCTGGGCTTCTGGAAAGGTGGCTGCCTTGATAAGCCAGTCGTCCAGATATGGGTAGACAAATATTCGGTGCCTTCGAAGATGTGCTGCTACGACAGCCATGCATTTGGAGGAAGTTCTGGAAGCTGACTTGAGACCAGATTGAAGGACAGTGTATTGATAGTGTTGTTGCCCCACCACAAATCACAGGAACTTTTGATGTTTGTTCGCAATGGGCATATGAAAGTAGATGTCGTTTAGGTCGACAGAGCAAAGCCAGTCACCTTGGTGAATTTGGGGATATATTTGGTGTAGGGCCAGCATCCTGAACTCTTCCTTTTTGATGCAATGGTTGGCAACCTTCAGGTCTAGAATTGATCTGAATTCCTTTTTTGGGACGAGAAAGTAGCTTGAATAAATGCCTTTTCCTCTCTGGTTGAGAGGAGCTGGTTCTATTAGTTTATTTTCTAGCAATATGGAAACTTCTGCCTTTAGGAGGGTAAGATTAGAAGTGGTTGCCCTTGGCGGAATACTTGGCGGTAGAGTGGAAAATCTGAGACAATACCCATTCTGCACAACGTTTAATACCCAAGTGTCTGTTGTAATTCGTTGCCACTGTCAAGTAATTGCTGATGCTTCCCCCCACCGGAGTGGTTAACGGACTCGGGAGAAGAAGGCTTTCAGGGTTTTGCGGCTGGTTGTTGACGAGTACTCCGAGTAGGCTGGTGTGCCGCTCATCCTCTTTGTTGTTTCCTGATAGGCTTTTTGGAACTGCTGCTGAGATCTATTAGACATCCCCTGAGGGATTTGAACCCTCTGAGAAAGGTAGTGGTGCCGAAAGAGACAGAAGGATCTTGGGTCTTTAGATTTTTCAAGACCTACTGCTTTCAAAATGTGCAGGTCTGCCTTCATTCTTGCCATTTCATCATCGGCATGAGAGCCGAACAGTGCTGAGCGTCTGGCTTTATGGACACAAGACGTAGCCAGGCATGCCTCCTTAAGGATATCCCATGGCAGTATGCAGGTGCCGAGAGCAAGGATGAGTCTGCTGCTGCACTAATGACCTGGGTGGAAACCATAGCACCTTCTTGTGCAATCTCTAAAAAAAAATCCTCTTTCCGTATCTTCCCAAGAGGGCTGCTGGGCTGCTGCTTTTATGGATGTTGCTGCAGAACTACATACTTTGCAGCCTGCTGAATCCACCTTTCTACTCTCTTTGTGCAGTGGAGAGGTAGCAGACAGAGAAGTGGCGTGAGATTTATGGGCTGCCAGGATCACCACTGAATCAGGGGGAGAGTCGGAGCGCAGAAACAAAGGGTCTTGTTCCGGAGGACGGTACTTGAACAGTCTGGAAGGAGCAGACTTTGTTGTGGCCGGTGTAAGGAAGACTTACATGGCAGGTTGTAGAAGACCCGGTACCAGAGGAAGTAAAGGTCTTGAGGACGAATGTTGCTGTAGTGTTTCAAAAATGCCTGAAGTAGTTGGTGTTGGGACAGTGAAAGTTAAGTTTTGCTGTGCCTCGGACTAAGTCGTCCACTGGGAACGTATGAGGTTGAGGCAAGTCAGAGTAGGTGAATAGTCTCTGGTAGACTATGAGGAGTCTCCGTGGTAATGTTGGAAAGAACATGACTTTGACCTTTGTCACGATCTGTGACAAGTGTCTTGATCTCATTGTAGAACGGCCAGATGCAGGATAGCTATGATGTGAACGGTGGTGCAGACTTGATCGCGGTCTGGAAGCTGGAGTGATGCTCAGTGCTTGAGGCACCAGAAGTGATGTAGGTGTCTGGAGCAGCAGAGAAGCTGGCAATGGAGCACGCAGATCTTGAGAATGCGCAGTTGCAGCTGGAGGTGGAGAGGTAGTCTGAGGAGTAGACGGAGATGAAGGAAGGAGAACCAGTGAAGGAGAAACTTCTCTGGAACGCTGTGACTCCAACGAGGAATAAATCCTTCTCCTTTTAGAAGTTTTCGGTGTCCTCAATGTTGACCTCTCCCGTCGTCGATGTACCGACGGGGACATTTCCTTCGTCTGGGCATCGTCCACCGACGTCAACACACCCCTTGACGTTGTGCGTCTGGAGTCCTTGACGTCATGGGACGATGTTTGTGCGACATAAGAGCTAGACTTAAACGGCAAACATGTGGGCGCCGTACCTGCTCTCGACGTCGATCCTCGACGGGATACTGGAGCATTGGATATGAGCTTTCTCGTAGAGGCAATCAGATAAGCTCTCTTTTTCTGTTCTTCTGGGAGATGATGGAGGATCTCCTCCATCTCATCCAAGTGGGACCGTCATAACTTGATAAAAGTACAATGGAGTTTGCAATTCTTCAATGGTTAGCAGATTGTGCAGCAACCTTTTTAGCTGCTGCGTCTATTTTCTTGCTCTCTCTATCTGGTGGAGGGTGTGTCACCAGATGTTTGTGAGTTAGCCCTTCTATAGGATGTGGTCACAACTAAGGAAGCGGGTGGAAGTTGCCCTTTGCTATGTGTAGGGTCGACAGGTGATGGTTTGTACTTTTTTAATCTACCCTGGGTGTGATGAGCCTGGACCTAACAGGATCACTGAAAGTACCTTGTGTGTGTCTCTGTGCATTCCTTTTAACATTAGCAGATACTGTCCCAAATGAGTAGAATGTTTCAAATTAAAACAAATCATCTTCTACAGGCTCTGTATGCGGAGGAACCTGGTGGAATGTAACTGCCCTACCTATGAGGTCATGGTAGGTGGTAGGGTCATCGGGGAAAGGAGGTGTTGGCTGGATAGCGAGCTGGATCTGTATTTTCTGGTGGATCTGCATCATACGACTCCCAAGGAAATACAGATTCCTCCCCCCCCCTCAAACAAAATCCCCTGTGTATGAATGTAGGGAACCTTTAAGTGAGTGCTGTGGCATGAACAGGTGAAAAGTGGTGATGGAGTGTGTTGCAGAGTAGGCAATGGTGGTAGGCTGATATGTAATGGACCAGCAGCTTTGTCTTCCTTTTTCTTTGTAGGAATGGGAACCTCCAAGGCTTACTCAAAAGAGAATTGTCTTTTTGCCAGCTGTGCCTCTGAATTAGGAGGTTTCACAATGATATGGTCAGCGTCTGGGTGTATCATTATTTGCTTTTGGCATGAGTTCAACTCACGGTCAGAAAACTCCAGCACATGTTTCACCGGCTCCAAAAGGTGCTTCGAAAAGGTATACGTTTTCAGCTCTGATGTAGATTCCAACAGAAATTTGTGGTGCTGTGTTCGACTGGTGTTTCGACTAAGAGGGTCTGCTGGAGTTTGAAGGAGTAGGCATTTGGTCAGGAGACATCTTGTTAATGCTGTTTTTGGGATGCCGAGGCTGGAGTGTATCCAAAACAGCTGACTGGTGCCGCCCATGGGCTGGAGGCAGAGGTGGCTCAACACTGTCAGGTCAATTAGGGGTAGGAAGGTGACTCTTTGTAGAAGTGTGCTGTGTTTCGGGTGGAGGGGGCAGGGAAACAGTACTCTTGTATCTCCATGTCAGAACTGGAGCTGCCTTCAGGAAAGAAGGTGCCCTTGTCAGCAGCAGATGGATGGGCCTGTATCTCCTGTTTTGGATCCTATGAGCCTAAGAGGTATAGAGCATCCTTGGTTCTATATCAAGACTAAGCAGCAAGCTCTTTGATCTCCAACTTGGCACAGCAAAAAGGACAAAAACTGAAAGGCGTCTGTTCCATCACTGAGTGAACATTTCTGGTAGGGAACGTGAAAGTCGAATGCCAAGGGCACAGGTCCAATGGGGCAACAGCTGACTTGAGTCGTCCGGACGAATTTGACATTGATACAGTCAACTACAGTAAAGATCTGTAATCAAAACGATACCGACAGTAATAGGAAAATAGACAACAGCGTAGAAAGTTGAGCAGAGGAGCACAGATTCGAACCTGATGGTGGAAGAAAACAATGTAACAATGTAGTCGATGCCCATGCACATTACCAGCAAGGGAAGGAGCCACTATAACTCAGACTATCAAAGAAAAACAATTTGCAGACTTCAAGGACAAGATGGCGGGATTATGTGTATCTACAGCCACACATGCCTCAAACATACACTAGCTGCAAGTCCAAGGGCACCACTGAATCATTCTTGTGAATCCTGAGTAGACAGTAAGTCAACGTGAACATTCTGAATTTGTCCTTCACAAGGAAGGCATTTAGAAGTTGAAGGCCCAGTACAGGGCTGATGATCCGATCCATCGTGATGAGGAAATAGCATGAATACCAGCCCTCTTGTTTCTGAGCTTGGAACTCTCAAATTGCATCCTTGGAGAAGAGATATTCCTCCTGCAGTAGGATAGACCGATGCGCCTCCAAAATTCGTTCTGTTGCAGAGAGGAATGTGGGGTGGGGGAGGAAATGAAAATCAGCATCCTTTGAATAATCTGAAAGGCTAATCTGTTGGACATGATGAATCACTAACCTGGGATGGAATGATAAATCCTGCCTCCCACCATTTGGGCATGAACTGCATAGGGATAAACGTAATGGCTTATGGCCCATGTAGTATTGGAGAGAGGGAGTTGGTGGACTGATACTCTTATTGATCTGTCCGTTGGCTGCCAGTCTAGCATCGAGAGTCCCAAAACGACTAGGGTGTCTGCTGCATCACTGGCTAAGACTGTTGCGTAGGCTAACCCCTTGGTGTAGCCTATAAATCTGTGGAACTGAAGGAGGAATATTTCTGCAGGAGTCAAAAGCCCCAAGGGAATAGCTGTGGCTATACTAGCTTTAAATCATTCCAGCGCAGAGCGTGCGTTCTCGTAAACGGCTGAGACCTAGCAAAGTGCATATCCATCAGCAGCGCCTGAACACGCCCACAGCATCTAGTCATCCTCATCCAGAAGAGTCTGCAGAGCACAAAACTGGCACCAACTGCTCTGCCTATGCAATCCTTGGGGTTCAAGAGTGTGTAGATTATTTTGCTGTGTTCTGCTAATCATGGATTCTCTGAGCCAAGGCCATAAGGTCTGCCAGGAACCCCAGCAAGATCTCACTAGCTATGCTCCATAAGGCATGCGTATAGGGCCCTAATAAACAGATTATGTTTATGGAGAAAAAAACATTTGCTTGCAAAAAGCATTGATCCTCTTGGATTCTCTATCCAGGGGAACTGGTCGTAATGAGTGAAGATTATATGCTTGCTGGTTGGAACGTGTACAATGAGCCATTCAGTTCAGGAGTATGGTGCTTAATGAGGAAATCTAAACCTTGCCTCAGCTGGTGTGCCCAGTGCCAGGTCCATATCTGTTTCTGGGTAAGTATGTTATAAGGCATCATCAGTATAATGTGAGGGAAAGCAAGGCATCACCCTCAACGTCATCATCAGTTTGATGGAGTGTCCCCCTGTTCAGGCACAGGATTAGTGAGAGACAAACAAGTAGAATGAAGGGTCTGCTGATACTTGTGTGACGGACGAGGCACTAGGGTTAGCGTCAGGCTACATAGCTGGTTGTGCTTTCTTGATCTCATAGTTTGGCACTGTTTAAGCTTGGGAAGTTATTCCTTTGGGGGCTGACATGAGTGTTGACACTAGCTTGCCTATTGGATTTGGGAAACAGTGTGGAAGTCTCTGGAGCCGGTAGGGAGGGGTCCACGGAGACAGATGTGTAAGGGGGAGCACCCACTGCCAGCGCAATTGGAGCCTCATTGTGGTCCCAAGGGGCTTGGAGGTGTGCTAAAGGGAACTGGAAATCCACTGAAGATTTGCAGCATGGTTTCAGTTTGCTGCAGGGTCTACAATGGCCAGGGAAGTTTGGGGAGAGTCAGGATCAGCTGAGCTATGAGCTCCATGGCTTGTGAACTCAAAGAAGTGTGACATATCTTGATTTACTTGCACCTTATATTTGGAACCTGAGTGGCAGTTCAGGATCAAGTCCCAGTTAACATTTCTGTGCTCGGATTTGTACTTTGTGCACTTCCTGTTCAATATCTTAAGGTGAACCAGTCACAGGAACAGTTTCACAACCTGGACCGAGCCCGCACAGTTGACTGAAACCTGTATGATGGCAGCAACTTTTTCTTATGGTTGGCGATGTACAGCTTCACCTCCTGGTCTTGAATGGCCCTATGGTGAATTAGGGCACATTGATCATATTACTGTAGTGGATTGAGCCAAGACACCAAATACACACCATGTGTGGATCCATGACCAACATTTGCTTCCTGCTGCCTTGGCATGAAACCTGTAGTTTTCGGTGGGGACACTGTTCTCTGCCACACAATGAGAGTTTTTTTTTAATGTTGTCTGAAGACTGACATTTAGAGCAGAGCTCTGGATGGGAGTTGGAATTGACAGAGAATTTAAGTCAGTACACAGTGGTGGGGCTTATATGTGGCTCTGCTTGGTCACTTTCAGGGGCTGAGGCGTCAACGTGGCGCTCCAAGACACCACCTACAGGCTTGCATGAAAATTGTCAAGCTTCAGTGTGTTGCTGGGAAATATTCTATATTTGAGAAATCTGTGATCAGAGATATCCATCAAAATGCAGCAGAATTTCAGCAGGAGGGCAAGTGGAGCAGGAGGCGCAAGACGTTTAAAAAAAAACAAAAACAAAAAAAGCGAGAGTGGGGTGGGGGAACCGATAGACAAGCCTGAATGTGGGAGAGAAACATGGGGTCTTGGGATGTGGAAGGAGAAGCAGTACACAGTAGAGAAAGCAAGAAAATACAAGCACTACCATAAAATGATCAACAAGAAAGAAAAATAGCATTTCTTTTTTAATGTAAGTAGTGGAAGGATACAAGTCATCTATAAAAACATGGTAAATAAATGCTCCAGAAGCAGGACAAAGTCTAGAAAGCCATCAATTAAGAAGCCAGGACATAAGATAGACAAGAAAGCCATTCAGTCAAGAGCAGGGGGCTGACGCAAAGCACAAATACACTTTATTGTACTACAGACAATAGGTTTTTGGCAAAAGACAGCTAAAAGTGTAGGAGAGAAGTAAAGAACAAATGAGTTACCTTATGCTACACCTTATCTGGTAGAGACTAATATCTAACCGCAGGTTCCTTACCTCAGAATATTCTCCTGGTGTCAGACCGAATCGAGAACTTTTGAAGCAATCCCCTTGTACGCTGACATTGTTCTGCTCCACATCATGGTGCCTATGTCAGAAATGATGCGAGTAATGCCTATATAAAGGTGCCACTCTAGCACGCTGACCTCAGTTCATGACTGGCTTTCCACACTAGAATAACAAAGCCAAACTGAGGTAGAATGACCAATGTGAGGTCCTGAAGGATCTCTTCAATGTGACATATACAGTTCACAGAATGGGGAGGTTGGGAGAATCTGTACGGAATCTGCAGCTAGATAGTCTCAACCAGATAAGGCATTATCGAATGTAAATAATCTGTTCACTGACAGACTTCTAACCACAGATTCCTCACTTTATAATAGATGCCAAAGCAATCTCTCTAGGGAGGTGGGTTTGCAGACTGTTACATTACGAAGTCCTGGAGGAAAGAACAGATTAAATGACCATAATGCCAGACCTGAATGTCTAAGCATAAGTGTTAAACAAATGTGTGCAGCGATGTCCACAAAGTCACCTGACCGATGTCCAGAGTTGGGACTACTCTAGCTAGCCCAGTGATCCCAGCTTTAGCTCTGGTGGAATGCGTTCCCCCTCAGGGGGCTGCTTCTAAGCCATTGTGTTTCATATTTTAATACAGAGGACAATCCCTCTGGAAGTGGATCTCTTGTGAACTGCCTTGCCTTTCTTTGCAGCCGTAAAACCAGCGAACAGGTGATAGTCCAGTCAAAAGTTTTGTGGTATGATTGATGTAAAATGACAACATTCTTTTTGGGTCCAGAGGGTGAAGACCTCTTCCTCTGTAGAATTGGAGGGAAGGCAGGTGCAATATTCTGCCTAACAAGAAAAGGAGTAACCACCTTTGGTAAGAAGGAGGCACTGGTCCTAACGACCAGCTTATCAGGGGAAAAAGGTATGTGCGTTTGTGGGTGCATGGTAGGGTAGAGTTTGGTGGTGGCTGGTGCCAATCAAGGGCAGAAAAGTCCTGAGCTCTACATGAGACGAAATGCATCTCTGAGCAAGATCTCCTTTGGAAACTCCAGTGTACAAAAGTGCTGACATTGCACGTTTTTGGAGGTTGCAAATAGATCTAAGTTTCTCCCCAATTTCTGAATAGACAGTGCACCACATCTGGATGGAGACATTTGTGATCGGTGAGGCATCGACAGCTGCGTTCATCTACTCTGGTGTTCCAAGAGTCTGCAAGATGTTAATCCACCAGAAAAATGTCTTCGTTCAAGCAATGTCCAGAGACGCAGGGCCTCTTGACACAGGGTCTATGTCCCCACCCTTCTCTGCTTGTTGCAATACTACATGGTGGCGGTGTTGTCCGTGAACACCTGAACTAGCCTTCCCCTGATGGAAGGAAGAAAGTTTTTTAATGCCAGTCGAATCATTTGCAGTTCCAACATGCTGACATGGAGCTGAGTCTCTGTTGGAGACCAGTGTACTCTGATTGCCACCTCTCCCAGATAACTGTCCCAACCCAGAAGTGGTGC
Source organism: Pleurodeles waltl (assembly GCF_031143425.1). Lineage (NCBI taxonomy): Eukaryota > Metazoa > Chordata > Amphibia > Caudata > Salamandridae > Pleurodeles > Pleurodeles waltl. The sequence continues at coordinate 513,728,025 of NC_090448.1, forward strand.
ATGCCACTACTGTGCGCTCCGGATGGGAAAGAGATATACCTGCCACAGACCCAACTGTGGTCCATGAGTACCCTTGCAGATCTTTGCAGTCCCGTATGATATCTGGACCTCCGTAGAGATTCCCCTGATGCTGTGCCCACTCGAACTTCAAATACCACTGCAGAGCCCACATATGCCTTAGGGCATGTTTTACCAGCAGGATATAGGAGGGTATGAGACTCAGCAGCCTCTTAGTCACTCTCGCCGGAATGCGTGATAGCGGCTGAAACATCAAGACCACAGCCAGAATATACTAGACTCTGGTCCGGATGATCAGGCTGAAACTCCACTGTATCCAGAATAGATCCATCTGAAACTGAGCCAGGTGTGACTTCTGCATGTTGATGGTGAACCTCAGCGAATGTAGGTGGTCTGCTGTAGTCAGGAGCTGGGATACAAATGCCTGGGGTGATCTCGTCCTAAACAGCCAGTCGTCGAGGTAGGGGAGCGCTGGAACCCCTGACTTCCACAGATGTGCTGCAACCAATGCCATCACTTCTGGAAGTACCCAGGGGGCGCTGGTAAGGCCAATAAGGGAGCACAGCAAACTAACAGTGCTCCTGACCTACTGTGAACCGCAGGTAATGCCGGTGGGCAGGCATGACGCAGATATGAAGCAGCCATCCTGCAAGTCCAGCGCTACCATCTAGCCTCCAGGAAAGATGACAGACAGAACCTGAAAGTGAGCATTCTGGATTTTTCCTTTTTTAGGAATTAGGAGAGTGCGTACTTCTAGCGTAGGACAGAGGCCTCCATCTTTTTTCTGCACCAGAAAGGATGCAGGAAAGGTAGCAGGAAAGGCAACCACAACCTACTTCTGATGCGGGCACCCTCGAAACCTCTCCTTTGGTCAAGAGCGGGAGGTGGTCAGCCTATCGATGGATGGTGGCAAAGGTAGTGGGGTCTGTTAGAAAGGTAAGGCATAGCCGCACTGGACAATCTGAAGCACTCATTTTTCCGAAGTGATTTCCCATCATTGGAGTAGGTAGGCCAAATCCTGCCTTCAACCAGGTGCCCATGATTGTAGGAGGGTAAATTAAAGAGGTTTTGAGGTTGCAGCTGCCAGGGAGCAGGGGTGAGTTGGCTCAACCTCTTGCAATGGTTCCCATGAGGCTTGTGGGAGCCATGTTCGCAGCCACAAAAGAACTAGTGGTAGGGGCAAAAAGGATACAGCTGATAGCCATGACTGTGGCGGGCCATGGTGAGCCCCAATGACCTAGCCAAGTCCCTACTGTCTTTGAAACATTCAAGTGCTGAATCCGCCTTGTCACAAAAACAAAGTGAGCCCCTTCGAACAGCATTTCCATAGGGGGTTCCTTGAAATCCTCTGAAAAGCCAGATGTCTTCAGCCAGGTATGACGATGGAGTACCACAGTGGCAGCAATGGCTCTGCAAGTAGGTCGTATCCAATCTGCATCTTATCACAAACTCTGCCTCATCTCTCCGGTCAGCAATGGCTTGGGAGAGTATGGCTGAGACAACAGGCAGCACTTAAGCAACCATATCCCACAAAGTTTGGGAACAACCCAATAAGATTATAGTGTTCACAGACTGCAGCCCCAGACTGCTGGAAGGGAAAGGCCCAAGCAAGAGGGCTTCATTAATGGGGAGTAGGGGTTCCAAAAGGGATAATCCAGGCTGAAGCACTTCTGTCAAGACATTGAGCTTGACCTCAACCATGGGCAGCTGAAAGTTCAGGACCTCAGCCGCCTTCCGGACCACCACTGCAAAGGAAGCCCCTTCCTCCGGAGCCAGTGTTGGAGGAGAGAGGAGGTCAGTGTCATCAGCCTGGTACTCATACCATGTGTCATCGGCCATGGACTATGCTAGGTGGTCAGAATAGCCATTAGGATCCAAGATCTTTTCCATTCATGTTCTTCAGAGAGCCTTTCAGGGAACAGTCTCTCCAATTCAGGTCGTGTGGGTCTGGTCAGCGGCAGTACAGACAGTGGGTGATGCATGCACAGATCTGTGTCCTAGTCAGGCATCACAGTGGGTTCTGCACGGATGGGAATGGCACCACTGGATTAAACTCCAGGGGTTGCAAAATTAGGGTCCGGGCCAATCTGGATCCACCAACAGATCCAGAGGGCCCGACTGGCGCTGAAGGCAGATGTGCCGGTAGAGTCCCAGGCGGAATCTCTTCTGAACCTATGGGGCCCAAAAGTACTCCAGAGGGGTTTGACTGCCTAAAATGAGGCTGATGGCCTCATAAAACTCAAAAAGCTGGGCGGGGTCACTCTGGGAAAATTGGAAAAACACTGAGCGGACCCAGAGTCCAGTGTCCGCTTGTAGGAAGTTGGCTCTGTATGTACTATTTCAAAGTAAGAAATAGCATGCACAGAGTCCAAGGGTTCCCCTTAGAGGTAAGATAGTGGCAAAAAGAGATAATTTGAATGCTCTATTTTATGGTAGTGTGGTCGAACAGTAGGCTTATCAGAGGGTAGTGTTAAGCATTTGTTGTACACACACAAGCAATAAATGAGGAACACACACTCAGACAATTCCGCACAAAAAGGACACCCTCAGCGGCACAGGTGCGGCCGGGTGCAGAGTGCAAACAGGCATCGGGTGTGCAATAGGTTGCAATGGGAGACCCAGGGGTCTCTTCAGCAATGCAGGCAGGCAAGGGGGGCGGGGGGGTGGGCTCCTCTGTGTTGCCACCACCTGGGCAAGGGAGAGGGCCACAGTGGGGGTTGCTCCTGCACTGGAGGTCGGATCCTTCAGGTCCTGGGGGCTGCGGGTGCAGTGTTCCCCAGGCGTCGGGTTCTTTGAACCAGGCAGTCGCGGTCAGGGGTAGCCTCAGGATTCCCTTTGCAGGAGTCGCTGGGGGAGGCTCAGGGGGGTCAACTCTGGCTACTCACACGGTCGCAGTCGCCGGGGAGTCCTCCCTGTAGTGTTGGTTCTCCGCAGGTCGAGCCGGGGGCGTTGGGTGCAGAGTGGAAAGTCTCACCCTTCCGGCGGAAAACGTGTTGTCTTTAAAAGTTGCTTCTTTGTTGCAAAGTTGCAGTCTTTGTGGAACAGGGCCGCTGTCCTCGGGAGTTCTTGGTCCTTTTAGATGCAGGGTAGTCCTCTGAGGCTTCAGAGGTCTCTGGACCCTGGGAGACGCGTCGCTGTTGCAGTTTTTCTCGAATTGGGGAGACAGGCCGGTAGGGCTGGGGCCAAAGCAGTTGGTGTCTCCGTCTTCTCTGCAGAGCTTCAGGTCAGCAGTCCTTAGTCTTCAGGTCGCAGGAATCTAGTTTCCTAGGTTCTGGGGAGCCCCTAAATACTGAATTTAGGGGGGTGTTTAGGTCTGGGAGGGCAGTAGCCAATGGCTACTGTCCTTGAGGGAGGCTACACCCTCCTTGTGCCTCCTCCCTGAGGGGAGGGGGGCACAGTCCTATTCCTATTGGGGGAATCCTCCAAAATCAAGATGGAGGATTTCTAATGGCAGGGGTCACCTCAGCTCAGGACTCCTTAGGGGCTGTCCTGACTGGTGGGTGACTCCTCCTTGTTTTTCTCATTATCTCCCCTGGACTTGCCGCCAAAAGTGGGGGCTGTGTCCAGGGGGCGGGCATCTCCTCTAGCTGGAGTGCCCTGGGGCATTGTAACACGAAGCCTGAGCCTTTGAGGCTCACTGCTAGGTGTTACAGTTCCTGCAGGGGGGAGGTCTGAAGCACCTCCACCCAGAGCAGGCTTTTGTTTCTGTCCTCAGAGAGCACAAAGGCCCTCACCACATGTGGTCAGAAACTCGTCTCTCAGCAGCAGGCTGGCACAGACCAGTCAGTGATGCACTGAACAATTGGGTAAAATACAGGGGGCATCTCTAAGATGCCCTCTGTGTGCATTTTTTAATAAATCCTACACTGGCATCAGTGTGGGTTTATTATTCTGAGAAGTTTGATACCAAACTTCCCAGTATTCAGTGTAGCCATTATGGAGCTGTGGAGTTTGTTTTTGACAAACTCCCAGACCATATACTTCGTAAGGCCACACTGTACTTACAATGTCTAAGAATAGACTTAGACACTGTGGGGGCATATTGCTCATGCAGCTATGCCCTCACCTGTGGTATAGTGCACCCTGCCTTAGGGCTGTAAGGCCTGCTAGAGCGGTGACTTACCTATGCCACAGGCAGCATTTTGTGTGCATGGCATCCTGAGGGTGATGCCATGTCCACTTTGCCTTTTTCTCCCCACCGACACAAACAATCTGCAATGGCAGTGCGCATGTGTTAGGTGAGGGGTCCCTGCGGGTGGCACAACATATGCTGCAGCCCTTAGGGACCTTCCCTGGTCACAGGGCCCTTGGTACCACTGGTACCTTTTACAAGGGACTTACTGTGTGACAGGGGTGTGCCAATTGTGGAAACAATGGTACATTTTAGGTGAAAGAACACTGGTGCTGGGGCCTGGTTATCAGGGTCCCAGCACACTTCTCAGTCAAGTCAGCATCAGTATCAGGCAAAAAGTGGGGGGTAACTGCAACAGGGAGCCATTTCCTTGCACCGCTCCACAGGAACAACTTCAGTGTAGGGCCTGGATTTATCGTGTCATTCCCTTGCATTGTACGATGAAAAGGACTGACACGGAGAAGTCGAAGAGCACTTTAAATTCTCAGACTACTTCTTGTGGGACTTAACTGAAGTAGTCTGGGATTGCAACTATGATTGGGGTGAACGATTTTGAGGGGGGGTTGGGGGAAAGAGCACCAACTCCTGCATGAACAGGGCCTGGAGCAGCACATAGTAGTGTGGCATGCAGCCAGAAGCACCATGGCCTGCTTGCGGATGGGTTGGCATGTGCCATCCATACAGGCTGTGGAGTCGTGGTCCTGTTCCAGGCCCCATTGACTCCATGTGGGGGTCTGTCTCAAATATTTGCCTGTAACAGGCCCCACAAGAAGGCTTGAAACTGGTCAGTTTCTTTGGGAACATAGTTAAAAAATCTAGAAAAAAGGCGCACTGGTCGAGCTTTTGTGTGTGTGTGTGGGAGGGGGGGGGGGGGGGGGGGGTTGATTTCAATTTTAAATTGATTGAGGCCTGCTCCTCTGGATCTGTGCTGATGGTGTGGAAAAGGAGGAGGGGACAGCATGCTTGGATGGCACCTATATAATTCCAGTGCAGACACCGTCATGTGGAGCTGAACAACTGCACCTACTGGCACGAAAGGGGATTGCTCAAAAATTTCTGGATCCATTCTGACACCTGGGGAAATATTTTAAGATAAAGAATAAGCAACTAAAAGTCTCTATCAGATGGGTAATACGATGAATCTAGGCAGTTATTGCCTCATCTCTTTCTTCAATGGGTTTGAATAGATTTTTGGTATCTTACCTATCAGACTCCAAAGTTCCATAGGTGATGGTGATATTCTAGTCAATGGTCAGGCTGGAATTAAAAAGGATTTAGACACCACAGGGCAGTGCCTTCATCTAATATTTATTATGAAATATGTACCCCTCAGGAAGAAAAGAAAGGCTTTTCTTGGCCTTCCTTGACTTTACGACTTCTTTTGATACTGTGGCTAGAAGACGACTAAAGCATTCTTAAACATATTATTTTAGGTCTAATTGACCCAATTATCACCCAGTAGCTTGGCACATGTTCATTATGAGAACGGGAGAGAAGTAACCTGCAGCTTTAGGGTTGAAACTTGGATCAGACAAGGATCCCTGCTGGCACCAATTCTATTTAATGAGATTATGTATTACCTTGATGACCAGCCTTAGGCTATAGTATAGTGTACCTAAAGTCTGCACAATTATGCCAACAATGTTATTTTGCTGGCATACATCATGAACTTATTACATCAACTTCTGGGGGGGGGGGGGGTTTAAAAATTACTGTACAGAGTAATTACTTGTGAACGAACTTAACTGCAAAATCATTGTTGTGTTAAAATCATATGTTCCTAAGAAAACGTGTCTAAATAATATACCCCTGGATGGGGCAAGTGAATTTGCATTTTTAGGAATATGTAATAATCACAAAGGCAACTGGTCTTTTCCAATGGTAAAATGTAATCTCATGGTCTGAAACTCAGTACATGCATTAGCCTCTTTCAATGAGAAATTAGGTGATGGATTGCTGTTTGCCCCACCAAATGTTTACAAAACAAAAATGTGTAAAAACAAATCTTATCCGGGCTCTTTATTGGGTGAGGGGAGGGGGGTTGGGTTCTAAATCAACAGATCACTTGATTTTTTCCTCAAAATAAGTTTCTAAGTAGATTATGTTGGCTACGTAAATCAAATGCTGATAAAGGCAGGACAGATTACAGATCATATCTTCACAATGGAAAGGGTCAGCAAGACATGACTCCTAGAGCTGACCAAAAATGCAGCAACTAACAGACTATTAACACACTACTTCACTGGGTTGAATTAAGAGTGGTCTCAGACCGGAACCAACACCTAATGGCTACTATTGTTTTAGTACAAAGGACTCTGGCTAGAGGTGAAAGAAGAGTTAATGAGCATGGTAGGTATAGAGTAAGAATACACAAGGCAAAGAAGCATGGAAGTTAACGTGTGGAGGCACAAATGAAGTTTTTCATAAAGCTTGCGGGTCAGAGAAAAGCTGAAGGTTGAGCAACTAACAAATCCGTGTCATGCTGCTAGCTTACCTGAAATAATGGAAGCGGGGTAAATCTCTCACTAAATTATCTTTTTTACTCTGAAATGTCATTCAGTACTGTTTATGAAAGTGGAAGTTGGCGTTGTAAATGCCTAATTGGACTTTTCTTGCCACACAATTCCAGATTATAAATGCGCGTCAAATAATGTACAGTAGGCCTGAAAGAGCAATATACTTATACTGTTAGGACAATAGAATAACGCGGGTGTGCAAAGATTAGGTCGCTCCTGTTACTGGAGTTATGGTACATTTCCTGCCAACACGCCGGCCGCCTCAGTTTCTGGATGGGAGTGGAGGGGCTTCCTAAGATAGTTACACTTCCCTGGAAATGCTATAGGGTAAACAGAAATTAAAGTAGTGCAAGGCCTGTGAACAATTACTCAGGCCAGCATGACTAATTATTTTAAGTGGCTACCTTATTTTTAGGTATTTGGTAAAATAGAGAAACACGTGAAGGATACTCTAGGTTGGGGGTGGGCTGCGCGAGCTTCTCCTTATCTGGCCATGGCTGGGTGCAGCAGGAGCAGTGGCCCCCTAAGGCTGTCGACAGCAGAGCGCATGCTCACCCTGGGCACTGGCTGGCACAGACTGTTTAATTCCTCACCAGCTCCCATCAAGTTGAATGTGCCAAGGACGGCCCCCTGCCTGTAACAAACTGGATCCAGAAAACACATTTGTAACAAGAGTGTGCAAAGATGAGGGTGCTCCTGTTACTGTAGTTACGGTAGTGTTCCTGCAAACACGCCGGCCACCTCCCATTCTGGATGGGAGTGACAGGAATGTGGAGAGACTCTGTGGGAGAATATTTTAAGAAAAAAACCTAAAGCATTTCGGCTCCCCCGGCCGCCATGGAGAGCGAAGGGAAGAGACAAAAGAAACAAAGAACGTGACGTAACTAGTACTCAAGCAAAGCACTCCAATACCACCAATGGAGTTTGCAGTGTATGAAACTTCAAAGTGCCATGAGTGCAAAGGGGGCAGAGAAAAGAAGCAAGTAATTAAATAAACAAGCAGACAACCGCCCTCCCTCCCATCACCGGGGACCACACGCAGTCACACTTGGCCGATGAAAAGCAAATGTGCTCAAGATAACAGCTTTGTTTACAGCTAAGCTGAGAAGCTTCGCCAAACACAATCAGGAAACGAAGAAAAAAAAAAATGTCCCCTAAAGATGATATAAGCAGGACAAAGCGTAATTATACTGTAGCTGGTCCCTTCTCCAAAGAGAAAAAGGAGGGACTGAGGCGTGACTGATCTCTAGCAAGGAAGGATTTATAAATGACAGGGAAATGAGCACATGAAAAAGCTTTAAGCCACAGACTTATACAAGAAGCCATACGTTTAAGCTTGACCTGAAAATGACAATTGAGCTAGAATGTGTGCAGCGATGGCTGTATCATAGCATGTTTTTTATTGGGAGGAGGGGAAAGAAGATGGTAACAAGAAGGGAGGGGTATGGGTACCAGTGCTTGCCATTTGGTACTTTTTAGCTTATTGTGAGTTGGAGGCTGGTGTTTAGGGACAGGGAAGGCCACAAGACGGACCTCGAGTGGGGCAGAGGGACAGCAACAACACAGACAACAGATAGGCTTACAGGAGTGTGAGGGACAGCAACAACAGACTGTGAGTGAGGGCAACCAATAATATGGACAAGTGGGCGGGGACAATCATGAACATTCAGTGGGAAGAGCAACAAATAACAGTGGGCGGGGTGGTAAGCGAGCAACAACAAGGACAGCATAAGGGGCAAGCAATAACCAGGAGAGCGGAGGGGAGAGCAACAACACATACAGTGGGACAGGCAAATAAGAACTGTAAAGGCAGGTAAAACGGAGGGTGAAGCAACATGAACGGAGGGGTATGGGGACCCGAAGTAACACAAGTGACAAGTACACAAGCAAGACTGTAGGAAAAGAGATGCATTCTCGCAGAGCATTTAGACAAGAAGAAGAAAAAAAGGGAGAAGAAAAAAAGGGAGAAGAAAAAAAAAGGGGAAAAAAAAGTCTGATTAAGGGAGCAGTGGAAGGACAAGTTCTTGGGCCATGTTCATTGGGAATGGACCACCACAAGAAACAGAAGTGAATGCCACCTGTACCAACTTATAAAAAGCAAGCAAATGAGAATAACATTTTAACAAACCAATGTTAAGCAACAAATGGCCTCTAAACCCCTTAAGGAAAATGCCTTTCAAGCAACAGTGCATGCACTGTCTCAGATGAGACCTAAAAAGCTGGTATGATATAATGTTGGAAGCAATCGAGAAGGGTATTAAAAATGTTTTAAATACCTTGAACAGATTTTGTAAGGAAATGCCTCCCTTGGCATGGTTACCCCCTGACTGCCTTTGCTGATGCCAAGTTATGATTTGAAAGTGTGCTGGGACCCTGCTAACCAGGCCCCAGCACCAGTGTTCTTTCCCTAAACTGTACCTTTGTTTCCACAATTGACACAACCCTGGCACCAAGGGCCCTGATGCCAGGGAAGGTCTCTAAGGGCTGCAGCATGTCTTATGCCACCCTAGGGACCCCTCACTCAGCACATACACACTGCTTGCCAGCTTGTGTGTGCTGGTGGGGAGAAAATGAATAAGTCGACATGGCACTCCCCTCAGAGTGCCATGCCAACCTCACACTGCCTGTGGCATAGGTAAGTCACCCCTCTAGCAGGCCTTACAGCCCTAAGGCAGGGTGCACTATACCACAAGTGAGGGCATATGTGCATGAGCACTATGCCCCTACAGTATCTAAGCAAAACCTTAGACATTGTAAGTGCAGGGTAGCCATAAGAGTATATGGTCTGGGAGTCTGTCAAACACGAACTCCACAGCACCATAATGGCTACACTGGGGTGCATTTTATTGTAAAATACACCCAGAGGGCATCTTAGAGATGCCCCCTGAAAACATACCCGACTTCCAGTGTGGGCTGACTAGTTTTTGCCAGCCTGCCGCACACCAGACATGCTGCTGGCCAAATGGGGAGAGTGCCTTTGTCACTCTGTGGCCAGGAACAAAGCCTGTACTGGGTGGAGGTGCTTCACCCCCCGCAGTAACTGTAACACCTGGTGGTGAGCCTCAAAGGCTCACCCCCTTTGTTACAGCGCCACAGGGCATCCCAGCTAGTAGAGATGCCCACCCCCCCGGCCACTGCCCCCACTTTTGGCGGCAAGGCTGGAGGAGATAATGAGGAAAACAAGGAGTCGTCACGCCCCTAAGGTGTCCTGAGCTGAGGTGACTCTTACGTTTAGAAATCCTCCATCTTGTAGAAGGAGAATTCCCCCAATAGGATTAGGGATGTGCCCCCCTCCCCACAGGGAGGAGGCACAAAGGTGGTGTAGCCACCCTCAAGGACAGTAGCCATTGGCTACTGCCCTCCCAAACCTAAACCCCCCCCCCCCAATTCAGTATTTAGGGGCTCCCAGAACCGAGGAAGATAGATTGCTGCAACCTAAAGAAGGACTGCTGACCTGAAGCCCTGCAGTGAAGACGGAGACGACAACTGATCTGGCCCCAGCCCCATCAGCCTGGTTCTCTACTTCGAAGAAAACTGCAACAGCGACGCATCCAACAGGGCCAGCGACCTATGAAGCTTCAGAGGAGTACCCTGCATCTAAAGGACCAAGAAGCTACCGAGAACAGCGGCCCTGTTTAAAAAAACTGCAACTTTTAGCAACAAAGAAGCAACTTTTAAAGACCACATATTTCCCGCCGGAAGTGTGAGACTTTCCACTCTGCACCCGACACCCCTGGCTCGACGTGCAGAAAACTAACACTACAGGGAGGAATCCCCGGCGACTGCGAGCTCGTGAGTAGCCAGAGTTGACCCCCCGAGCCCCCACAGCGACACCTGCAGAGGAAATCCAGAGGCTCCCCCTGACCGCGACTGCCTGCTACAAGGAACCTGACGCCTGGAACCAGCACTGCACCCGCAGCCCCCAGGGCCTGAAGGAACCGAACTCCAGTGCAGGAGTGGTGACCCCCAGGCGACCCTCTGCCTAGCCCAGGTTACCATGAGGAGCCCCCCCCGTGCCTGCCTGCATCGCTGAAGAGACTCCCAGGTTCCCCCATTGATTCTTATCTGAAACCCGATGCCTGTTTGCACTCTGCACCCGGCCGCCCCTGTGCCGCTGAGGGTGTACTTTCTGTGTCTGCTTGTGTCACCCCCCCCCCCCGGTGCCCTACAACCCCCCAACCCCCCGGTCTGCCCTCTGAAGACACGGGTACTTACCTGCTGGCAGACTGGAACCGGAGAACCCCTATTTCCATTGAAGCCTGTGTGTTTTGGACACCACTTTGACCTCTGCACCTGACCGCCCCTGAGCTGCTGGTGTGGTAACTTTGGGGTTGCCTTGAACCCCCCACGGTGGGCTACCTTGGACCTAACTTTGAACCCTGTAAGTGTTTTACTTACCTGGGAACTTAAATACTTACCTCCCCCAGGAACTCTTGATTTTTGCACTGTGTCCACTTTTAAAATAGCTTATTGCCATTTTTGTCAAAACTGCACATGCTATTATGATTATTCAAAGTTCCTAGAATACCTGAGTGAAATACCTTTCATTTAAAGTATTACTTGTAAAACTTGAACATGTGGTTCTTAAAATAAACTAAGAAAATATATTTTTTTATATTAAAAACCTATTGGCCTGGAATTTGAGTGTGTGTTCCTCATATATTGCCTGTGTGTGTACAACAAATGCTTAACACTACCCTCTGATAAGCCTACTGCACGACCACACTACCACAAAATAGAGCATTAGAATTATCTCTTTTTGCCACTATCTTACCTCTAAGGGGAACCCTTGGACTCTGTGCACACTATTTCTTACTTTGAAATAGTATATACAGAGCCAACTTCCTACAGATTTGAAATAATGGATTAAAGAAGAAATGTGGAAAAAGAGGAAAGCAGTCAGGGTGATGGAAGAATTAAGGAAAGAGATTAAAAAGGAAGAGAGATTGCAGAGTTCAAAGGGCAGTAAGCTTGTGAGAACACTGAGATGGCCAGGAACATAGACTAATTAAAACAGTATTCATAAAAGGACATGGGAAAAGGTAGTGAGCTTGAACAAAAGACTAGGTGAGGTCACCCCGATTAAAGAAGTGAGTGCAGTGCTGGAAGAACGAAATACGGGAGGAGAATGGAAAATGAGTAAGGTTAGAAGGTAGACTGCGTAGACAAATTAAATAATGGAATAGAGGTTGGAAGCCTTTAAGTAAGTAAGGAAGAAGGATGGAAGAGGGGAGAAGAAAGCTTTGAAGGCTGAGATAACGGAGGAGAAAGTGCAGGAAGTTTAAAAAAAAAAATTAAAAAAAAGTATGAACGAGTTCAGGAGCCTGGAAGAAAGGCAGAGATGCGAGGCGAGAAAAGGCAGAGAAAAGTAAGGCGAGCACAGGCTGAAGGCTTAAAAAAAAAAAAAAAAAAAAAAAAAGGGGGGGGGGGGGGGGGCATTGGCAGTTGATCAAAGGCTGGATGACCGAAGGTGAGACAGCCTGAGGCCAATAGCAAATGTGAGGTAGCAAATTTTCCGACACCTGGAAGACACGAGGAGAGAGCACAGTTATAGAGCTAATATAAAGTAAGGAGACTGCCCTGACAGAGAGAAGGGAGGGTTGTATAAAGGAGAGAACAATGGGTGCAAGCAATGCCTAGGGGCTGAGGAAGATGATGGGGGAGTTTTGGAAGTAATCCAGTGACTGGTGGGTGGAGTTCACCCTTTTGTTCGTGGTCACAAATGGATGCCATGTCAGTCAGCAGCATTCCTTACTTTTCTCACTGTCACCCCCAAGATGTGGGGGGGGGGGGGGGTAGGGGGCCATGGTGGAGGAGGACCCGCTATCTGCACCCTGGACGGTGCAGTCAACAGTGCATGCTCGACGCTGGCTGAGGCGGATCTGATTGAGCCTGGCATGCCCAGTATTGCCGTCATGAGTTTATTTTGAGGAAAACACCCCCCTTCAGCTCCCATCGACTGACAAGACACGGAGGCAGCCAAGACATAAAATGCTTTGGAGTTCTTTTTTGCTGTTTACCGGTGAAGACAGATGGTGCGTTCGGAGAGAGAATTACACAATTAAAAACGTACACATTCATCAACATGGGTTCCCTTCTCTTCACTGGTCTTGAGGATCATATCTTGGTCTAACATTGAAGGGTTAATAGCTGATACATTCATGTTGCGACGGAAGTTTAACTACGGCACTACACAGTCACCCACTGTCCCGCATACTCAATCCAGAGACCTGTAACTACTGTTATGCTCTGTGCTAACCTCCCATAACAAGTATGTGTGCAACTTCTAAAGGCAGAGGGGGAATTAACCAAGACAGTCATTGCCCTATAAAAGACACCTCTCCCAGCCTACTTTGTCCTCCCCACTGGTAATGGCTGCACACCTTGCTCTTCTCGGTGCCCCTTTCCTGGCCTCACACAAACACACTCCAGGCTTCCAGACGTTCTGCTCTAATCACATCACAGCCGCGCACATCAATGTGTGTCACAAGCCTGGCCAATAGCACGGTAGAGTGTTTTGTCTTGTAGCTTACACCAGTGGTGAAGACTGAAAGATGATAGACCTACCCACATGTAACAGCCATGTTTTAATGGGTGCCTGCTGCTCCGAGGTGATAAGCGCCCCTCACGACACAAGACCATGACTTTACAGGTCATCAATTACAGATTTATTGTTTAAAACAAATATAAAAAAATTTAGCACGTTAAATATGAATGTTTTATATTTAGTAAAAGGTGTTTTAAATTAATGTTATTATCAATATTTGGGAATATCATAAAACTAACCCCATAAGTGGACCAGATAGCTTGTCATGACGTTAATGACGTCATCATGCATGACGTGGCCATCTTAAATTGGGGCAATATACATTAAAACTTGTATTTGTAGTGATTTTCTCTGCGTGTCAGCAGCGCGTAAGGAAATTTATGTAAACACAGCTGTGGTCACGATTGACTTTGCGCTGTTGCGGCGGGAGTGGAAACAGATGCTCTCAGAAAACAGCCTCAAACATTTGACATCGGTCTTTGAATGCACAAAACACATGTAAAGAGATAAGACGTTATATGGACTGGAGCAACTGAAAACATCCAGTGCTCTAGTAAAATGCTCTTGACTAAGAAAAATGTAGTCCCTAAGCAAATGCTAGAGGCGCACAACTGGAAGGATACAAGTACCTGGGTCATGCCCCAGAGGAGTGTACAACTGAGGAAAAGGTGGGACAAAGAGGAATGCTAGCAAGCAAAGATTTGATAAACACTGAAACAAATGAAAAAGCAAAGAGCCCACAAAGAAGTATATACTAAAGTATATACAAGAAGGCTCAAATGTTCGACCTAAAAAGGGCCTGTAAGATCCACAAAAAAGTATGGGTGAGGAAAGCATGGTAACACATGGAAAGCAGATTCACTCGTACGCTGTCACAGCAACAATCTACCAAGACTTTTATCTGTCACCTTCACATGTGCAGGGTGCTCTTCTACTAGTTCTAGGTCTGAGCTATGACTCAAATAGGGCTCAACTGCGTTTGACAGCCTGAGACGGGCGTTGGTCATAAACCACTCCTCAAATTTCTGCTTCCTTTGGGTCAAGCGAGTGTACGTGAAATCTGGGCCTCTTAATGTTTGTGTAGTTTCTGCTCAGGTTGCCAGCCTGGATTGCTCTTCCACATCCTTCTTCCTCAATGGGTTGTATTTGATCAACAGTAGACTGAACAAAATACATTCTATAATGTATTTTTGAATGCTTTTGTCATCAAATGCCATTCTTGCCCTTTTGGTATTATGTATCCCACAACATCTGACCGGCGCATGTCACTGTATACATTACTGGGCCTTCCCTTTAGTTGCGCCTTCAGCATTGTTTTTAAGAGTGATGTCATTAGCTCTAAGTGGGTATGGGTGTGGTTCTCGCTGTACCACACCAGTGGGAAGACATTTCTCTCCATCATAGGTGCTTTCAGAGAGGTGTAAGATAGGCGTTTTTCTAATAGGTGAGTAAATGGCATACTGACACATTGTTTTGCCCCCTTCTTGTAGCACTAGAGTAAGAACAAAACATTTACTTACTGGTACTAGTAGTTTTGCAGCTTGAAGAATTTTTTGGATTCACATGCTGTGCATCATTACTCCCCCTTTGTTGTGATAACATTGTATTGTTTGTACTATCCACTTTGCAGTTGTTTCCTTGGTGACTGGGAGTCCTTTCCTTGCGTGTGTCTTGGATCAAAAGAACTGTTATACTTTCCTGTTCTTTGTTGTCTCCAAATAATACATAATTGCCCTTCGCTTAGCAAACGTGTGCAGTGCTGGAAGAACTGCCTTAACACTTATTGTTTTAGTTCCTAATTGTGTGCGGTGTTTGCTTTCCTGCTTAGTCTGTCCACTTCTGTGTTTTCTTTTCCAGTTAGGTGTATTGCTATCACTGATACCTTGTTCGCCATCGCCCATTTGCACACCTCCTGAACAAGGATGATAGCGGGTATAATGTTGTCCCACCTTGTTTGTTCAAGTAGTGCACTGTCGTGTTGTCCATTTGATTTAAGATCACCCTCCCAGTCACATGTTTCTGTCTCCGGAAGTCCTTTAGTGCCAGAAAAACACTACTAGCACATTTGTGTGTAGCACTTAGGTTCCAGATACCGCTGACGTTCAGCTTGCCCATGTGAGCTCCCCATCCCATGTGGGATGCATCCATTGTGATGGTCATGGAGGGAGTTGGTGGTCTGAATGTTTTTCCCCACTGTTACTGTCCTTAGGCTCCACCACTGCATCTCTCTTTGAACCTGGTCTGTAACAACCACTAGATTGTCGCTCCTGGTTGAGTGAGACCATTGCTGTTAGACCCATTCTTGCCTTGGTCTCGTGTAGCATTGCATGTGGCACCAGCAGAATAGAGGAATCTATCATGCCCATCATTTTCCCCACTGTTAGACGTTGCACCTTCTGCACTATGATTGCTTCAATCCTGTTGTCTACTGGTCTCTCCTTTTGCTGTCTGAGAATCCAAGATTGCTCCAAGAATGTTTACTTCTTGTTTGGGTTCTGGGGTAAGAGAGTGAGAGTAAGGTCTGCATTACCTTGCTGATGTTTTCTTCTTGTATTGACTGCTTGTCTTTGCTTTCACTAGCCAGTCGTCTAAATATTGGCAAATGTGTACCCAGGTGTGCTACTGCCACAGCTAAGCACTTTTGTGAACACTTGTGCTGATTTTATTCCATCTGGTAACATCTTGAATTGATAGTGTATCTTGTTCACTACACATCTGAGAAATTGTCTGTGGTGTTTGTTTACTGGCATGCACAGGTAAGCATCCTTGAGGTCTACGGTTTCCATGTAGTCCCCTTTCTCTATCAGGGGTATGACTTCCTGTAGCTCTGTCATCTTGAATTTTTACATTTTTATTAACTTGGTTAGTGACCACAGGTCCAGTACTGGTCTCAATGTTTTTATCTGATTTCTGTACCAGGAAGTATTTTGAATAAACCCCATTGGGTCTTGTTTTTTGGTGAACTAATTATATAGCTTCTTTGCTTAACAACTCTTCCACTTCTTGCTGTAATTGTTTCTCTATTTTTACCTCTTTTGACCTTGGTGGGGTTATTGGAGGTGAGTGTTAGCTCTATGCAACAGAAGTATTTTATGCTGTATAGTGACCATTTTATGAGCGATAATCCTCTCTCATTCTTGCAAGAACCCTCCCATTCTTCCTCCCGCTGATGACTTATATAGCAGAGTTCCTAGGTGGGCAGTTACTTGGTAGATTGGTTTCCCTCTTTCAGGGTTCCGCCTCTTCCGTGGCCATGAAAGGACTAGCTGGAGCTTGAGCAGTACTCCTATCATGGGGCAGTGGTGGGTTCAGTTTGGGGGCTGCTGAAGCCTGTGTGGGATGTGATATTGCGTGACCACTATTGCTAAGGTTGTTCTCTTTCTGGGCCATTCCTCCCCAAAAGGTTCCCTTGTATTGGAAGATGTCCATTGCCTTGACAGACATGCTATCCTTTTTCATGCGCTGCAGCACTTTGTTTACCTCCTCTCCAATTAAGCTGGCTCCTGTGAAATGCATATTGCTAATGGCTGACTAGACCTCTTGCTTAAAACCTGAGATTCTCAGCCACACATGCCTACGCAAGGTCGTGGCCATGCAGAGCTTTCTACTGGCTGTGTCTGCCGCATCCAGCGTGGACTTAAGACACGTGCTGGCAATTGGCTTTCCCCCTTGCAACACTGCACTTGCTCTTTTCTTGAACTCCTCTGGGAGATGTTCCATTAGCTCTTCCATCTCATCTCACTTGTGGTGAGTGTATCTATTCAGCAAGGCATTGGGGCTAGCTATCACCACTGTGTTGCTGATGACTTTTCCTTTTTCCTCCCAACCATCTTCCTCTCCTTGTCAGGAGGTAGTCCTGCAAACGCAGGTGTATAAGCTCTTTTCCCATGCTGTTGCTACAATGAGTCTGCTGGCATGTTTTCCCTGATGTAAGGTTGGTCCCTTGATGAGAAGTAGTACTTCTTATCTACCCTTTGTGTCATTGCCTTGGCTGGTTCTTTGAATGCCTCGCTGCCTTGGTTTAGCATGCTTGGGAGCACTGGAAGAAACTGGTCTCTTTTTTTCTGCTAACAGTGTCTCCAGGAGAAAACATGCTTCTGATTGTTCTTCCCCCAGTTGCTTTCCGTAGGTGCCTACAGCACTTTTACTACTATGCTGTATACAGTGACGTCGTCTGGTGGTGATGGGTTTGATGGATAAGACTACACCCCTTCTTCTAATGTGTGTGCATAGGAGTCATCTGTTTCTCCTATGTGTGAGAGGCCCTCTGCTGTTCCTCCTCCTGGTCGAAGAACTCAAACTCTTCCTGCAAATCTGAGGTAATGGGCTCTTCTGTTTCCTCTACTTCCACCAGTTTTTTCAGTGGAGTTCTGTAACCCTGCAGCAAGACATCAAATTCACTCTTCTTTTTAATTAGGGCTTCAAATTCAGCCTCGAGATGCTTTCTTTCATGCTCTACCGTGAGCGATTTTTGTTGTTGTTTTTGTTAGTCAATTCTGCTTTCTGTTTTGACGTCAATGCTGAGGAACTTTGAAAATGAGGTTGGGTGCTTTGGTGGTTTTTGGCATCGATGAGTGTCTCTTCGATGCAAACATGGTTCCAGTCTTCGCAGGTGGCGTGAGCTGGTTTTCGCAGACTCGCTCCCATGCCTTTGATCCTCTCTCTCATGGTCAAAGAAGGTCTGGAGGGCTTGCCTCCATCTATGCCCCTTGTTTTGGACTTGAGTGGCTTCTTGGACTTCACTCTGTCCTCAGGCATTGATAATTTTGGCCTTATTGCCAGGTTCTTCAAATCTGAGGTCTTCAACTAGACTGTCTCAGGTCTGAGGGGGGGGGATCATCTTTTGTCTGAGTTCCTCCCTCCATACTTTCCTGTAGGTCTTGTCAGACTGGATTTAGACGCTCAAGTTCAGACGGCTCTTCCTCTTGGGCCTCCTGTCTCTAGGATGGCTTTGTCGACTCTTGTCTTTTGCCTCCTGCTTACTTTGTACCAATGCTATTGCATAGTGTGCCCACCTCTGCTTCTGCCTTGCGCTAATGGTCTTCTACAAGAACTCTGTGCACGCCACGCAATTCTCTACACTGTGGTCCTTAGGAGGACAGGGGTTACAGACCTCATGTCCGTCCTTCTGTGCATACTTGGGGTGGCACATACCCCTTTCTCACTCTCCAACCATGTGGCCTTGTTGCGTTGGTCTTCTCTCCTCAGTGTTCCTCTGTGGTTTTTTGTGTTCTCTGTGCTCTCGTCTTGCTATTGATTGTCACCAATCCTCTTCTCTCTACTGTGATTTTGAGTCGGAAAAACCCATTCTACAATTCCTTCTACCTCAACCCCAAGCACTCCCCTAGGCTTTCAGATCCAGTGGCGGTAAAACAAATCTGAAGATGGTGAATGCATTGAGGGATTTCCAGGTCATACGTCTGAAATCACACAAAGAGGGTTTAAACCGAAATGGTTTACAATGCCCACAAGAATTTAATTTAAAAAATAAAATAAAAAAAAGGAAAATAAGAGACTACAAGGAGACCTTCTGAACCCAACCACTAGATGGTGGAATAATGCATAGCATGTGGTGAATCCAGAAAATATTAAAGCTGCAAAGCCTGTTCCACTTGTTTTAACATCTTGCTGTTGGCCACCTTGCTTCCTTAAGTATTTCCACTGCAGGTAAGTTACAGTGGCCAAACTCTACAAGAGCCATGCTGCCACACTGTGCTTGGCTGTTTCTGCGTAGTATATTTTACTTTCCTGTATTGTCAATAGAAACAGATGAGTTGTGAGTTTTATGAAATGTCTACGTGATAGCTCCATTAAGTAAGCCTGAAAACTGTTTGCTAAGCCCATTGGGGGACTATTAGGAATATTGTAAAGTGCTCTAGCTTGTACTTGTGCATTACATGTGGAATCACTGGGATTGGAGAAAAAGCATAGGCAAGGTTCCTGACCATTTTATTAATTAGGCATTCCCTAGCGATTTTGGGTGATATATATCCTGGATGCAAAGCTTTGGCATTCAGTGTTCTTTTGTCATGCAAATAGGTCTACATGCAGTGCCTCCTCTTCTCCCGGAAGCTATTTAGCAGTACCTTCTGTTTCACTCCCATTTGTGCATGCTGTTTGCTTAGCCTGTCCACTACTGTGTTTAGTTTTCCCGACATGTGTATTACTACTAACTTTATTTTGTTCTCTATCCACCATTTCCACATTTCTCGAGCTAGTTTTGATAATGTGTGTGCCTTAGTTCCCTCTTTTGTTTGTTGAGGTAGCACATTGTTCTCTTGCTCGTTTAGATTATCACTGTTCTTCCTATAAGGTGTTTCTGGAAGGCCTTCAATGCTAGAAGGATTGAATTTAGTTACAACGCACTTGTGTTGACCCTAGATGTCTAGGTCGAGCACGTGAGCTTTCCATCCTGTGTGGGATGCGTCCGTTGTAATGGTCATTGAGGGAGTTGGTGGTTTGGAGGCTTCTTAAATTATGTTTGTTTAGGTTCCATCCCTGCATTTCCTTTTAAACGTTGTCTTTAACAACCACTAGACTGTCAACTCCTGGTTGCCTGTACCTTTTGTTTTTGTAACCACTCCTGTAGTGGTTTAATGTGTGGTATTACGGGAATAAACCAGACCACCATGTCCATCATTTTCTCCACTATCCTCACTCACAAACGTTGCTTCTTATGGTACAGGCGTCTAGGTCTACTGTTGCTTGAAACTCTTGTTTACTAGGAAGGTCTGTTTGTAAATCAAGACTGTATTCAGAAAAATGTTTTCCCTTTCTCGTATCACTGATTTTTCGTAATTAATGGAAAACCCCAGGTTGTGTAGTGTCTTTATGACCTTGTTGATGAGGATTCTACATTGATTGAATGTGCCTACATTTATTAACCAGTCATCCAGATATTTCTCTTCCCATGAAGTGTGCTGCGAGTACGGCTAGACATTTTGTAAACAATTGTGGTGCTGATTTTATTCCGAATAGGAATACTTTTAACTGATAGTGTGTCATGTCGACCACAACTTTGAGGTACTTTCTGTGTTAGCTGTTCATTGGTATGTGAAGGTATGCATCCGTTTGATCCATGTTCTCCATGTAACCTTTTCCTATATGTGGAATGACCTCATGCAGTGTTGTCATCTTGACTTTTTGTCTTGATAGACCTATTGAATGTTCTTAAATGCAATATTGGTCTTAATGTGTTTGAGTTTGGCACCAGAAAGTCCCTATTGTGCTTGAAGGCACACTTTTTTTAAAAATAGTCCCCTTGCTTAACAGGTCTTCTACCTCCTGCTGTATGAAACATTGTCCTTGCTTTTTCATTCTTTTTCTTTAGGGGAAACGTGGGAGGTGTTTGTCAAATCTATGCAATAACCGTGTCTTATGATTAATGGCCATTTTTTGAGTGTGATCTTTCTTCATTACTCTTGAAACCCTCAGATTTTCCTTTCACTGGTGACTTGTGTAAGAGATGCTCCTTATTTAGTAAGCCACCCCTGCCTCCCCTACCGTCAGGTGTACCTCCTTTTCCCCTGGCTCCACCCACAAAAGGAGTACCTTGGGGATGATCTGTAATGCCATTGTGTTGTTGCAGCAGTGCTTTGTAGGTTGAAGATTGCATGTGTGGTATTTGGCTGCATGTCCCTTGTGGGTGTTCTTTCTCTGTGCCATGTTCCCTGAGAATGTTCCTTTGTATTGTAATACTCCTAAGGCCCTGTCAGTCATCTTTCTCAAGCTGTGTAGGGTTTAGTCGGATGTCTACCCCAAGAAACTGTCTCACATGAAGAACATGTTCATTATTGAAGATTGTACCTCTTCTTTGAATGTAGTGACCCTAAGCCAGGCATGTCAGCAGAGAGTAGTAGCAGTACATAGATGCCTACTGGCTGTGTCTGCAGCTTCTACTGCAGACACGAGGCAGGTTTTTGCAACCGTTGGGGCCTCATGTACACGTTTTGCCCTCTTTCTGGGCTCTCTTTGTAGATGTTGCATGACTTACTCTAGTTTGTCCCACTACTGATGGGCAAACCGACAGAGCAGGATGTTTCAGTTGGCTATACATCATTGTGCCACAGCCGACCTCTCCATCTTTCTCCACACCATGTCCACCTTCTTGGTTTACTTGTCTTATAGAGGACCTATGTAGGTGGGGTTGAAGGGTCTCTAGGGAGCACTTGCCTCAATTAGGTTATCTGCTGGCACCTTTCCTCTTGAAGTAAGTGGGGTCTTTGGTGGGAAAACAATATGTTTGTGGCATATGTAGCTGTAGACACACATATGCTCGGCATACTCCTGCGATCTAGTGTTGGACTCTGATGTGCGCAATTTGTTTTTTCTTCAACAAAAAAAATTATCTCCGCATCACAAGGTATGACTTTACCTATTACTGTAATATTTAAAAAAAGTATTTGCGTCACAAGGTATAATGACTTTACCAATTACTGTAATGTGCATGGGCATCAGCTCAATTGTTAGACTGTTTCTTTCTGCAGTCTGGTTTGGATGGGTATCCTCCAGATCCAGAACAGCCTGTCCTCCTTCGGCTCCAAGAAAAGCGACGCTTGACGACACCTTGCCACCCATCCCCAGACAGTGTGGACTATCAATCAGCCACCTCCCAAGGAGCAAGACTTTTTTTTTTCCTGCAAAAGACAACTGACTTTTGAAGAGAAGCTTGTTCAAGAACTTTTTCCTCCACCCAAGTTGAGGAAACATTGTGACCAGGGCACTAGTCCATTACCAGTTGGGCATCAAATCCTGTTCCAGTCATCAGAGTGATCACCACGATTCTCTTATGGAGGAGGCTGCCCCTTGTACACCCTTTACATGTACAAGGCCTCTGTCCCAGATCTCAGGGACGACCCATAGGATCATTATAACATCGGTCACCCGCAGATAAAGACCTAGACCTCTACCAAGCAACCCCCCCCCCCTCGAAGATACTACTCTATATCAAGAGATAAACTGCATGTCAGCTATTTTCCAGAAGGTAGAATTGCATAGTGTTCAAGATAACGGGGACTTACTTTTGGCAACACTCGCCTCTACTCAAAGGTCTGTACAGTACCTATGAATGCTAAAATGCATGCAGAAAACTGCTCCTGAAACTATAAAAGATCCCATTAAAAACCAGAGTACTGACCTAGACGGTCAATAAAAATTACAAAGCCTCAATCTTCAACCAACACTATCTCACAGGCCAACTTCCAGCATAGTCTCAGGTGGTTCATATGGCGCAAAAGAACAAAAACACTCAGGTCACTGGTGAGGCTCCTCTGCCAGATAGAGAGTAGAAAGAATTATGCAGCAGATAAACGTGCCACTGCAGTCAGTGAATCTTTGGAGAGATGCCAACTCCTTCAGACTGCTTTCTAGATATGACCAAGACCATGAGGATAAGATTGAGGAGCTCCTCCAAAATATCCGAGACAAGTTCAAGAAGTGGGAACATGAGCTCATCTCAGTGAGGAAGCTTGTTTACAACACCACTATTCACTGTATCCTACACGCAGATGACAACGCACCACAGGCATTAACTCCAGTGTCTAAACACCTTCTCCACGTGGTTCGTTTCAGAGGTCTCAATAGGGGTGGTGGTGATTGCTCCAAGACAATCTCTTTTGCTGCATCTACCTCCTACCGGAGTCAGCAGCACTAAAACACCATGACTGAGCTATTCCAAGGGAGGCTATAGAAGAAGGAACGCCAAAGGCCGAAGTGGAAGGGGCACGGCTAAAGGAACCACCCTCATGAAGTGAAGCCTCCCTCTCACTTCCCTACGATCACATTACACCGGTTGGGTGATGATTTTAGAGATTTCTCGTTCGCTGGCTGGAGATCGCCTCTGATCAGTGGGTTCTTTAAGTCATATGGCAAAGTAACTGGACTGGAACTAACCTCAACCCCACAAAACACTCGTCCCTGCAAACAGACCCTCTCCACAGAGCATCAGCACATCTTACAAGAAGCAGAGGCACACCTTTCCAAGGGAGCAATAGAGCTGGCACTGCCTCACCAGTGCGGCCACATACTGAACCACCCTGCAGTTAACTACGGTTCCTGGTAAGTGGTCAGCTTTTTCAGTTCAAAATGCTACCCTTTGGGTTAACCACAGCTCCCAGGTTATTCACAAAACCCCTCTCTGTTGTAGCCACAAATCTCAGGAGAAACTGCATCAACGTCTTCCCCTACTTAGGTGACTGGGTGAGCAAGAGTGCCCCTTCAGGTTTATCAGTTCCTGGGAGCAGTTCTCATCCCAGTCAAGGGGTAAGCATATCCCAACCAGGCATAATTTAAGTCTTTTCAGGCAGATCGCCACTTAATGGTCAGAAAATGTATGCGTCTCCTCAGCATGATGACTTCCTGCATTGCTGTAGTTCACCATGCCAGATTATCCATGCACCCACTGCAAGAGTGCCTAGCTGGCACAATGGTCCCAATTGGTGGGTCACTGGGAATATCAAGTGTTTATTTGGCCTGGCACACATCACGCTCTGCAGTGGTGGAACAGCAACAATCTGTTGCAAGGTCGGCCCCTTCTAGACCCAGATCCGCAAGTGGCTATTACCAAGGACGTCTCCTTAATGGATGGTGGAGGGGAGGGGGGCATCTTTGAAACTTGACCACACAGGGTATGGAGACAGCTCAACAATGGGGCTGCCATATCAATTATCTAGAGCTTCTGGCCATCCAGTTAGCTCTCAAACCTATCTACTGTCACTTACATCACAAAGTAGTCTTTATCAGGACAGACAACATGAGTATGTACACACTCTCACACTGGTTGTCAGCATTAGCAAGGACATTTAGCATGGGGCACGCCATCGCCAGCAACACCTGCTGATGGAGTGTCTACAGTGAGTAAACAATGAGTTTGCAGTCCTGCTCTGCAGGATGTGGTAACGAGTCCACAAGTGGGAACTCAGCAAGTCCTACTCCTTACTTTCAACGTTTGGGATTTACAGATGTAAACCTCTAAGCCACCACACAACGCCCAAGCTTCATCTCCAGATTCCCATACCCAAAGTTTAAGGGCAGTGCACAGCGAATGAACTGGTTAGGGATATTTGCCTACCCTTTTCCTCCTCTCCCACTACTTCCATTTGTGGTCCGCAAGCTTTGGCAAGCATCCCTCATGCTCATCCTGGTAGCTACAATGTAGGCAAGACCACCCTTCTCAACCAGTCTCTAGCTCCACACGAGAAGCTGCTTCAGGCCTTCTTAGCAGTAGGGCACCATCAGGCACCCAAACCCCAGGAAGCTCAATTTTGCCATTGGGCTCCTGAGGTCTTAAGAGTTTGGCCACTTCAATATGCCTCCAGAGTGTATGACTATCCTTAGTTAGGCTCGTAGTGCAACTACGCTGGCCTGTTATGCAGCCAAATAGAAGTTTGTCCATTTTTGCCTTCCCAAACACATCGACCAGTCCAAGACCTAGTCTGCTACCTGCTGCATCTGCAAATGTTCGGCCTTGCCTACGCATCTTTTTCCTCCCTTGGTTGCAGTTGTAGCTTACTTACAGAATAGACAACATTCTTCTTTATTTAAAGTCCCAGTCGTCACAGGGTTTATGGATGGGATTAAATGAGCTATTGCACCAATGGTACCCGAAGCCCTGATCTGGAACATTTACACTGTCCTAACTACACTCATGGTCCACATTTTGAACCTCTTTACTCATGCCCTCTCCAGTTCCTTTCTTGGAAGGTGGCCTCCCTAGTTGCCCTAATATCCCTCAAAAGAGTAAGCTCTTACCCTAAAGGAACCCTACTTATACGTACACAGTTAGAGTCATACTTAGAACTAATCCAAAGTTTCTACTTTAGGTGGTATACCTCTTCCACTTTAATCAGACTATTGAACTCCCAGTGTGACTCTGTTGTTTTTTAATGAAGTACATGAGGGCTTTTTTTGACATCTAGTGTGTGAAGAACCCTCTCTGCTACAAAGCCCTTTTTCAAGGCACAACAACTCGTCTCTTTGTCTAAGCCACATAAGGGCTGTGCTCTCTCTAAATCAGGCGTAGGGAGGTGGTTAGGCAAGTGCTTCCAGACCTGCTATGCCAAATCCAAAAGGCAATTACCTGCCGTACCTGCCTCACCCGGACCCCACTCTACCGGCGAGTAAGGTGCCTCAGTGGCTTTACTGGGTGACATTCCAATAGCTGAGATTGTAAAGGTGCTGCATGGGCCACTCCACATATGTTCACTGTGCACTCCTTTGTCAACGTTTTAGCGCGCCTACAAGCAAACATGAGCTAAAGTGTCAAATGTACGTTTTTTTCAGTCCTGTGCAACATCCTCCAGTTAGCCACCGTGTAGGGGAGAAAGGCATGCAGCCAAAAGATGCTTACAGTTTAAGAAATATGTTCCTTCTTTTTCACCCTAGGATGATAGCCTTAGCTGATGCAGGCTCTATGAAGGCCTCTCTACCCTTGTCCAAGAAGCTGGGAACCATAGGGAGGACATGTTCCTCCTTTGGTCAGTCAACAAGATCTATTGGCGAAAGCATGCTTCTCTTGGCTTCTCTTCCAGTTTTATCTCAAATGTATCTCCAGCTGTTAAAATGACTGTTGTATGCAGTAATGTCGTCTGAGGGTGAGTGTCTGGATGGGTAGGATGTCTTGCCAATCCTCCATAGACTCTCCTGTCTATGATTATTATGCTTGGAATTGGTGCTCCTCATCTTCAAACTCCAAGATATGTTCTTCCACCTCCTCCTGTGGCTCAAGGGGAGGTTCCAGTTCCACTGTTTTCTGCTCACTCTGCTTTTCAGACCAGTGCTTTAGTTGGTTTCTGTAGTTCCATAGTGCAGTGGTTCCCAACCTTTTGATTTCTGTGGACCCCCACTTTACCATTACTGGAACTTGGGGACCCCCACTAAATCCTTACTGAAAGCTGGTTAATATTATTTAATTTTCTAAGCAGTTGCGGATCCGCCGAGGAGGCTTTGCAGACCCCCAGGGGTCCCCGGACCACAGGTTGGGAACCACTTCTTTAGAGAGTTGTCTAAACTTCAGGCCAACTTCGAGGCGCCTCTTTGCTTCTCTTTTTCGCTGTCAATGTCAACCTGCTCCTCGCACAGGTGTGGAACTGTTCTTTAACACAGGTGTAACGCCGGTCTCCAAATTCAGTGTCAACTGTTTTTTCCATGATAGTCTTATCACTCCAAAGCTGATTCTCTTTCGGGTTTTAAGCTGGTTCTGAAGACTTGCCTCTAGTGGTGTCGTTGGTTTTGACCCATGTAGCTTCTTTGCCTTCCAGAATCCAAGTTTTCAACATTAATGCTGGTGTTTTGTGCTTTGAGTCGGAGATCCTCAGTGGCCGAATGTCCTTGTGGTGTTACCTTGCATTTTTTTGTTGCTGTCCCTTGGTGTCTTTTTGTATCTTTTTTCTGAATGGATCTCAGTCACTTAGAGTTCTTGTTCTTCTCCCTTGGCCTCTTCTGAATCCCAGAGTGCTTTTTTTCTTCACTCGACAGACCAGGTTTTCTTAAAGACTTCCACATTCCCTAGGTGGAGGGCACAGTGTAATGCACTTACTTCTGCTTCTGTTTTACCCTGATGCACGCTGTGCAGTCTTACAAACAATGGTCCTCCGTGAGACAGAGGTTACACACCTTTGACTACCTTCTGCCTATTTGTGTTAATAATTAGGGCAAAATCTAACAGGTGCGTGCTCCATCCCCCTTTTTCTGACCCATGTGGTCTTGATGTGCATCAGGCTTCTCACCTCTCCAGTGTTTGTGGTGTTTTCTTCTTATCCAGCAACGTTCAACAAGATTCATATTATTTTTTTATGGTATTCTCTGTTTTCTACGGTGCAGCTTCCTCGTCCCCTACTCCAGAGAACTCTTCTTTGCTTTCTGATCCAACGACATAAAAAAGAGAAACTGAAGATGGTGACTTTTGCGTGTGCATCTGATGACACAGAAGGAATAACATTAGGGTAACCCGCTTACTAGACAAGATGTAAATTTAAAGTGTTCTTTTGTCCCAGTAGGTGGCTAGATGAAGAGAAGTAAGCTGCTGGTTTAGGAGAGCCAAAGGAATGTCTAAGGCATGAAACCAAAAGACCTAGAGCTCTCCGAAACTACGAAGTTGAGGGTAACTGCTAAATGCCACCTATACATGGGTAGGAATTTAATTATTCTGTAACCAGGAATGTCTTTCCTACTCATGCCAGACGCTACTGTAAACTGCATGCTCTATGTTAGAACTGAAGATAATTTGAGTATGAAAGACCATTCCAGAACATGCTCATGAATGACAAGAGCAAATCCATACTCTATAATTAGCCAGTGCCATGGTGATGACACCCAGTGCTGTCACTTGAATACTATTTTTATTTGTGTTAAACTCAAGTGCTTTACATGCAAGGTCATTATGGCCATACTTCCCACTGGAAAAGTAAAAGTACAGAGCATATAGAGTACTGTTATTTTTTTTAATTCTGACCTGAAAATGGGTCAAATGTGATTTGGAGCCACAGGGGCATCTACATTAATCCCGTGACCACAACAGAAAATAAATGTCGCTAGTAAATCTTCAAAGAAAATTACATACAGAAATGTTTAAAGCGTTGACTTGGTTATTCCAAAATAAAAATGAAACCAACCTGTTGATATTAATATGATGGTTCTTTGCTCTGCTCCACTAGGTTCACAGCCTTTGACACGCTTCCAAGACAATGATAGGTTAGTGCTAGGATTACTGGAGGTCTGGAACAAGGAACCCTGTTAAAAATATATATATTTTATGTACATGATAATTGGTATCTTTAAGTCCAGAAGTTCGAGTAATGACTAAGTCTATCAATTGTTTCTAAATCAAAGTGAATTAGTTACGGTTGTTCCCCATCAAAATTATTTAACTAAACACTAGAACATCTTCCATTACGCGTGTGTGATCCTGAACACATTTTATTAAATAATTTTATGAGGTTTATGTAAAATAAACATGTCCAACAGCTCAGTCACTCATATCTATAAAATACCACATACGAAACTAAGCAGAACCGCCACTACACATTCCAGAGAGCATACAGAGACGGAGGACGAAAATTACCACACTACCTAGACCCTTCCTCACCATGAATGCCCAGAACCTTGAACAAAGGCTCTTCCCAGAATGTCAAGGGCTCTAATAAGACTGAGTAAGTTTAGAAATGCTCTGAATGTTTTTTTGAAAAATTGATAAACAGGCGTAGGCAATGCAAATACATGCAATAATAACACCACGTTATTCCTGCGCAGGCAGGTGCAATTTCCTAATCAAAGATGGTGAATGCCACTAAGATGGGCAAATAAAAAATTAAACTTTACTTCCACGAAATAGCTTCTTTAAATGCAGGGTGGTAAAAGGAAAATGGCATCTGCCGCGCCCCCCCCGTCCTCCCCCCCCGGACCACCCACCCCAAAAAAAAAGCAAAAACACAGAAGTTACAAACATTTTTATAAGGGATTGCAAGGAGTGGGGGAAAAAAACAGGTTTTGGGGAAGCAAAAGGGAGTGGACAGGGGGAGAGGGAGCAAAAGGATAAGATTTTCTTGGAGGTGGAACAGGACACAAGGGAGACAGCTAGAAAGCATGTAACCTCGGAGTGCTAAAAGAAAAAAGAACAAGCACTGGGAAAGACAATAGATTTCGCCTATGCGAAATCTATCAGTTATGTAATTTTTTTGTTTTGTTTTTTAAGACATGTTGCACAGCACCATGAGCTACAGGGCAATATGGATTAAAGTTTTAAAAAAGTGCTACGACACAGCCAGTGTTGACCACGCCATTGCACCTTTTTTCTTCTTTAAGCCATGTTGCACAGCAGCTCACAATGCTGTGCAATATCTGTAAAGACCGTGCGGGGCAAG
The DNA here is from genome assembly GCF_031143425.1 of Pleurodeles waltl. Lineage (NCBI taxonomy): Eukaryota > Metazoa > Chordata > Amphibia > Caudata > Salamandridae > Pleurodeles > Pleurodeles waltl. The sequence goes on from NC_090448.1 coordinate 513,757,095, forward strand.
GTATGGTGAACAAGCGACACAGAGGAGGGTGAGGAAACAACATGGGACACGGCGGGAGGAGGGTAGGGTGCAGGGGCAACCAGTAGAAGGACACTGACGGCAAACAAGAAGCTGTGCTAGGTTCATGCTCCACAGCAGAGACAGAAGCCCCGGGAAGAATGCAGGAGGGTGTGACCAGTAAGAAGTAAGGAAACAAGAGTAACATGGGAGTCAACCTATGGCAAGCAATTGTAAGTAATGGGTGGGCTATAACTCACTTTAAACTACTTAAAAAAAAAAAAAAAAAAAAAAAAAAAAAAAATCAGTTTTTGCTGACAGCGCATGCACGCTGTACACAAAACTTAAAAAGTAGTTCCTTGAACATGAGCAGTGGAGGGTTACAAATCATCAAATCAAAATGATGGTAAATACAATATGCTCCAGGAGGAACAAACAAATGGATGAAAAACTGAATAAGAAACGATAAAATGTGTGCAGAGTGAGCAGTCAGTCAAAGACAGATATGTTTTGGTATAGCTAAAAATGCTTTCACAAATTACAATGTATACACTTGTTTATTCACTGGAAGGAGTTAAGAAAAAAGATTCTAGAGAATGACAGTCTAATTCTAACTGTAAACATCAAAGAACCGGTGATCTTACTCCCGAAAGAAATGGATTTTGGCACCGATTGACAAATCTGCATAAAATTTAGCAGATTGACAAGTTCATGTCTGGATCTCCATTCCCAACAGATCAGAGAAGGGGTGTAAAAATTATTAGGGATGATGGAAAAGTAACCTATCCCATAATAAGTTGTGTAGGAACCTTAGCTCTGGGGTGCAGCAATATTCATAATAATGCAGAAATATTAAAATGAAATATTCACATCTGATAGGATGAGGGAGCATTTCTCATCACACACATGCCATTTTGTGGACTGGAGCATTCTTTCAGGCTGGCCATAACTGGAATTATTTGTTGCAGCTGCCATTAAGTTATACAAGGGATCTGTGGTTTTTGCAAATTCCAATACACCTAAAAAAAAAAAAATGCATTCAGGAATTATTAGTGAATGCAGAACATCCTAGACCTAGGAAGGATAGGTCTTTGTTACAGAAGGGCCATGTATTCTATGTTGCAGTTTCAGAGGATGCACACTGGAACCCACAGATATGTTGTGGCTGCCATTTTGCAGTTTCAGGAATCCACAAATAGTTGCGGGATACCATGATCCTAGGGAAGAGGGAGATGGTGGGTGGGTAGGTACACGGATTACAGATAAACTATCAAAAAACTGCAATATCTGCAGATCCACACAGGGACCAGAGGATTCAACATATCCGTATCACCCCTTTACATTCACAGAATTATAGGGGGCTCCATCTTGAACCTGAGGTATTTTGAGATCTGTTTTTCTAATAAAAAAAAAATTAAAAAAAAACCTGGAAGCTCACAGTGCTGACATAGGATACAATTTGCTGAATTCATCCTTCACCAGTGGGACAGTCCTTAAGAATCTAGACCAGCAACAACTTAGCTTAACCCCAGCTGTAAAGAAATGGTTACTTACCAGTAGGAGTAGTTTTGCAACCTGAAGAACAAGTTACGTATCTTCAGTAACAAATTGTCAGGTAAAGACATTCTAGTTGCAGACTAGGTGTCGATCTGGATCTGGAGATTTTTCCTGGAGCAGTACCCCTGTGCCTCGGTAGGTGGCAGTAGTTGATTCCGCGTCCATCATTGGCATCTTAGTCGCCCAATATGGCGTCACGGGTCATATATAGGTGCCACCCTGGTGCGCTAACGGCTGTTTCTTTTCACAACTTTCTACGCCAGAATCTTGGAATCATGAAGAACACTGACCCTAGTGTGCCAGAACTAGGGCCATGAAAGGGAAGTCCCTGTTCCCTAGAAATCAGTTCACAGAGCGGGGAGGATGGGTGCTCTAGTGGCGTCAGCAGTGAAAAGCCGCATCCTCCAGCATCGGTCAAGACTTAAATGCGCTATAAAAGGAGCACCACTGGTCGAACATTTTTTGGAATTTGGCCACAAAGCAGACGATATCAGATGGACAGTTTTAGCTGTGTTACAACCTAAAGCGGATGGTCCAACAACGTTGACGAGGTTACTCAAATTGGAAGCAAGATTGATTGAGAAATTCCAGACTGTCAAACTTGGACTAAATGATTGCGACGAAGTCTGGGCTTTAATTGGCAGATGAAATGTTAAAATATCTATCTTTTGTCTCTAGGTTCCAACCAGAATGAGTGAAAAGATATAACAATTTTGAAATATGGGTGTGAGACTCTCGTTGTCCGGATAATTATGTAAATTCAAACTGAGATAACAATCAAAAGAATGCGATGAAAGGATGATGGGAATGAGATCTTTATGATTATGTTGAAGATTAATGGGCCTTTGAACAGCTACGAGAGACTATATAGTAACGAATTTGGGTGTTTAAGGTAACACGTTATAGGTACAACAGTTGTGTTATTAACCTTTGCAAAATACCCTTAAGATGGCCACCAGAACGGGTCAATGTACAAATTCCTCGCTTTGAAATGATTAAAAAAACGCGCTATAAACAGAGCATGAAAGCTTTGTGAGGTCCCAGGAATGTAGGTTTTTTTGACCGCGCTTCAGGGAAATAACGGGCTAAAGAATAGGTATGTTGATTTCGGAAGGAGAGTAAAGATAAGAGGAAGTAAAAGGCATAGTCCCTCCAATATGGCGCTCATCGTTCGCCACTAGCTATAAACAAATGCGGGCTAGTGTATGCCCATTGTACAACCTAAAACGCTGCCTCGTACATGACGGCGTTTGAGTTTGTGTTGAATTGGAAGAGCAGCTTTGAGCCGCCTCGATGGCAACGAGAATGCCGCTAGTTACACAGGCCGGAGTGTAAAAGCCCAAGTAAGTTAGTTAAACTTTCTTTTAAGCCCAAGTGCGACAGCGGTAACATTAACAAAAATAATTACAGCTTGAGTAAACCGACTTTAGGGCCGTCGGTAACTAGCCCTAAAACTTAGTCATGTTTAATGTACCCCTGCAGGGTTAACATCGAATGGATAGGAAAACGGATTTTATGGCTGAGCTGCTGTTGTAAATAGGTAAGAAGAGAACGCTTAGTTCTAGTGTACCCTTGAAAAGGACACTTGTGGCTTTATGATAACAATAAATATTGGCTCACTGCCGGCTTCTTTCCTTTCTTTTCTTTCCCTTTTTTGTTTATGAACAGCATTAATTGGAAACAAGTACAAACTCTGTGGTTAAAGTGTGGATTCCAGACAATGGAAAGAAAGGTATTGCACACAATGGGGCTTATTGAGGTTGCTGCATATTTGAGTGGGATATTTAACTAATATAATGAGACACGCAATGTTTTTGTGGTGCTGTGATCACCTCTGGAGGTATCGAGATTAAGTGATTTGGAGGGGAAGGACCTATTTAGGAATGTGCCCCTTAAAGGAGTAATTCCACATTCCGAATAGATGTACATTGTTGTATATAAAAATAATTTTGGGATTGATACTCTGCACATTTGCAGCTGCATAGAGAATAAATCTATGTAGGTGGCATGGTTTTAATTTGTGTGTTAATTTTTGTAGAGGTGCCAGTGCCCCCTGACAGTCCTGAAGAGGCCATGAATTGTGAGGCCGAAACGCGTCGACATCTGATAAGTGGGACCAAGGGCTTTGAAACAAAAAATTGATATACAAAATTGATGGTGCACTACATAATACCTTGAAAAAATAGTTAGGTATTCTACAGCTGGGTGCTAGACCCTTGGTGACCTACAATGTATTGGATCACAGTGTTAATTATGCTATTGTGACCATAATAGAAAGTCATGTTGATGGGCATAACCCCTCTTTTGGGTATCTATGTTATGTGTTTTTATGAGTGCTGTAATTAATATGTGAGATGTAAATATGATGTATATATATTTTCTTTTTTGTGCCATAGTGATCTAATAAGCAATTTGTGTTATGACGATTTCTATATTGCAGTTTATGAATACATTTAATAATTTTTGGGGAAGTAATTCACCCTTGAAACCAATAGTGAATATTGTTTTTAAATAAGTAGATTTGTCCCTGCCTGCTAGTTCTTCGTGATTCTAGTGGCGTCAGCATGCATACCCTCCAGGGGTTGCTTCTTAGACAATGCGGAGCACATTTTAATGCAGAGAACAACCCATTCTGAGATGGTTCTCTTCTGCACTGCCTGACCTTTCTTTGCACCCACATAACGCAAAAAGAGTTGATCATCGACCTGGAACTCTTTAGTACGATCAAGATGGAATGCCAACACTCTTTTTGGATCCAGGCGGTGGAGTCTCCTCTTCCTCAGAAGTATGTGGGGGACGTAAAAGGTAGGCAAGGTGATGAATTTGCCTACATGAAAAGACGTAACCACTTTAGGTAAAGTGCACCACCTTGTCAGGATTTATGGAAATGAAAGGTGGCTTCAAGGAAAGGGCCTGCTGCTCACTCACTCAGAGCAGAAGTGATGGTGACCAGGAAGGCTGACTTAAGAGTAAGAAGCTGAAGAGGAGCGTTATAAAGTGGCTCGAAAGGAGCACACATCAAGAAAGTAAGAACCAAGCTCAAATCCCAGTGGGGCATTATGAATGAAGGAGGAGGAATCATAAGGGTAACATTTCAGGAATCTACCAACAATAGGAGATTTAAACAAAGAGGGTTGGTCAGGTAATATCAGGAAAGCCGATATGGCAGACAAATACCCTTTGAGGGTTCCCAGAGCAGAGCCCTGCTGGGCTAGAGAAATAAAAAACATAAGGACCTCTGAAAGAGGAGCAGAAGGGGGTGGGGTCAACAGTCTTGTTTGTACATCATGCCACAAATTTGTTCCAACAACAGGCATATATAGTTAAGGTGGAGGGACCCCTGGCTGCCAAGATAACAATACAGACTTTGGGCTGAAGGTCAAAAGCTGTCAACTGCAGCTTCTCAATCTCCACGCAAGAAGTCAGAGATTGGACAGGCTTGGGTGGAGAACTGTCCCCTCCTGCTGCGACAGAAGATCCTCCCGAAGGGGCAGTCTGATTGAAGGATCGATGGCCATGCTCAAGAGCTTGGGACACCAGACTCTTCATGCCCAGTCCGGAACCACAATAATTACTTTGGCTCGGTCATTCTTGTTAATTCTGGGCACAAGTGGTATTGACGGTAAGGAGGCCTGAGATCCACACGGGACAAAAAGCACCGCCGAGCGCGTGCCGCTTTGGAAACTCTAACAAGCAAAACAGCTGATATTGCGCATTTGCTGCTTAGACGAACAGATCTAACCAAGGCTGTCCCCACTGCTAAAAGAGACCTTGCATCACTGCCACATGGAGATGCCATTCGTGATCGACTAGGCACTGACAACTGAGTTTGTCTTCTCTGGCACTCAGATCCTGCCAGATGTTGCATCACCAAGGATACGCCTTCATGTTCCAGACATGTTTTTTGGGGGGGTGGGGGGGGGGGGGTGGGGGGGGAAGAAGCCTCCTTACAAAGGGTAGACTACCCCACCCCGCCCTGCTTGTTGCAGTACCACATGGCAGTGGTGTTGTCGGTGAACACCTGCATCTCTTTCTCTTTGAGAGAGGGAAGGAATGCTTTCAATGCTGTAGCCTTATCAACCAGAGCTCCAAAAGACTGATATGGAGCTTGGACTCCGCCGGAGACCAGACATCTCTGATCTCCGCCTCTCCCATGTGGCTGTCCCATCCCAGGAGTGATGCATCTGTCACTACTGTCAGATCTGACTGGGGAAGGGAGAGGGGTCTGCCTTTGACCCAATTGCTGTTCAAAAGCCATCACTGCAGATCTTGCACAGTCGCCGCAGAGATCTGGACCATGTCAGAGATTCCCCAGATGCTGTGCCCACTGCAACTTCACGTCCTACTGTAGAGCCCGCATATGCCATCTGGCAGGTGTCACCAGCAGGATGCAGGAGCAGCCTCAGTCATTCTCACCGAAATCCAGGATAGAGGCTGAAACATTGGTATCATAGCCTGAATATCCCGGACTTGCCGCTCTGGAGGATAGGCACAAAACTGCACTGTATCCAGAACGGCTCAGATGAAAGGGAGCGTCTGAGAGGCACGTTTATAGTGAAGCCCAGAGAATAAATGAGGTCCACCCTAGTCTGGAGGTGGGAGACGACAGCCTGGGCGGGCAAGTCTTCAACAGCCAGTCATCGAGGTAGGGGAAGACTGAAACCCCTAACCTGTGCAGTTGAGCTGCAACCATTGCCATCACTTTGGTGAACACTCGAGGGGCACTGGTAAGGCCGAAGGGGAACAGGGTAAATTGAAAACGCTCATGACCTACCAAATAATGTCTGTGGGCAGGCGGGACAAGAATATGGAAATGTGTCCTGCAAGTCCAACACTACCATCCAGTCTCCTGGGTCCAGGGCAGAGAAGACCTGAACCAGAGTGAGCATCTTGAACTTTTCCTTCTTGAGGAAGATACTGAGTGAAGAAGGACTAGGATAGGGCAGAGACACTTATCCTTTTTGGGCAACAGAAAGTAGCTGGAATAACAACCACAACCTAATTCTAGCACAGGGGCCATCCCTATGGCTCCCTTGGCCAAGAGAGCTGTAACCTCCTCGTGGAGAACTACCAGGTGATCCTCCGTCATCCGATGGTAGGATGCTGGCACAGATGGAAGAGTGGTCTCGAAGAGGACGGGATTGCTCCTTCGGACTGTTTGCCAAACCCACCTGCCTGACGTGAAGGATTCCTAACGAGGCGAATCCTGCTTCCAACTGGTTCCTGATGGGGAAGCGTCAGACTAGGAAGGTTTAGAGGCTGAAGCGGGAGGGGTGGTGGACTGGACAGACCGCTGGCTCCCTGATCCATGAGGGTGACTGTCCTGTTTACAGGAGCCCCTGTGCTGGGTTCGGACCAAGTACCTAGCAGGACATCAGTGAGGGCCTCATTGAAATGGAAGACTGGTTCCAAAGAGGAAGCCCCAGGCTCAAGAACCTCAGTCAGGAGGCTGGTTCTGATGGCCACAGAAGGCAGCCCGAGACCCAGGACCTCTACCGCTCTCCTCACTACCACTGAAAACGAGGACCCCTCCTCCTTAGCCATGGTAGGGGGAGAAAGCATGCCAGCATCAGGGGGAGAAAGCATGCCAGCGTCAGGGGATGTATCTAGACCACTGGCTTCACCCAGTTCCTGAGCCCAGTCCATGGGGTCATCAAGCTTGTTTTCTAAAGAGGTCCAGCGACCCCTCGATACTCTCACCGTACCCATACCCATAAGAATAAGGGTCAGGATCCAACCTGGGGAGCAAGGTGGCTGTCGGAATCTGCATCGAGTGATGCCGGTCCGGCTCTGTGTCGACAGTAAGTATAGGATCGATGCGGGCCGTGTTGGGAGCAGTGACATCTGCACCGTCAGTGGGGAAGGATGCAGTGGCACGACGAAGCCCGTTGGGATCCAGAAATGGATCCGTTGGTGACCTTTGTATCTGAAACTGCTAGCGCCAACTCCCGCGGGGCCCGAATGCGCTCAAGCAGAGTCAGAGGCCCTAATCTGAAGCACATGGCCTCATAAAACTCACTGAGTTGGGCAGGGGTGGCTCTGTCTCACGGAATCTCGTGGGGGCACGGAGCTACCCAGAAGTAGGCTGAGAGGATGGAGACCTGGAGCAACAATGCTCCTTTTTTCCCCGTCGCGTCATCTGACCGATGGGGTGAAGTTGAAGAACAGTTGCTCTTAAACTTATTTCTATGCTTACCAGATAGTCCCGAAGATTGTGAATGGGACGACGAAGAGTCTGGGCTCAGGTCTTGAGACCTTCCTCTTTTCCGAAAGTGACGTGGAGCCAAGTCCTGGGCCCCAAGAAGCTTTAGGGACCGCTCCCTCAAAGCCTTCGGATTCATGGCCAGACACTCGGAGCACAACTTCAGTTCGTGGTCACGCTCCAAACTAACACGTTACTTGCCTGTGGTAACAAATTACCTGGTAGAGACATTCTAGTTGTCAGACTGACACCAGGGGGAAATTCTAAAATAACGAATCTGCAACAAGAAGTCTCTATTAGATACTAAAGGCACAATGAGGTGCGGATCCGTCATGGACATGATCAGATGACCGGAGTGCAAGGGCTTGAAGCCAGTCTTCCGTGACGTACTCTACTGTAGGAAAGAGCCCTTTCTTTCTTGGCATGGTTACCCCCATTTTCTGCCTGTTGTCAGTGTGTTTGACTGTGTTCACGGGGAACCTGCTAACCAGGACCCCAGTGATTATGCTCTCTCCTCTAAATGTGGTTGCTACTAACCTTTTCTCCCAACAATTGACATACTGGTGCCCCCATACTAGTCCCTAGTATATGGTACCTAGGTACCCAGGGCATTAGGGTTCCAAGGGATCTCTATGGGCTGCAGCAGTTATTCTGCCACCTAAAGAGAGCCCCTGCTAAGGGTTCTGCAAGCCTGCCATTGCAGTCTGAGTGAACCGAGTGCACACACCCGGTTTCACTACAGGTAAGTCACCCCTATGGTAGGCCTTCTCAGCCCAGAGGGCAGGGTGCAGCTACATGTGTGTGAGGGCACCCCTGCACTAGCAGAGGCGCACCTGTGAACTCCAGTTCCATTTTACTGGACTTCGTGAGTGCGGGGATGCCATTTCATGTGTGTACCGGACATAGGTAGTGACCTATGTCCAGCTACATAAAGGTAACTCCGAACCTGGGCATGTTTAGTATCAAACATGTCTGAGTCATACTCCAATCCTATTGCAAGTATTGTAAGTATGATTCCATGCACTCTGGGGGCTCCGTAGAGGACCCCCAGCATTGGTACCACCGGTCTTGCAGGTTTTTCCCAGGCAGCCCAGCTGTGGCCACCCCTCAGACAGGTTTCTGCCCTCCTGCTGCTTGATCTGATCAAGACCAGGACAGCAGAACAAAGGATTTCCTTTGTTTGAAGAGTTAACACCCTCTCCCTTTGGAAATAGGTCGTAACCTCCCCAAGCCACTGGTTTTGCTTTGAAGGGCACATTTGGTGACCTCCATGCATAAACCAGTCCACAACGGTTCCCTGCTCTGGCACGAAACTGGACAATGGAAAGAGGAGGGCCCACTCCCCTGTCCATCACCACCGCAGGGGTGGTGCCCAGAGGGTCCCTGGGTTCTGCCATCTTGATACCAAGGTTGCCAGGGAACTCTGGGAACATCCGAGTGGCCTGGCCAGGCAGGTGAAGGCAGAGGCACCTTCTGATAGGTAGTTACCGGGTTAGGTGACCAAGCTCCCTCTTTGGGCTGTATAGGGTCTTCCTCTGGGGTGAGTCCTCAGATTCGGCTTGCAAGGCTCCAGCAGGACTCCTCTGCTTCAACTTCAGGAACGGCGCCTGGACCCTCCAGGAACATACAAGCAGATCCATGAGGAAGACTCTTCTGCAACATTGTATCCGGAACTCCTGCCAGCTTTGCAACATTTCCCCAGCTGTGCAACTCTTCAGCCTGCACAAGAAGAAGGAATCTCCCTTTGGGTGAAGGCATCACTCCCCTGTAATTACAGGTACCTGGCTTCATCAACAACCAGCTGCGTGGATCTCCCCTCATCCTGAGTGGCATGGGTCATGCATCACAGATGGTGGTCTGGAGTCTCCCTTGGTTCTCTCTACCAGCAGTTGCACTTTGTTGGTGGTAAGTCATTTCCACTCCATGCTAGACAGTATCCCTGTGCACTGCGTCCTTTGCAGCTGCCAAGGCTTGTTGCTTCACCTCCAAGGGGAACTTCAGGCGATGAGTAGCTCCAGCCCCCAGCAACCCCTCCTGAAACCTCTGGCAACGTGGGAGCAGCTTCTGTGGTGCTGCAAGGGCTCCTTCTGTGACTTCTGTGTCCTTGCCCTGTGGGACACCTATGGGTGCTGCCTCTGTGGTTGTGGGATTTCTGCAACACGGAGGGTCCCCTGTGACTCCCTCTCCAAGATAGAATCCACCTGGACCTTGCAGGTCCCCGGCAGCACCTCTTTTCCTCCAGCCGCAAGTTTGCCTTTGCCAAGGCTTGTTGGTAGAAATCCTTCCCCAGTAGGTTTTCTAGCCTGTTTGTTGACCTCCATACATTCTTGTGTAAGGTCTAGATGTCCGAATTCTAAGACTTCAGGAGCCAGATTGCTAGATGGAGCGATGCTGGATTCGGGTGTCTGATCTATTGTTTGTGTTGAGTTAACGGATCTGGTTTGTTTGGTAGTTTGATATGAGGCACTACTGACAGGTCTAGTAGTGTTGTGTACCAAGGTTGTCGTGCCCAAGTTGGTGCTATTAGTATTAGTTTGAGTTTGTTTTGACTCAATTTGTTACTAGATACGGAAGGAGTGGGAGAGGGGGAAAAGCGTAAGCAAATATCCCTGACCAACTCATCCATAACGCATTGCCCTTGGAGTGAGGCTGTGGGTACCTGGATGCGAAGTTTTGGCATTTTGCGTTTTCTTTTGTTGCGAATAGGTCTGTTTGCGGTGTTCCCCAGTCTTGGAAGTAGGTCTGTAGTATCTGGGGATGAATTTCCCATTCGTGGATTTGTTGGTGATCTCGACTGAGATTGTCTGCCAACTGGTTTTGAATTCCTGGGATGTATTGCGCTATTAGGCGAATGTGATTGTGAATCGCCCAATGCCAAATCTTCTGTGCTAAGAGACACAGTTGTGATGAGTGTGTCCCTCCCTGTTTAAGTAATACATTGTTGTCATGTTGTCTGTTTTGACAAGAATGTGTTTGTGGGCTATTAGTGGTTGAAATGCTTTCAACGCTAGAAACACTGCTAGTAGTTCTGGTTGATTTATATGAAGTTGTTTCTGCTGAGCGTCCCCTTGTCCCTGGATGCTGTGTTGGTTGAGGTGTGCTCCCCACCCAACCATGGAAGCATCTGTTGTGATCACTTATTGAGGCAGTGGGTTTTGGAAAGGCCGCCCTTGGTTTAAATTTACAGGATTCCACCATTGAAGCGAGGTGTGTTTGGCGGTCTATCAACACTAGATCTTGAAGTTGACCCTGTACTTGTGTCCATTGTGTTGCTAGGCACTGTTGTAAGGGCCGCATGTGTAATCTTGCGTTTGGGACAATAGCTATGCATGAGGACATCATGCCTAGTAGTTTCATCACTAATTTTACCTGATACTCCTGGTTTGGGTGCATGCTTTGTATTACGTTTTGGAATGCTTGTACCCTTTATGGACTTGGAGTGGCAATCCCTTTTTTGGTGTTGATTGTTGCTCCTAAGTATTGTTGTATTTGACACGGCTGTAAGTGTTATTTTTGGTAGTTTAGTGAGAACCCTAGTTTGTGAAGGATTTCTATGACGTACTTTGTGTGTTGAAGACGCTGTTCCTGAGTGTTGGTTTTGATTAACCAATCGTCTAGATATGGGAATACGTGTATGTGCTGTCTTCTGATATGTGCAGCTACTACTGCAAGGCATTTTGTAAATACCCTTGGTGCTGTTGTTATCCCAAATGGTAATACTTTGAATTGGTAATGTACCCTTTGGATTATAAACCTTAAGTATTTCCTGTGGGAAGGATGTATAGGTTTATGGAAGTAAGCATCCTTGAGGTCTAATGTTGACATGTAGTTTTGTTGTTTGAGCAATGGAATTACGTCTTGAAGTGTCACCATGTGAAAGTGATCTGATTTGATATAAAGATTTAGTGTTCTGAGATCTAATATGGGCCTCAGAGTTTTGTCCTTTTTTGGTATTAGAAAATACAGGGAGTAGACACCTGTTCCCTTCTGATGTTTGGGTACTAGTTCTATAGCTTATTTTTGTAATAACGCTTGGACTTCTAGTTGTAATAGATCCAAGTGTTGTTTGGACATGTTGTGTGTCTTTAGAGGCACATTTGGTGGTAATTGTATGAATTCTATGCAATAACCATGTTGGATGATGGCTAGGACCCACGAGTCTTCTTATTTCCTCCCAATTTTTTTAATAATCTGTGAGCCCCCCCCCCCACTGGTGTTGTGTTGGGGATTTGTGACACTGAAGTCACTGTTTAGTTTGAGGGGTCTTTGGGCTTTGGAACTTTCCTCTGGTTTTAGGGAACTGTCCACCTCTGTATTGTCCACGAAAGCCTCCTCTTTGATACTGTCCCTGGTTTGTGGGTCTGGCTTGTGAGGTTGAGGGTTCTGTGCTTTGGGCCCGCAACCCCCCTCTAAATTGTGGCTTCCTAAATGTGCCTCTGCCCTGTGGGGAGTAGAGCGCGCCCATGGCTTTGGCCGTATCAGTGTCCTTCTTCAGCTTCTCTATAGCTGTATCCACCTCCGGCCCAAACAACTGCTGTCCATTAAAGGGCATATTAAGCACAGCCTGTTGGATCTCTGGCTTAAATCCTGAGGTGTGTAGCCATGCCTGTCTAGGAATAGTGACCACTGTATTCACAGTTCTTGCGGCTGTGTCCGCTGCGTCCATTGCCGATCGTATCTGGTTGTTGGAGATACTTTGGCCCTCCTCCACCACTTGTTGTGCACGCTTTTGATCCCAATGAGCTCTGTCATATCTTGACAATCAAGCCTGTGAACTGGCAATGCGCCATTGATTGGCTGCTTGTGCTGCAACTCTTTTCCACGCTGCGTCAAACTTTCTACTTTCTTTGTCGGGTGGTGGTGGTCTCCAGAGGTGTGTGAATTAGCCCTTTTACGTGCTGCGCCTACTACTACTAAGTCAGGTATTAGTTGTTGCGTGATGTACACAGGGTCTGTAGGGGGAGGCTTGTACTTTTTCTCCACCCTAGGTGTGATGGCCCTGCCTTTGACAGGCTCTTGAAATACTTGTTTCGCGTGTTTCAACATCCCTGGTAACATTGGTAGACTTTGGTACTGACTGTGTGTTGACGACAAAGTATTAAATAAAAAGTCATCTTCAATCGGTTCAGCTTGCAGTGACACATTGTGAAAAGCAGCTGCTCTGGACACCACCTGCCTGTAAGCAGTACTGTCTTCAGGTGGTGATGGCCTTGCTGGGTAGCAGTCTGGACTATTGTCAGATACTGGTGCATCATATAGATCCCATGCATCTGGGTCATACTGGCTCATCCCCATGTGCGTTGGAGATTGCATCAAAGGGGGGGGTTGTAATTGGTGACAGTTGCGGTGAGTGGTGTGGCGATGGTTGTGGCGAAGAACGAGGTGGAGTTACTTCTTTTGCCACTTTTGCTTTTGGTTGTTTTTCTGTGTTTTGGAAAGCCAGTTTCCTTTTCATCTTAATAGGAGGGAGAGTTCTTATTTTCCCTGTTTCTTTTTGAATATGGAGCCTTCTTTGTGTATAATCTGGCTCCCCCATCTCTAACTCTTGTTCAAATTTATGGCCTTGTAGTTGTGCTGAAAGGCCTTGTTCTTCAGAGCTTGTTTTCGGCTCTGATGCTGGGTGTTTCGGCACCAAAACTTTTTCGGCTCCGAAGCCACTTTTTTCGGTTTCGGGGTGCCGATCTCTCGGTGCAGACTTTGCTCGGTGCCGGTATCTCGATGTCCAGTTTGGTCGGAGCCAGTTTCTCGGTGCCGAGTATACTCTGTGCCAGTATCTCGACCGGAGTCGAGTGACTTCGACACATGTGTGCCCTTTTTCGGTGCCGATGGTTGGTCACCAATTTTACGGGTTAAGCCATGGCCTGCTGGCGGTGGCGTCCCCTGGGCCTTCATGATTTTGGCGTGAGTTTTGCCTGGTGTTGGCTTACTCACGGTTTTCGCCGGCTGCTCCGTTTCGGGCTCTTCAGAGTCCGAGTCGGCAATGGAGAAAGTCTCCTCTTCTTCGACGTCGTGGTGTCCTGACTGCGCCAATGCCATTTGAAGCCTGCGTGCTCTCCGGTCCCATAGTGTTTTCTTCGACTGAAATGCCCGACAGGCCTCGCAAGTATCCTCTTTGTGTTCGGGGGACAAACACATATTACAGACCAGATGCTGATCTGTGTAAGGATACTTATTGTGGCATTCGGGGCAGAAGCGGAATGGGGTCCGTTCCATGAGCCTTGAAGACGCACGCGGTCGGGCCGACCAGGCCCCGCCGGGGGACAGAAGCCCCGAAGGGCTACCGGAGCTCTTCTTTAATTCGGTGTAGATCTGCGTTAACTAACCCGATACCGAACGCAAACAATACCGTCGAATTTTCCGAGATTTTACTAACTTTCCGAACCGAAACACGGAGCGAAGAGGAACACGTCCGAACCCGATGGCGGAAAGAAAACAATCTAAGATGGAGTCGACGCCCATGCGCAATGGAGCCGAAATGGGAGGAGTCCCTCGATCTCGTGACTCGAAAACAACTTGTAACACTCCAAGCCCAACACTAGATGGCGGGATATGCACAGCATGTGTATCTGCAGCTACACATGCCATCGAACATATATATATATATTTATATTATTTTTTTTATCTACATATGTACAAGATGGCATGTGTAGCTGCAGACACACATGCTGTGCATAGACTTCTAAGCAGTTAGTCCTCCCATTAAAGCGGTGATTAGCCTGTAGGAGTTGAAGTTGTTTGAAATAATGTTCTTAGTACAGCTTGACCTACTGTGGCTTGCTGTGCTGCTAAAACATCTACACAGTAGTGTTTAGTAAATGTATGTGGTGTTGACCAAGTAGCTGCCGAACATATTTCAGCCACTGGTATGTTTTCTTTGAAGGCCATTGTAGCACCTTTCTTCCTCGTGGAATGTGCTTTAAGAGCAACTAAGAGTTGTCTTTTAGCTTTAAGGTAACATGTTTGGATGCATCTTACTATCCATCTTGCTAAACCTTGTTTTGAAATGGGGTTACCAGTATGAGGTTTTTGAAAAGCTACATTTAGCGGTTTAGTTTTCCTGAATGGTTTTCTTCTATCTATGTACTACATTAGAGCCCTTTCTGCCACAGAATCTGGCTGTGGGAAGACTGGTAGTTCCACTGTTTGATTCATATGAAAAGGTGATACTACTTTAGGAAGAAATTTAGGGTTAGTTTGTAAAACAACTTTATGCTTGTGTACTTGTATGAATGGTTCCTCAATAGTGAAAACTTGAATTTTGCTAACTCTTTGCAATGATGTAATTGTGACTAGGAAGGCAACCTTCCAAGTTAAGAATTGTATTTGACATGAGTGCACAGGTTCAAATGGTGGGCCCATAAGTCGTGTAAGCACTATGTTTAAATTCACGAAGGAACTGGAGGTGTTCTGGGTGGAATGATGCGTTTTAAGCCTTCCATGAAGGCTTTGATAACAGGTACTCTAAATAAAGAGCTGTGCTATACATATTGCAAAAATGCGGAAATTGCAGTGAGATGTATTTTTATGGAAGAGAATGATAATGAAAATGTCACTTACCCAGTGTACATCTGTTCGTGGCATTGGTCGCTGCAGATTCACATGTTGTGCACAGTCCGCCATCTGGTGTTAGGTCGGAGTGTTACCAGTTGTTTTTCTTCGAAGAAGTCTTTCGAGTCACGAGACCGAGGGACTCCTCCTCTTTGCTTCCATTGCGCATGGGCGTCGGCTCCATCTTAGATTGTTTTCCCCACAGAGGGTGAGGTTAGTGTTAGTAATAGTGCCCATGCAATGGAATGAATAAGTATGTACAAATTAAGGTTAAGTAATATATATATATATACACAAATGTACAAATGTTGAAGATAACTTCCAACGGCTACAGGCTCCCGGGGAGGCGGGTGGGCACATGTGAATCTGCAGCAACCAATGCCACAAACAGATGTACACTGGGTAAGTGACATTTTCAGTTCGATGGCATCTGTTGCTGCAGATACACATGTTGTGCATAGACTAGTAAGCAGTTATCTCCCCAAAAGCGGTGGCTCAGCCTGTAGGAGTGGAAGTAGTCTGAAACAAAGTTCTCAGTACGGCTTGACCTACTGTGGCTTGTTGTGCGGATAGCACGTCTACACAGTAGTGTTTAGTAAATGTGTGAGGCGTGGACCATGTGGCTGCCTTACATATTTTGTGCATTGGAATATTTCCTAGGAATGCCATGGTAGCGCCTTTTTTTCTGGTTGAGTGTGCCCTTGGTGTAATGGGCAGTTGTCTCTTTGCTTTAAGATAGCAGGTTTGGATGCACTTAACTATCCATCTGGCTATACCTTGTTTTGATATTGGGTTTCCTGTATGAGGTTTTTGAAATGCAATAAACAGTTGTTTTGTTTTCCTAACCTCCTTTGTTCTGTCGATGTAGTACATTAGTGCTCTTTTGACATCTAATGTATGTAGTGCCCTTTCAGCTACTGAGTCTGGCAGTGGGAAGAACACTGGTAACTCTACCGTTTGATTTAAGTGGAACAGTGAAATAACCTTTGGTAGGAATTTCGGATTGGTTCTTAGTACAACCTTATTTTTGTGTATTTGGATAAAAGGTTCTTGTATTGTAAACGCCTGAATTTCACTTACTCTTCTTAGAGATGTGATGGCAATGAGAAATGCAACTTTCCAGGTTAAGAATTGTATTTCGCAAGAATGCATGGGTTCAAAAGGTGGTCCCATGAGCCTTGTCAAGACGATGTTAAGGTTCCATGAAGGAACAGGTGGTGTTCTGGGTGGTATTATTCTTCTTAGGCCCTCCATAAATGCTTTAATGACGGGTATCCTAAACAGTGAAGTTGAATGGGTAATCTGCAGGTATGCAGATATTGCTGCAAGGTGTATTTTAATGGAAGAGAAGGCTAGATTTGACTTTTGTAAGTGTAGTAAGTATCCCACTAAATCTTTTGGGGCTGCGTGTAATGGATTAACTTGATTATTATGGCAGTAGCAAACAAACCTTTTCCATTTGCTTGCATAGCAGTGTCTAGTGGATGGTCTTCTAGCTTGTTTTATGACTTCCATACATTCTTGAGTGAGGTTTAAATGTCAGAATTCTAGGATTTCAGGAGCCAGATTGCTAGATTGAGCGATGCTGGGTTTGGATGCCTGATCTGCTGTTTGTGTTGTGTTAACAGATCTGGCCTGTTGGGTAACTTGACGTGTGGTACTACTGACAGGTCTAGTAGTGTTGTGTACCAAGGTGGTCTTGTCCATGTTGGTGCTATTAATATGAGTTTGTTTTGACTCAATTTGTTTACTAGATATGGAAGGAGAGGGAGAGGGGGAAAAGCGTATGCAAATTTCCCTGACCAGTTCATCCATAGGGCATTGCCTTGAGACTGTCTGTGTGGGTACCTGGATGCGAAGTTTTGGCATTTTGCGTTCTCTTTTGTTGCAAATAGGTCTATTTGCGGTGTACCCCAAAGTTTGAAGTAAGTGTTTAGGATTTGGGGGTGAATCTCCCATTCGTGGACCTGTTGGTGATCTCGAGAGAGATTGTCTGCTAGTTGATTTTGGATCCCTGGAATAAACTGTGCTATTAGGCGAATGTGGTTGTGAATTGCCCATTGGCATATCTTTTGTGCTAGGAGACATAGCTGTGTCGAGTGTGTTCCCCCTTGCTTGTTTAGGTAATACATTGTTGTCATGTTGTCTGTTTTGACAAGAACGTATTTGTGGGTTATGATGGGTTGAAATGCTTTTAGCGCCAGGAATACTGCTTGTAATTCGAGGTGATTTATATGCAGTTTTGTTTGATGTACGTCCCATTGTCCTTGGATGCTGTGGTGATCGAGGTGTGCTCCCCACCCTGTCATGGAAGCATCTGTTGTTATTACGTATTGTGGCACTGGGTCTTGGAACGGCCGCCCTTTGTTTAAATTTGTACTGTTCCACCATAGAAGCGAGAGGTATGTTTGGCGGTCTATCAACACCAGATCTAGAAGGTGACCCTGTGCATGTGACCATTGTGATGCTAGGCACGGTTGTAAGGGCCTCATGTGCAGTCTTGCGTTTGGGACAATGGCTATGCATGAGGACATCATGCCTAGGAGTTTTAAAACCACTTTTGCCTGTATTTTTAGTGTTGGATACATGGCCTGTATGACCTTGTGAACATTTTGAACCCTTTGTGGACTCGGAGTGGCTAATCCTTTTGTTGTGTTGATTACCGCTCCTAAGTAGTGCTGTATTTTGCACGGCACAATGTGTGATTTTTTGTAGTTGAGGGAGAACCCGAGTTTGTAGAGGGTTTGTATGACATACTCTGTGTGTTGTGAACACTTTGTTAGCGAGTTGGTCTTGATTAGCCAATCGTCTAGATACGGGAATACGTGTATTTGCTGCCTTCTGATGTGTGCGGCTACTACTGCTAGGCATTTGGTAAATACTTTTGGTGCGGTCGTTATACCGAACGGTAAGACTTTGAATTGATAGTGTATTCCCTTGAATACAAACCTTAGGTATTTCCTGTGCGAAGGGTGTTTCGGTATGTGGAAATACGCGTCCTTGAGATCTAAGGTTGTCATGTAATCTTGTTGCTTTAGCAGTGGTAACACCTCCTGTAGCGTGACCATGTGAAAGTGGTCTGATTTGATGTAGGTGTTTAGTATTCTGAGATCTAAGATTGGCCTCAGTGTTTTGTCCTTTTTGGGTATTAGAAAGTACAGTGAATAGACTCCTGTGTTTATTTCTGTACATGGTACCAGTTCTATTGCTTCTTTTTGCAGTAGTGCTCGAACTTCTATTTCTAGGAGGTCTAAATGCTGTTTTGACATTTTTTGTGTTTTTAGTGGGATATTTGGAGGGATCTGTAGAAATTCTATGCAATAACCATGTTGGATAATTGCTAAGACCCAAGTGTCTGTTGTTATATCCACCCACGATTGATAAAACTGACTTAGTCTTCCCCCCACTGGTGTTATGTGGAGGGGTTGAGTGACTTGTAAGTCACTGTTTGGTTGTTGGGGTTTTGGAGCTTTGAAATTTTTCCCCGGTTTCTCGGGAATTGTCCCCCTCTGTACTGGCCCCGAAAACCTCCCCTTTGGTACTGTCCTTGGTAGGTAGACGGTGTGGATTGTGAGGTGCTGGATTGTGTGGCCTGACCCCGAAACCCCCCTCTGAAGGTTGTTTTACGGAAGGTGCCGAAAGTGCCTCTGCTTTGCGGGGAGTAGAGCGCGCCCATGGCCTTGGCTGTGTCAGTGTCCTTTTTCAGCTTCTCAACCTCTGGTCTGAACAATTGTTGTTCGTTGAACGGCATATTGAGTACTGCTTGCTGTATTTCTGGTTTAAAGCCAGACGTGCATAACCATGCGTGCCTTCTGATGGTTACTGCAGTGTTTATTGTCCTTGCAGCTGTGTCCGCTGCATCCATAGAGGAGCGTATTTGGTTATTGGAGATGTTTTGTCCCTCCTTAACCACCTGTTTTGCCCGCTTTTGAAATTCTTTGGGTAGATGCTCGATGAGATGCTGCATCTCGTCCCAATGGGCTCAGTCATAGCGCGCTAGGAGCGCCTGAGAGTTTGCGATGCGCCACTGGCTTGCAGCTTGTACAGCGACTCTTTTCCCAGCTGCGTCGAATTTTCGGCTTTCCTTATCCGGGGGTGGTGCATCGCCCGATGTGTGTGAATTGGCTCTTTTGCGAGCTGCTCCTACCACGACTGAGTCTGGTGGCAGTTGAGAGGTGATAAAAGCAGGGTCTGTGGGAGGTGCTTTATATTTTTTCTCTACCCTCGGAGTGATCGCTCTACTCTTGACAGGGTCTTTGAAGATTTGCTTTGCGTGCCTTAGCATTCCTGGAAGCATAGGCAGGCTTTGGTAGTTGCTATGGGTGGAGGAGAGGGTGTTAAAAAGGAAGTCATCCTCGACAGGTTCTGTGTGTAACGACACGTTGTGGAATTCTGCTGCCCTAGCTACCACCTGCGCATACGCTGTGCTGTCCTCAGGTGGTGAGGGCTTGGTAGGGTAGGACTCTGGACTATTGTCTGACACTGGGGCGTCGTATAGGTCCCAAGCATCTTGGTCATCTTGGCTCATGGTGGTGTGAGCCGGTGAATGTGACGGAGTTTGTGCCGGTGATATCTGAGTTACAGGTGGAGGAGAGGGTGGCGGAGTTGCTTTCTTTGCCACCTTTGCTTGTGGTGTTAGTTGTTCAGTTTGGAACTCTAGTCTCCTTTTTCTCCTGATTGGTGGAAGAGTGCTAATCTTCCCTGTTCCACTCTGGATGAAGATCCTCTTTTGTGTATGGTCTACATCAGTAGTCTGTAACTCCTCTTCAAACCTGTGTTTACGCATTTGAGAGGACAATGATTGTTCCTCTGAATATGAGCCGGTAGTGGGTTCGGTTGCTGGTTGTTTTGGCACCGAAACTGTGTCTTTTTTTTGTTTTCGACTCCGAGGCGAATCTCTTCTTTTTCGGAGTCGAGCCTTCTAGGCGTCGATCATCCTCGGTGCCGCTGTCTCTGCGTCGAGCAGCGTCGGCTCCGCTTTCTCGGCGTCGATCTTTTTCGGCAACACTTTCTCGGTCCCGAGAATGTTGCATGCCTATGTCTCGACCCGAGTCGGACGTTCTGGGCACCAGTTCGGCCTTTTTCGGTGCCGATGGACGGTCACCTTTATGGGTTGAGCCATGGCCAGTTGGCAGTGGCGTCCCCTGGGCCTTGTCTGTTTTCTTGTGCTGTGTGCTTTTCGACGTCTTACTTACAGTTTCATCGACGTCGAATTCATCCGAGTCCGATTCATGGATGGAGAAGGCTTCCTCCTCTTCTCCTTGTTCCTCGAACTCTCGGTGTTCTGTCAGCGTGGACGCCATCTGTAATCTTCTGGCTCGACGGTCACGGAGCGTTTTTCGGGACCGGAACGCACGACAGGCCTCACAAGTTTCTTCTTTGTGCTCGGGTGACAGGCACAAGTTACAGACCAAATGTTGGTCCGTATATGGATATTTATTGTGGCATTTAGGACAGAATCGGAACGGGGCCCGTTCCATCGGTGTCGATGTTACACGCGGTCGGGCCGACCAGGCCCCGACGGGGGATCGGAGCTCTTCACGATTCGGTGTCGATTGTAACTATCCCGAGCGAAACAATACCGACGTAGTTTTTCGAAGTTTTGACTATCTTTCCGTCCCGAAACCCGGAGCGAAAAGGAACACGTCCGAACCCGAGGGCGGAAAAAAAACAATCTAAGATGGAGCCGACGCCCATGCGCAATGGAAGCAAAGAGGAGGAGTCCCTCGGTCTCGTGACTCGAAAGACTTCTTCGAAGAAAAACAACTTGTAACACTCCGACCCAACACCAGATGGCGGACTGTGCACAACATGTGTATCTGCAGCAACAGATACCATCGAACATTAGATTTTTGTAAATGAAGTAAATAGCATACAATATCTTGTATTGATGCTGAAAGAGGGGCAATTTGTTTAGATTGACAGTAATATACAAATCTTTTCCATTTGTTTGCATAGCACTGTCTAGTAGTGGGTGTTCTTGCTTGCTTAATTACTTACATACATTCTGTTGGTAGTTGTAAACACCCACATTCTATGACCTCAGGAGCCAAATCGCCAGATTGAGTGCGTTGGGATTTGGGTGCCTGATCTGCCCTTTGTTTTGTGTTAACAGGTCTGGTCTGTTTGGGAGTTCGGAGTGTGGTACTACGGACAGGTCCAATAGTGTTGTGTACCACAGATGACGTGCCCACGTTGGCGCTATGAGTATCAGATGGAGCGTGTTTTGACGCAATTTCTTGACTAGAAATGAAATAAGTGGAGGGGGAAGCGTAAGCAAATATCCCTGACCAATTGATCCATAGAGCATTCCCCTTGGATAGGGGATGTGGGTATCTGGATGCAAAGTTTTGGCATTTTGCGTTTTCACTGGTGGTGAACAGATCTATGTCTGGTGTTCCCCATTGTTGAAAGTATTTTTGAAGAACTTGAGGGTGTATCTCCCACTCCTGTGTCTGTTGATGATTTCTGCTGAGAACGTCTGCTAATTGTTTGTGTATCACTGGAATGTATTGTGCTACCAGGTGAATTTGGTTGTGTATTGCCCATTTCCAATTTTTTTGAGTTAGGAGGGAGAGTTGGGACGAATGTGTCCCTCCCTGTTTGTTTAGGTAATACATGGTGGTCATGTTGTCTGTTTTGATCAGGACATTCTTGTGAATGAGGAGAGGCTGAAAAGCTTTGAGTGCTAGGAAGACAGCTAACAACTATAAGTGATTTATGTGTACAGGAACTTCCAGGACGCAGTCTGACTTCACACAGGGGACAGACCAAGCATCATAAGGTGGCCGACGAGGCCCAGGGGAAGGAGGGAAAAAAAAAAAAAGTGAAAGAATTTCAGACTCAACCACCAGATGGTGGAATAATGCACAGCAAGTGAATCCAGAAAAGGATGCAATGCTGCAAAACACCCTTTACTATATCAACGTTTAGAACTCTGTTTCTAGTATTTCAGTTGTACTGTTTCAAGAGTCCCACGCTGATTATTAAGTCCTACTCAGTAATATGCATTTGTGAACACAGATGTACATAAAGTACAAATTAATTAAAAAAAATAGTCTGCAAATATGTTAAAAATTTGTATTTCTGGTGAACACCTCACTGGCAAGAACAGTTTGTCTTGCTAGTGGTTAGTTAGCTTTATTTTGGTAAAAGAAATACCATCAAAGCACATAAACAAAACACATAAATACATCAAAAGATAAAATAAAAATCATAAAACCTGTAGCTAATAGGGGCAAGCAATAAATATAACAATTCTGCCACATAAATCTAATTTAAGAATACAATACAATATAATAAAACACATTTAAAAGTTTCAAAAACAGTATTAGTATCAGAACTACAAAGTTACGGTACATCTCATGTTCTCAATTAGAAACTAGTTCTCATAGGTCCTCGCTAAAATATTGGATTTCAATTTACAATTGCTAGCTCATAAGAATAGTAATGCTATATATATCATGATTGGCACGCCAAAGATGTACGTCTAATGGACCAAATTGCCTCCAAGAATTTTGCCAATGAACATGCCACATTGCCGCAAGCGTTTGATTTAAAAATCCTAAGGGCTAGTATCCCGCTCCTAAAATCCATGGATCTGCAGAGTGGTATAAGCCAACGTGCCCTTTGCTTAGAATAAGCAGGCAACGGAATAAAACGCAGGCTATGTGTTCAACAACTCCGCATCCCAGGGGACATAAATCATTATCAGTGACAGAATTAGTCCATTTACAAGTAAAAGAGCAAAGTGGTGATGTTCCTAACCTAAATCTAATGTAAAGTGCCCGTGCCAAGGGAGATACAATCAAGTCCATAAAATGCTCAAATTCATAATGACATTTCAAAAATAAAAAGCTATCGGGTAAACTAAGCGAGGGGACCTCTGCTAGTTTTTTCATTTGTACACTCAACCAAAATGCATCTTTCACAACCTGCGCAATTATTTTTTGGAGATGGTAAGGGTCTGTCCAACAATCTCCCAACCAAAGATTAAAAAAGGGTTTTCTGACGTAATTGCGCCACCAGACTTTCTTTAAAACTTGCGTACTCATTAGGGCACTGAGCCCAGCTCTATATGGGCCAAAAATTTCAAAGGACCATATCCTGATCGAGTGCATCAATGGCCTTAAGGCAGCAATATGCGAAATAGGGTGGAGATTCAAATCCAACCTAATGGGCAGGGTCGGGGAACTTGCTGGTATTTTTAATAGCACTTTCATGAAGAGATGTTCAGCTTTCTCCAGATCATTCAAATTACAATAACCCCATACCTCTGCACCATATAATCCTCCACCCCTTACTTGGGCTTTGTATATCTCTATTGCAGGAGTAATTGCAAACCTGGGAGATTTGGCAGCATATCTCAAAATACACCCAGATTTTTGTTTTAGACTCATAACAGACTTCAATAAATGGGCCTGCCATGTATGGGAATCCTCCAATCTTACTCACAAATAATCGAAGTCGGTTACTCTTTCCAGAACTTCTCCCTCCAAGCGTATCTTCCTCATTTTTTGTTTTGGATCACCAAACACCATATAAACGAGTTACTTACCTTCGGTAACGACTTTTCTGGTGGCTACATTAGCTACCTGTGGATTCCTCACATATTATTCGACTGAAATCTTCTTCCTAGCTTCTGCATGTCGACGAGGACGTCACAATTGCCCATGCGACGCCGTCTGACGTCATACAGGCAATAAGAGGTCCTCGCCGACGTGCCGACGTCAGAACCAACATTTTTTACGTGCCTGAGAATAATAGGCCATTGAGATAAATAATCAAATAGCAATACTTAATGACATTCAAGATAAATACATCACTTCAAGAACTTAAATTCTTTTTTCCCATTTTTAAATAAATAAATACACGAATAATTATATATATATATATATATATATATATATATATACACACACATATACACAGTATATGTAGAAGTCCTCAACAACCAAGAGGAGCACACCCAAGAACAACTTGGTTAGACCAGACAGGCAACGGGGAGGCGGGTGGGACCGTGAGGAATCCACAGGTAGCTAATGTACCCACCAGAAAAGTCGTTACCGAAGGTAAGTAACTCGTTCTTCTGATGGATACAACTACCTGTGGATTCCTCACATATTGATTAGAGTCCCAAAGCAGTACCGCACTCGGTGGTGGGTGCCTGAATGGTCAAATCAAGTAATCCTGCAGCACTGACCGTGCAAAATGGCCATCCCTCCTAACCTCAGAGTCCAAGCAGTAATGCTTCGCAAAAGTGTGGAGGGATGACCAAGTTGCGTCCTTGCAGATGTCGACCACAGGAACACCCCTAGCCAAGGCCAAAGAGGCCGACTTCGCTCTGGTGGAATTAGCTCTTATACCATCAGGGGGTTCTTTCTTTGCTAAAGAGTAACACATTTTAATGCAAAGAATGACCCACCTGGAGAGTGTTCTCTTGTGGACTGCCTTTCCTCTCCTCTTTCCCACGTACCCGATGAAGAGCTGATCCTCCAGCCTGAAATCCTTCGTTCTGTCCACATAAAAGCTTAGCGCTCTCCTCGGGTCTAAGCGGTGTAGTCTCTCTTCTTCTTTTGAAGGATGAGGCGGAGGATAAAACGTGGAAAGAGTAATCGTTTGGGCCATATGAAAGGGTGAAACAACCTTCGGTAGGAAAGCAGCCTTGGTCCTCCACACCACCTTATCCCCATAAAAAGATGCGTGAGGGGGTTTTACAGATAGAGCTGCAACTCACTCACTCACTCTTCTCGCGGAAGTAATTGCAACCAGGAAAACCGTCTTTAGGACCAATAACCTTAAGGGGCAAGAATGCAAAGGCTCAAACGGGGAACCCATAAGAAAAGTCAGAACCAGGTTAAATTCCCACTGAGGCATAATGAAAGGAGTGGGAGGAAATTTGTTAATAAGACCTTTTAAAAATCTAAGTACTATAGGGGATTTGAACAGAGAAGGCTGGTCTGGAAGACATAGAAAGGCTGACAGGGCAGATAAGTATCCCTTAACCGTAGCCACTGCACAACCCCTCTGTGCCAGAGACAATGCAAAAGACAAGATAAGTGAGCACGTAAGGGATCAATTTGCCTCTCTCCACACCAAATCACAAATTTAGCCCACCTATTAGCGTAGATAGATTTAGTGGAGTGTCGCCTGGCCGATAAGATAACATCCACTACATCAGGTGGGAGAGAAAAGGAACTCAGGTTGCCCCGTTCAATCTCCAGGCATGAAGGTGCAGGCTCTGGAGGTGGGGGTGTAAAACCTTCCCCTGCGACTGCGAGAGGAGGTCTGCCCTGAGAGGGAGACGGAGCTGAGGGCACAGTGAGAGTTGGAGAAGATCTGAGTACCACACCCTCCTTGGCCAATCCGGAGCTATTAAGATGACTTGGGCCCGGTCTTGGCGAATTTTCCTCAGAACCCGAGGAACTAAGGGTATGGGGAGAAACGCGTAAAGCAACTGGTCGCACCAGGTCATCTGAAACGCGTCCCCCAACGCTCCTTGTACCGGATACTGGAGGCTGCAGAATAACGGGCAGTGCAAGTTCTCCCGAGTGGCAAACAGATCAATCCGAGGAAACCCCCACATCTGGAAGATTAGACGGACTTGATCCGGATGGAGACGCCACTCGTGATCGGTCGAGAAATGGCGACTGAGAGAATCCGCAGGCACGTTCAGGACTCCGGCCAGATGATTTGCTACCAAACAAATCTGATGGTCCTTTGCCCGGGACCAAAGCCGTAGAGCTTCTCTGCAGAGAAGGTACGACCCTACTCCTCCCTGCTTGTTTATATACCACATCGCGGTAGTATTGTCCGTCAGGACCTGAACCGACTGTCCACGAAGGGAAGGGAGGAAGGCCTTGAGTGCAAGACGTATCGCCTGCAACTCCAACAGATTTATATGAAACATCTGTTCTACTGGAGACCAAAGACCTTTTGTAAGGAAATGCCTCCTTGGCATGGTTGCCCCCTGACTTTTTGCCTTTGCTGATGCTATGTTTACAATTGAAAGTGTGCTGAGGCCTGCTAACCAGGCCCCAGCACCAGTGTTCTTTCCCTAACCTGTACTTTTGTGTCCACAATTGGCAGACCCTGGCATCCAGATAAGTCCCTTGTAACTGGTACTTCTAGTACCAAGGGCCCTGATGCCAAGGAAGGTCTCTAAGGGCTGCAGCATGTCTTATGCCACCCTGGAGACCTCTCACTCAGCACAGACACACTGCTTGCCAGCTTGTGTGTGCTAGTGAGGACAAAACGAGTAAGTCGACATGGCACTCCCCTCAGGGTGCCATGCCAGCCTCTCACTGCCTATGCAGTATAGGTAAGACACCCCTCTAGCAGGCCTTACAGCCCTAAGGCAGGGTGCACTATACCATAGGTGAGGGTACCAGTGCATGAGCATGGTACCCCTACAGTGTCTAAACAAAACCTTAGACATTGTAAGTGCAGGGTAGCCATAAGAGTATATGGTCTGGGAGTCTGTCAAACACGAACTCCACAGCACCATAATGGCTACACTGAAAACTGGGAAGTTTGGTATCAAACTTCTCAGCACAATAAATGCACACTGATGCCAGTGTACATTTTATTGCAAAATACACCCCAGAGGGCACCTTAGAGGTGCCCCCTGAAACTTAACCGACTGTCTGTGTAGGCTGACTAGTTCCAGCAGCCTGCCACACCAGAGACATGTTGCTGGCCCCATGGGGAGAGTGCCTTTGTCACTCTGAGGCCAGTAACAAAGCCTGCACTGGGTGGAGATGCTAACACCTCCCCCAGGCAGGAGCTGTGACACCTGGCGGTGAGCCTCAAAGGCTCACCCCTTTGTCACAGCCCAGCAGGGCACTCCAGCTTAGTGGAGTTGCCCGCCCCCTCCGGCCACGGCCCCCACTTTTGGCGGCAAGGCTGGAGGGAACAAAGAAAGCAACAAGGAGGAGTCACTGGCCAGTCAGGACAGCCCCTAAGGTGTCCTGAGCTGAGGTGACTCTGACCTTTAGAAATCCTCCATCTTGCAGATGGAGGATTCCCCCAATAGGGTTAGGATTGTGACCCCCTCCCCTTGGGAGGAGGCACAAAGAGGGTGTTACCCACCCTCAGGGCTAGTAGCCATTGGCTACTAACCCCCCAGACCTAAACACGCCCTTAAATTTAGTATTTAAGGGCTACCCTGAACCCTAGAAAATTAGATTCCTGCAACTACAAGAAGAAGGACTGCCCAGCTGAAAACCCCTGCAGCGGAAGACCAGAAGACGACAACTGCCTTGGCTCCAGAAACTCACCGGCCTGTCTCCTGCCTTCCAAAGATCCTGCTCCAGCGACGCCTTCCAAAGGGACCAGCGACCTCGACATCCTCTGAGGACTGCCCCTACTTCGAAAAGACAAGAAACTCCCGAGGACAGCGGACCTGCTCCAAGAAAAGCTGCAACTTTGTTTCCAGCAGCTTTAAAGAACCCTGCAAGCTCCCCGCAAGAAGCGTGAGACTTGCAACACTGCACCCGGCGACCCCGACTCGGCTGGTGGAGATCCGACACCTCAGGAGGGACCCCAGGACTACTCTGATACTGTGAGTACCAAAACCTGTCCCCCCTGAGCCCCCACAGCGCCGCCTGCAGAGGGAATCCCGAGGCTTCCCCTGACCGCGACTCTTTGAACCTAAAGTCCCGACGCCTGGGAGAGACCCTGCACCCGCAGCCCCCAGGACCTGAAGGACCGGACTTTCACTGGAGAAGTGACCCCCAGGAGTCCCTCTCCCTTACCCAAGTGGAGGTTTCCCCGAGGAATCCCCCCCTTGCCTGCCTGCAGCGCTGAAGAGATCCCGAGATCTCTCATAGACTAACATTGCGAACCCGACGCCTGTTCCTACACTGCACCCGGCCGCCCCCGCGCTGCTGAGGGTGAAATTTCTGTGTGGACTTGTGTCCCCCCCCGGTGCCCTACAAAACCCCCCTGGTCTGCCCTCCGAAGACGCGGGTACTTACCTGCAAGCAGACCGGAACCGGGGCACCCCCTTCTCTCCATTCTAGCCTATGTGTTTTGGGCACCACTTTGAACTCTGCACCTGACCGGCCCTGAGCTGCTGGGGTGGTGACTTTGGGGTTGCTCTGAACCCCCAACGGTGGGCTACCTTGGACCAAGAACTAAGCCCTGTAAGTGTCTTACTTACCTGGTTAACCTAACAAATACTTACCTCCCCTAGGAACTGTGAAAATTGCACTAAGTGTCCACTTTTAAAACAGCTATTTGTCAATAACTTGTAAAGTATACATGCAATTTTTATGCTTTAAAGTTCCTAAAGTACTTACCTGCAATACCTTTCGAATGAGATATTACATGTAGAATTTGAACCTGTGGTTCTTAAAATAAACTAAGAAAAGATATTTTTCTATAACAAAACCTATTGGCTGGATTTGTCTCTGAGTGTGTGTACCTCATTTATTGTCTATGTGTATGTACAACAAATGCTTAACACTACTCCTTGGATAAGCCTACTGCTCGACCACACTACCACAAAATAGAGCATTAGTATTATCTCTTTTTACCACTATTTTACCTCTAAGGGGAACCCTTGGACTCTGTGCATGCTATTCCTTACTTTGAAATAGCACATACAGAGCCAACTTCCTACATTGGTGGATCAGCGGTGGGGTACAAGACTTTGCATTTGCTGGACTACTCAGCCAATACCTGATCACACGACAAATTCCAAAATTGTCATTAGAAATTGATTTTTGCAATTTGAAAAGTTTTCTAAATTCTTAAAAGACCTGCTAGGGCCTTGTGTTAGATCCTGTTTAGCATTTCTTTTAGAGTTTAAAAGTTTGTAAAAGTTTGAATTAGATTCTAGAACCAGTTGTAGATTCTTAAAAAGTATTCCAACTTTTAGAAGCAAAATGTCTAGCACAGATGTGACTGTGGTGGAACTCGACACCACACCTTACCTCCATCTTAAGATGAGGGAGCTAAGGTCACTCTGTAAAATAAAGAAAATAACAATGGGCCCCAAACCTACCAAAATACAGCTCCAGGAGCTTTTGGCAGAGTTTGAAAAGGCCAACCCCTCTGAGGGTGGCAACTCAGAGGAAGAGGATAGTGACTTGGAGGACAATTCCCCCCTACCAGTCCTATCTAGGGAGAACAGGGTCCCTCAAACCCTGACTCCTAAAATAATAGTCAGAGATGCTGGTTCCCTCACAGGAGAGACCAACACCTCTGAAATCACTGAGGATAGCCCCAGTGAAGAGGACATCCAGTTAGCCAGGATGGCCAAAAGATTGGCTTTGGAAAGACAGATCCTAGCCATAGAGAGGGAAAGACAAGAGATGGGCCTAGGACCCATCAATGGTGGCAGCAACATAAATAGGGTCAGAGATTCTCCTGACATGTTGAAAATCCCCAAAGGGATTGTAACTAAATATGAAGATGGTGATGACATCACCAAATGGTTCACAGCTTTTGAGAGGGCTTGTGTAACCAGAAAAGTGAACAGATCTCACTGGGGTGCTCTCCTTTGGGAAATGTTCACTGGAAAGTGTAGGGATAGACTCCTCACACTCTCTGGAAAAGATGCAGAATCTTATGACCTCATGAAGGGAACCCTGATTGAGGGCTTTGGATTCTCCACTGAGGAGTACAGGATTAGGTTCAGGGGGGCTCAAAAATCCTCGAGCCAGACCTGGGTTGACTTTGTTGACTACTCAGTGAAAACACTAGATGGTTGGATTCAAGGCAGTGGTGTAAGTAATTATGATGGGCTGTACAATTTATTTGTGAAAGAACACCTGTTAAGTAATTGTTTCAATGATAAACTGCATCAGCATCTGGTAGACCTAGGACCAATTTCTCCCCAAGAATTGGGAAAGAAGGCGGACCATTGGGTCAAGACAAGGGTGTCCAAGACTTCAACAGGGGGTGACCAAAAGAAAGGGGTCACAAAGACTCCCCAGGGGAAGGGTGATGAGACAACCAAAACTAAAAATAGTAAAGAGTCTTCTACAGGCCCCCAAAAACCTGCACAGGAGGGTGGGCCCAGAGCCTCTTCACAAAACAATGGGTACAAGGGTAAAAACTTTGATCCCAAAAAGGCCTGGTGTCATAGCTGTAAACAGCATGGACACCAAACTGGAGACAAGGCCTGTCCCAAGAAAGGTTCCACTCCAAACTCCCATCCAGGTAACACTGGTATGGCTAGTCTCCAAGTGGGATCAACAGTGTGCCCAGAGCAAATCAGGGTCCACACTGAAGCTACTCTAGTTTCTGAGGGTGGGGTGGATTTAGCCACACTAGCTGTCTGGCCGCCTAACATGCAAAAATACAGACAGCAACTCTTAATTAATGGGACTAGAATAGAGGGCCTGAGGGATACAGGTGCCAGTGTCACCATGGTGACAGAGAAACTGGTTTCCCCTGGCCAATACCTGACTGGAAAAACTTACACAGTCACCAACGCTGACAATCAGAGAAAAGTACATCCCATGGCAATGGTTACTTTAGAATGGGGAGGGGTCAATGGCCTGAAACAGGTGGTGGTCTCCTCAAATATCCCAGTGGACTGTCTGCTTGGAAATGACCTGGAGTCCTCAGCATGGGCTGAGGTAGAGCTAAAAACCCATGCAGCAATGCTGGGTATCCCTGAACTGGTGTGTGTGAAAACAAGAGCACAGTGCAAGGCACAGGGTGAACAAGTAGAGCTGGAGTCTGGAAGAATGGCCCAGCCTACCAAGAGAACAGGAAAGTCAGTTGGGAAACCAACTGCAACACAGCAAAAGAAAGGGAACCTCTCTTCTCAGGAAGAAGTTCTGCCCTCTGAGGGAACTGAGCCTTTGGAGCTTGAACCTTATCAGGTTGAGCTCTTAGGCCCAGGGGGACCCTCAAGGGAGGAGCTGTGTAAGGGACAAGAAACCTGTCCCTCTCTTGAAGGCCTTAGGCAGCAAGCTGCTGAAGAGTCCAAAGGCAAGAAAAATGGAACGCATAGGGTCTATTGGGAAGATGGACTCCTGTACACTGAGGCCAGAGACCCCAAACCTGGTGCCACTAGGAGAGTGGTAGTGCCTCAGCTGTTCAGGAAGTTCATCCTAACATTGGCCCATGACATTCCCCTTGCTGGACATTTGGGACAAACCAAGACGTGGGAGAGGTTAGTCAACCACTTCTACTGGCCCAATATGTCCAACATGGTTAAGGAGTTTTGCCTCTCCTGCCCCACCTGTCAAGCCAGTGGTAAGACAGGTGGGCATCCAAAGGCCCCCCTCATTCCACTTCCAGTGGTGGGGGTTCCCTTTGAAAGAGTGGGTGTGGACATAGTTGGTCCACTGGAACCTCCCACAGCCTCAGGAAATATGTATATCCTGGTAGTAGTGGATCATGCTACCAGGTATCCTGAAGCTATTCCCCTTAGGTCGACTACTGCCCCTGCAGTAGCCAAGGCCCTCATTGGTATCTTTACCAGAGTGGGTTTCCCTAAGGAGGTGGTGTCTGACAGAGGTACCAACTTCATGTCAGCATACCTAAAGCACATGTGGAATGAGTGTGGAGTGACTTATAAATTCACTACACCATACCATCCACAAACTAATGGCTTGGTTGAGAGATTCAACAAGACATTAAAAGGCATGATCATGGGGCTCCCAGAAAAGCTCAAAAGGAGATGGGATGTCCTCTTGCCATGTCTGCTTTTCGCTTACAGAGAGGTGCCACAGAAGGGAGTAGGATTCTCACCCTTTGAACTTCTGTTTGGTCATCCTGTAAGGGGACCACTTGCCCTTGTTAAAGAAGGCTGGGAGAGACCTCTCCATGAGCCTAAACAGGACATAGTGGACTATGTACTTGGCCTTCGCTCTAGAATGGCAGAGTACATGGAAAAGGCAACCAAAAACCTTGAGGCCAGCCAACAGCTCCAGAAGTTTTGGTATGACCAAAAGGCTGCACTGGTTGAGTTCCAACCAGGGCAGAAAGTCTGGGTTCTGGAGCCTGTGGCTCCCAGGGCACTCCAGGACAAATGGAGTGGCCCTTACCCAGTACTAGAGAGGAAGAGTCAGGTCACCTACTTGGTGGACCTGGGCACAAGCAGGAGCCCCAAGAGGGTGATCCATGTAAACCGCCTTAAGCTCTTCCACGACAGGGCTGATGTCAATCTGTTGATGGTAACAGATGAGGATCAGGAGGCAGAGAGTGAACCTCTCCCTGATCTTCTGTCATCAGACCCAAAAGATGGGACAGTAGATGGAGTGATCTACTCAGACACCCTCTCTGGCCAACAGCAAGCTGATTGTAGGAGAGTCCTACAACAGTTTCCTGAACTCTTCTCCTTAACCCCTGGTCAGACACACCTGTGTACCCATGATGTGGACACAGGAGACAGCATGCCTGTCAAGAACAAAATCTTTAGACAATCTGACCATGTTAAAGAAAGCATCAAGGTGGAAGTCCACAAGATGCTGGAATTGGGAGTAATTGAGCGCTCTGACAGCCCCTGGGCTAGCCCAGTGGTCTTAGTCCCCAAACCTCACACCAAAGATGGAAAGAAAGAGATGAGGTTTTGTGTGGACTACAGAGGGCTCAATTCTGTCACCAAGACAGATGCCCATCCAATTCCAAGAGCTGATGAGCTCATTGATAAATTAGGTGCTGCTAAATTTCTAAGTACCTTTGACTTGACAGCAGGGTACTGGCAAATAAAAATGGCACCTGGAGCAAAAGAAAAGACAGCATTCTCCACACCTGATGGGCATTATCAGTTTACTGTTATGCCCTTTGGTTTAAAGAATGCCCCTGCCACCTTCCAAAGGTTGGTGAATCAAGTCCTTGCTGGCTTGGAGTCCTTTAGCACAGCTTATCTTGATGATATTGCTGTCTTTAGCTCCACCTGGCAGGATCACCTGGTCCACCTGAGGAAGGTTTTGAAGGCTCTGCAATCTGCAGGCCTCTCTATCAAGGCATCCAAATGCCAGATAGGGCAGGGGACTGTGGTTTACTTGGGCCACCTTGTAGGTGGAGGCCAAGTTCAGCCACTCCAACCCAAGATCCAGACTATTCTGGACTGGGTAGCTCCAAAAACCCAGACTCAAGTCAGGGCATTCCTTGGCTTGACTGGGTATTACAGGAGGTTTGTGAAGGGATATGGATCCATTGTGACAGCCCTCACTGAACTCACCTCCAAGAAAATGCCCAAGAAAGTGAACTGGACTGTGGAATGCCAACAGGCCTTTGACACCCTGAAACAAGCAATGTGCTCAGCACCAGTTCTAAAAGCTCCAGATTATTCTAAGCAGTTCATTGTGCAGACTGATGCCTCTGAACATGGGATAGGGGCAGTTTTGTCCCAAACAAATGATGATGGCCTTGACCAGCCTGTTGCTTTCATTAGCAGGAGGTTACTCCCCAGGGAGCAGCGTTGGAGTGCCATTGAGAGGGAGGCCTTTGCTGTGGTTTGGTCCCTGAAGAAGCTGAGACCATACCTCTTTGGGACTCACTTCCTAGTTCAAACTGACCACAGACCTCTCAAATGGCTGATGCAAATGAAAGGTGAAAATCCTAAACTGTTGAGGTGGTCCATCTCCCTACAGGGAATGGACTTTATAGTGGAACACAGACCTGGGACTGCCCATGCCAATGCAGATGGCCTTTCCAGGTTCTTCCACTTAGAAAATGAAGACTCTCTTGGGAAAGGTTAGTCTCATCCTCTTTCGTTTGGGGGGGGGGGGTTGTGTAAGGAAATGCTTCCTTGGCATGGTTGCCCCCTGACTTTTTGCCTTTGCTGATGCTATGTTTACAATTGAAAGTGTGCTGAGGCCTGCTAACCAGGCCCCAGCACCAGTGTTCTTTCCCTAACCTGTACTTTTGTGTCCACAATTGGCATACCCTGGCATCCAGATAAGTCCCTTGTAACTGGTACTTCTAGTACCAAGGGCCCTGATGCCAAGGAAGGTCTCTAAGGGCTGCAGCATGTCTTATGCCACCCTGGAGACCTCTCACTCAGCACAGACACACTGCTTGCCAGCTTGTGTGTGCTAGTGAGGACAAAACGAGTAAGTCGACATGGCACTCCCCTCAGGGTGCCATGCCAGCCTCTCACTGCCTATGCAGTATAGGTAAGACACCCCTCTAGCAGGCCTTACAGCCCTAAGGCAGGGTGCACTATACCATAGGTGAGGGTACCAGTGCATGAGCATGGTACCCCTACAGTGTCTAAACAAAACCTTAGACATTGTAAGTGCAGGGTAGCCATAAGAGTATATGGTCTGGGAGTCTGTCAAACACGAACTCCACAGCACCATAATGGCTACACTGAAAACTGGGAAGTTTGGTATCAAACTTCTCAGCACAATAAATGCACACTGATGCCAGTGTACATTTTATTGCAAAATACACCCCAGAGGGCACCTTAGAGGTGCCCCCTGAAACTTAACCGACTGTCTGTGTAGGCTGACTAGTTCCAGCAGCCTGCCACACCAGAGACATGTTGCTGGCCCCATGGGGAGAGTGCCTTTGTCACTCTGAGGCCAGTAACAAAGCCTGCACTGGGTGGAGATGCTAACACCTCCCCCAGGCAGGAGCTGTGACACCTGGCGGTGAGCCTCAAAGGCTCACCCCTTTGTCACAGCCCAGCAGGGCACTCCAGCTTAGTGGAGTTGCCCGCCCCCTCCGGCCACGGCCCCCACTTTTGGCGGCAAGGCTGGAGGGAACAAAGAAAGCAACAAGGAGGAGTCACTGGCCAGTCAGGACAGCCCCTAAGGTGTCCTGAGCTGAGGTGACTCTGACCTTTAGAAATCCTCCATCTTGCAGATGGAGGATTCCCCCAATAGGGTTAGGATTGTGACCCCCTCCCCTTGGGAGGAGGCACAAAGAGGGTGTACCCACCCTCAGGGCTAGTAGCCATTGGCTACTAACCCCCCAGACCTAAACACGCCCTTAAATTTAGTATTTAAGGGCTACCCTGAACCCTAGAAAATTAGATTCCTGCAACTACAAGAAGAAGGACTGCCCAGCTGAAAACCCCTGCAGCGGAAGACCAGAAGACGACAACTGCCTTGGCTCCAGAAACTCACCGGCCTGTCTCCTGCCTTCCAAAGATCCTGCTCCAGCGACGCCTTCCAAAGGGACCAGCGACCTCGACATCCTCTGAGGACTGCCCCTACTTCGAAAAGACAAGAAACTCCAGAGGACAGCGGACCTGCTCCAAGAAAAGCTGCAACTTTGTTTCCAGCAGCTTTAAAGAACCCTGCAAGCTCCCCGCAAGAAGCGTGAGACTTGCAACACTGCACCCGGCGACCCCGACTCGGCTGGTGGAGATCCGACACCTCAGGAGGGACCCCAGGACTACTCTGATACTGTGAGTACCAAAACCTGTCCCCCCTGAGCCCCCACAGCGCCGCCTGCAGAGGGAATCCCGAGGCTTCCCCTGACCGCGACTCTTTGAACCTAAAGTCCCGACGCCTGGGAGAGACCCTGCACCCGCAGCCCCCAGGACCTGAAGGACCGGACTTTCACTGGAGAAGTGACCCCCAGGAGTCCCTCTCCCTTACCCAAGTGGAGGTTTCCCCGAGGAATCCCCCCCTTGCCTGCCTGCAGCGCTGAAGAGATCCCGAGATCTCTCATAGACTAACATTGCGAACCCGACGCCTGTTCCTACACTGCACCCGGCCGCCCCCGCGCTGCTGAGGGTGAAATTTCTGTGTGGACTTGTGTCCCCCCCGGTGCCCTACAAAACCCCCCTGGTCTGCCCTCCGAAGACGCGGGTACTTACCTGCAAGCAGACCGGAACCGGGGCACCCCCTTCTCTCCATTCTAGCCTATGTGTTTTGGGCACCACTTTGAACTCTGCACCTGACCGGCCCTGAGCTGCTGGGGTGGTGACTTTGGGGTTGCTCTGAACCCCCAACGGTGGGCTACCTTGGACCAAGAACTAAGCCCTGTAAGTGTCTTACTTACCTGGTTAACCTAACAAATACTTACCTCCCCTAGGAACTGTGAAAATTGCACTAAGTGTCCACTTTTAAAACAGCTATTTGTCAATAACTTGTAAAGTATACATGCAATTTTTATGCTTTAAAGTTCCTAAAGTACTTACCTGCAATACCTTTCGAATGAGATATTACATGTAGAATTTGAACCTGTGGTTCTTAAAATAAACTAAGAAAAGATATTTTTCTATAACAAAACCTATTGGCTGGATTTGTCTCTGAGTGTGTGAACCTCATTTATTGTCTATGTGTATGTACAACAAATGCTTAACACTACTCCTTGGATAAGCCTACTGCTCGACCACACTACCACAAAATAGAGCATTAGTATTATCTCTTTTTACCACTATTTTACCTCTAAGGGGAACCCTTGGACTCTGTGCATGCTATTCCTTACTTTGAAATAGCACATACAGAGCCAACTTCCTACACCTTTGATCTCCAGTTCCCCCAGATGAGCTCCCCACCCTAGAGTGGAAGCATCCGTTATTACTGTGGTCACTGGCGGAGGTTGCCAGAACGGCCTTCCTTGGGAAAGATTGCCGTCCGCAATCCACCATTTCAAATCCGCTGCAGCGTCCCCGGAGATCCTTACTGATCCCTCGAGATCCCCTTTGTGTTGAGACCACTGCTTCCGGAGGCACCACTGAAGAGCCCTCATGTGCCAGCGAGCATGAGTGACCAACGGAATGCAAGAAGCAAACAGACCAAGCAGGCGTAGGACCTTGAGGACCAGAATGACCGCTCCACTTTGAAACACTGGAACCAACGCCTGAATGTCCTGAATCCGCTGAGGTGGAGGAAAGGCGCAACTCAATGTTGTATCCAGTACTGCCCCTATGAACAGGAGTGCTGAGAGGGCTCTAGGTGAGATTTGGGTACATTCACTGAAAAACCCAGGTCGAACAACAACTGAGTTGTCGACTGAAGGTGATGCAGCACGAGCTCCGGAGACTTGGCTTTGATCAACCAGTCGTCCAGATAAGGAAATACTGCTATCCCCTTCCTTCTGAGCTATGCTGCAACCACCAACATCACCTTTGTGAAGACTCGGGGTGCTGAAGTAAGACCAAATGGGAGGACCGCAAACGGATAGTGCTGCGACTCCACCCCAAACCGGAGATACCTCCTGTGCGACTTGAGTATCGGGATATGAAAGTAAGCATCCTGCAAGTCGACAGACACCATCCAATCTCCATTGTTCAGCACCAAAAGCACCTGAGCTAGGGTCAGCATCTTGAACTTTTCCTGTTTGAGGAACCAATTCAAGATCCTCAGGTCCAGGATTGGCCTCAATCGACCATCCTTCTTGGGGATCAGGAAGTATCTTGAGTAACAACCCTGACCCCTTTCCTGCTCTGGAACCAACTCCACCCCACCCTTTGAAAGGGGGACTTGAACCTCCTGTTCTAGCAACAGGGGGTGCTCTTCTGAACAGTAGGAAGGGCGGGATGGGGGGCGGAAACTCCCAAAAGGGTAGGGCATAGCCTTTCCTCACAATGCTGGTAACCCAGGAGTCTGATGTTATGACCTCCCACTTGTGGAGAAAGTTCAATAACCTCCCCCCTACAGGAGTGGAGTGAGAAGAAATTGGCGGAAGCCTAAGGCTGCTTCCCATGCTGCACCCCTCCAGAGGAAGAGGCAGAGTGCTGCTGAGTGGCTCCCCTGGTGCAGACCCTACCCCTCCCCCCTCTGAAAGATCTATAGGAGATAGCAGAGGTGGGTTGCTGAAATTTTCCTCGAAAGGATGATGAGGAAACACGACCAAATCCTCGAAACCTCCTAAAAAATCTGGAGGAAGCAGAAGAAGAGGCTTGCAAGCCCAACGACTTGGCAGTGGCCCTACTCTCTTTGAACCTTTCTAGAGCTGAATCAGCCTTGGCGCCGAAAAGCTTATCGCCATCAAAAGGATGGTCCAAGAGGGTCGATTGTACATCAGAGGAAAATCCAGAGCTACGAAGCCAGGCTTGCCTCCTTGTAGCCACAGCAGTACCCATAGCTCTAGCAACAGAGTCTATCGTATCCAACCCAGATTGAATACCCTGGGTTGCCGCTGCTTGAGCATCAGAAACCAGGCTCAATAATTCTTGAGGACCCTCAGTATGCGTCGACTTAATCTCGTCCATCAGGGCGTAAATGTATCTTCCTAAGATGCACGTAGCATTGGTCGATTTCAAAGCCATGCTACATGACGAGAAAGCCTTCTTTGATGACATGTCCATTTTTTTTTTTTTTTTAGAGTCTCTATCTGAGGGCACAACTGGAAAGGATCCTGGAGCAGATCGGGCTGACCAAGAAGCCTGAACCACTAGGCTTTCAGGTGTTGGATGCCTGGAAAGAAAGCCTGGGTCAGCAGGTGCAACTCGATATCTCCGAGCCACCGATCTATTCACCGCCGAAGATGACACCGGCTTCTTCCAGATTTCCATGATGGGGTCTAACAGTGCCTCATTAAAAGGCAAAAGTGGCTCTGCAGTTGTTGAGGCAGGGTGCAACACTTCCGTCAAGATGTTTGGCTTGGGCTCAGACACCGGCAAAGGAAGGTCCAAAAAGTCAGCCGCCTTTCTAATGACTGAATTAAAAGTCGCTGCCTCCTCTGTGTACTCCCCAGGTGACGACAAGTCCCATTCTGGAGAGGTGTCCAGACCAATAGCCATGTCCAAGCCATGGAGACCTTCACAAGAGTCCTTAATCTCCCCTTCTTCCAATGTTTGTCTCCGGTATTCTTGCTCTTCAAGGAGGTGAAGAGCAAGCCTCCTCAAATGCAGCCTCTCCTCTATCCTCGGCGTCCACATGGCGTCAGCAGATGTCGAAGCTTGACGCCGGTCCTAGGATCCATCAGATGCCGGATCTAAAGGCACCATGGATTTCTTCGGCGCCGAACGAGGAGTAGGACGGACTGAAGACTGTTCCGGGGCCGGTCTAGTCGGCGTCGCTGGCAGAGACACTGACGCCAAAGGAGCCGAAGCCACAGGCACCGACACCGGCGCCAAGCCCACGTTTCCAAGGGAAGAAAGGGCATAAAGGGTGCCGGTCGTAGTGGAGCCGGAGCACCCATGTTGAAGGCCAAAGGGCCTGACGGACCAGCCGGTCCACCACCTGGAGCCATCTGCTGAAAGATGGAGAACATCGCATTCAAGAATGCGGAACTATCGGCTCCAGGGGCTGGGAAAGCCGGGTACTGAGGTGCCTGGTTCGAAGGCGCCATCGACGCCGGTCCCAACGTCTGCATGGATGGAGAAAACACCTGAGGCTGTGGAACCTCGAACACCGAAGGAGGATTAACAGGTGACATCGGTGAAGTCGGAGATGCTAAGGGCGTCGGCGGCTGGGGAGAGACGGTGGGACTAACTTCCCATCTTCTTTTGATTTCGCCAGAAAAAGCTTGGCCTCACGTTCTTTCAAGGCCTTTGGATTCATACGTTGACAAGAATCCAACTTGTCAACGTCGTGGTCGGAGCTGACACCACAAACAGTCAGAATGTGGGTCCGTAACCGACATTTTGCCTCCGCACTCGTGGCAGGGCTTGAATCCTGACTTTCTTTGCAACATTATAATGTCTCACAGTGTTTTTTGGCTGTTTTTTGCTTTAACTACGTCGAGTAGCAACAGTAGCTCCCTCGAAGATAACCGTTTCGAATGGCACGGAAAAAAGGGAACTGACGTCGGCACGTCGGCGAGGACCTCTTATTGCCTGTATGACGTCAGACGGCGTTGCGTGGGCAATTGTGACGTCCTTGTCGACGTGCAGAAGCTAGGAAGAAGATTTCCGTCGAATGCTGGCGAAATGGGAGTATTCAATATGTGAGGAATTCACAGGTAGTTGTATCCATCAGAAATATTTGGTTTTGGAAGTATTAATTTCCGGGCCGTGATCTTTGCAGAAACCCGTGAACTTCTCAAGCAGATTGGTAAGAACTGAGGCAGTTTGAGATAGTAAAGTATTGTCTGCAAACAGCAGACAAGGAACCCTCACCCCCCCCTCTATTTTTGGTGCATCACTAACACAGTCCATTATGTAGGAGATACAGGCGTTAATAAACAGTAGAAAGAGTGTAGGGGCCAGCACACATCCCTGCCTCACTGTAGGAAGTTGGCTCTGTATGTGCTATTTCAAAGTAAGGAATAGCATGCACAGAGTCCAAGGGTTCCCCTTAGAGGTAAAATAGTGGTAAAAAGAGATAATACTAATGCTCTATTTTGTGGTAGTGTGGTCGAGCAGTAGGCTTATCCAAGGAGTAGTGTTAAGCATTTGTTGTACATACACATAGACAATAAATGAGGTACACACACTCAGAGACAAATCCAGCCAATAGGTTTTGTTATAGAAAAATATCTTTTCTTAGTTTATTTTAAGAACCACAGGTTCAAATTCTACATGTAATATCTCATTCGAAAGGTATTGCAGGTAAGTACTTTAGGAACTTTAAAGCATAAAAATTGCATGTATACTTTACAAGTTATTGACAAATAGCTGTTTTAAAAGTGGACACTTAGTGCAATTTTCACAGTTCCTAGGGGAGGTAAGTATTTGTTAGGTTAACCAGGTAAGTAAGACACTTACAGGGCTTAGTTCTTGGTCCAAGGTAGCCCACCGTTGGGGGTTCAGAGCAACCCCAAAGTCACCACCCCAGCAGCTCAGGGCCGGTCAGGTGCAGAGTTCAAAGTGGTGCCCAAAACACATAGGCTAGAATGGAGAGAAGGGGGTGCCCCGGTTCCGGTCTGCTTGCAGGTAAGTACCCGCGTCTTCGGAGGGCAGACCAGGGGGGTTTTGTAGGGCACCGGGGGGGGACACAAGTCCACACAGAAATTTCACCCTCAGCAGCGCGGGGGCGGCCGGGTGCAGTGTAGGAACAGGCGTCGGGTTCGCAATGTTAGTCTATGAGAGATCTCGGGATCTCTTCAGCGCTGCAGGCAGGCAAGGGGGGGATTCCTCGGGGAAACCTCCACTTGGGTAAGGGAGAGGGACTCCTGGGGGTCACTTCTCCAGTGAAAGTCCGGTCCTTCAGGTCCTGGGGGCTGCGGGTGCAGGGTCTCTCCCAGGCGTCGGGACTTTAGGTTCAAAGAGTCGCGGTCAGGGGAAGCCTCGGGATTCCCTCTGCAGGCGGCGCTGTGGGGGCTCAGGGGGGACAGGTTTTGGTACTCACAGTATCAGAGTAGTCCTGGGGTCCCTCCTGAGGTGTCGGATCTCCACCAGCCGAGTCGGGGTCGCCGGGTGCAGTGTTGCAAGTCTCACGCTTCTTGCGGGGAGCTTGCAGGGTTCTTTAAAGCTGCTGGAAACAAAGTTGCAGCTTTTCTTGGAGCAGGTCCGCTGTCCTCTGGAGTTTCTTGTCTTTTCGAAGTAGGGGCAGTCCTCAGAGGATGTCGAGGTCGCTGGTCCCTTTGGAAGGCGTCGCTGGAGCAGGATCTTTGGAAGGCAGGAGACAGGCCGGTGAGTTTCTGGAGCCAAGGCAGTTGTCGTCTTCTGGTCTTCCGCTGCAGGGGTTTTCAGCTGGGCAGTCCTTCTTCTTGTAGTTGCAGGAATCTAATTTTCTAGGGTTCAGGGTAGCCCTTAAATACTAAATTTAAGGGCGTGTTTAGGTCTGGGGGGTTAGTAGCCAATGGCTACTAGCCCTGAGGGTGGGTACACCCTCTTTGTGCCTCCTCCCAAGGGGAGGGGGTCACAATCCTAACCCTATTGGGGGAATCCTCCATCTGCAAGATGGAGGATTTCTAAAAGTTGGAGTCACTTCAGCTCAGGACACCTTAGGGGCTGTCCTGACTGGCCAGTGACTCCTCCTTGTTGCTTTCTTTGTTCCCTCCAGCCTTGCCGCCAAAAGTGGGGGCCGTGGCCGGAGGGGGCGGGCAACTCCACTAAGCTGCAGTGCCCTGCTGGGCTGTGACAAAGGGGTGAGCCTTTGAGGCTCACCGCCAGGTGTTACAGCTCCTGCCTGGGGGAGGTGTTCGCATCTCCACCCAGTGCAGGCTTTGTTACTGGCCTCAGAGTGACAAAGGCACTCTCCCCATGGGGCCAGCAACATGTCTCTGGTGTGGCAGGCTGCTGGAACTAGTCAGCCTACACAGACAGTCGGTTAAGTTTCAGGGGGCACCTCTAAGGTGCCCTCTGGGGTGTGTTTTGCAATAAAATGTACACTGGCATCAGTGTGCATTTATTGTGCTGAGAAGTTTGATACCAAACTTCCCAGTTTTCAGTGTAGCCATTATGGTGCTGTGGAGTTCGTGTTTGACAGACTCCCAGACCATATACTCTTATGGCTACCCTGCACTTACAATGTCTAAGGTTTTGTTTAGACACTGTAGGGGCACAGTGCTCATGCACTGGTACCCTCACCTATGGTATAGTGCACCCTGCCTTAGGGCTGTAAGGCCTGCTAGAGGGGTGTCTTACCTATACTGCATAGGCAGTGAGAGGCTGGCATGGCACCCTGAGGGGAGTGCCATGTCGACTTACTCATTTTGTTCTCACTAGCACACACAGGCTTGTAAGCAGTGTGTCTGTGCTGAGTGAGGGGTCTCTAGGGTGGCATAAGACATGCTGCAGCCCTTAGAGACCTTCCTTGGCATCAGGGCCCTTGGTACTAGAAGTACCAGTTACAAGGGACTTATCTGAATGCCAGGGTGTGCCAATTGTGGATACAATGGTACATTTTAGGTGAAGGAACACTGGTGCTGGGGCCTGGTTAGCAGGGTCCCAGCACTCTTCTCAGTCAAGTCAGCATCAGTATCAGGCAAAAAGTGGGGGGTAACTGCAACAGGGAGCCATTTCTTTACACTCACCCCTCTACGTATTGCGATCTTGCCTGTTAATTCCCCTTTTGAGACCCATCTAATTCTGGCATAACTCCCAGAATACAGCTCTT
The DNA here is from genome assembly GCF_031143425.1 of Pleurodeles waltl. Taxonomy (NCBI): domain Eukaryota; kingdom Metazoa; phylum Chordata; class Amphibia; order Caudata; family Salamandridae; genus Pleurodeles; species Pleurodeles waltl. The sequence continues at coordinate 513,800,217 of NC_090448.1, forward strand.
TAATAAGATTTAGCAGAGGGCCCGGTACTCCAACTTTATTCAGGACTTCCCAGAGTTTTCTACGTGGAACCAAATCAAAGGCGGACCTGAGATCTACAAATGCGACAAAAAGTTTCCTAGCCTCCAGGTCCATCATCTTCCATTTGATCGTGAGGATACGAAAGTCCTGGTCAAACGTACTAATCTTCTGCCTAAAGCCTGCATGTAAATCGCTCAGTACTTGATTGTCTTTCATCCATTCCTTAAGCCTGCTCAATACCTGGTACCAGAATATTTTTTGTAAATTATCCAGGAGGCTAATTGGTCTGTAATTTCCCGGTACACCCCTCTCTCCTTTTTTATAAATAGGTACAATGATTGCTCCCTTCCAGGTTTTAGAGTGAATGCCACCTGCCAGGACGGCATTAGCCACCCTGTTGACTTAGGGACCCCAATAGACAAGATCAGATTTAAACAGGTCTGTGGGTATACCATCCAACCCAGGGGCTTTACCTGATTTTTGGGCCCTAATGGGAATATCGGTTTGCTTGAGAGAGAAGGGGGTACAACTAGATATAGGAGGCAACTCCTCAGTGGGTTCGTTCTCAAAAACAAGAGGGGAGGCAGGCTTGCAACTGTAGAACTCAGGGAAGTGCATGATCCAGTCTTCAGGAGAGATGTGAAAGTCACTAAAGTTCTAAAGGAAGAGGGGCTTCAAGGTGTAATTGCGCACCTTATTTTATGAAAAGCTGCCTTTCGTATATTACCAAGAGGGGGGCATGGTCGCTATTGTATTGGTCACCCACCTTAATATCTTTGATAATGTACCATAATCTCACGTCCGTGAGTACAAGATTGAGAATATTACTGAAGACCCTCTAAAATACGTGGGTTTAGCAGGGGCATCAGATGGAAAACGACCATTCCCTGGACGAAGGCCATGAGTTAATATGAGGCCTATAACTTGCAGGGCCCTGGAATTGGATTTTGACTGCTTTCTCTGAGATGTGTACAGAGGAACATTCCATATCATATCCTCTGAGTGATTTCAGAAAAAGCAGAATTAGGTTCCAGGGACACATTAAAGTCGACAGCTACTATAATAAAATGGGATGAGCAATGGTCAAGCACAAGAGCATTCAGTCTGGATAGTTTTAGACATTTGGTTTGGCTGATGAGGTCTGTTATAGACATTAACACAAAGTAACGGTGTAAGGAAATGCCTCCTTGGCATGATTGCCCCCTGACTTTTTGCCTTTGCTGATGCTATGTTTACAATTGAAAGTGTGCTGAGGCCTGCTAACCAGGCCCCAGCACCAGTGTTCTTTCCCTAACCTGTACTTTTGTATCCACAATTGGCAGACCCTGGCATCCAGATAAGTCCCTTGTAACTGGTACTTCTAGTACCAAGGGCCCTGATGCCAAGGAAGGTCTCTAAGGGCTGCAGCATGTCTTATGCCACCCTGGAGACCTCTCACTCAGCACAGACACACTGCTTGCCAGCTTGTGTGTGCTAGTGAGGACAAAACGAGTAAGTCGACATGGCACTCCCCTCAGGGTGCCATGCCAGCCTCTCACTGCCTATGCAGTATAGGTAAGACACCCCTCTAGAAGGCCTTACAGCCCTAAGGCAGGGTGCACTATACCATAGGTGAGGGTACCAGTGCATGAGCATGGTACCCCTACAGTGTCTAAACAAAACCTTAGACATTGTAAGTGCAGGGTAGCCATAAGAGTATATGGTCTGGGAGTCTGTCAAACACGAACTCCACAGCACCATAATGGCTACACTGAAAACTGGGAAGTTTGGTATCAAACTTCTCAGCACAATAAATGCACACTGATGCCAGTGTACATTTTATTGTAAAATACACCACAGAGGGCACCTTAGAGGTGCCCCCTGAAACTTAACCGACTATCTGTGTAGGCTGACTAGTTTTAGCAGCCTGCCACAAACCGAGACATGTTGCTGGCCCCATGGGGAGAGTGCCTTTGTCACTCTGAGGCCAGTAACAAAGCCTGCACTGGGTGGAGATGCTAACACCTCCCCCAGGCAGGAATTGTCACACCTGGCGGTGAGCCTCAAAGGCTCACCTCCTTTGTGCCAACCCAGCAGGACACTCCAGCTAGTGGAGTTGCCCGCCCCCTCCGGCCAGGCCCCACTTTTGGCGGCAAGGCCGGAGAAAATAATGAGAATAACAAGGAGGAGTCACTGGCCAGTCAGGACAGCCCCTAAGGTGTCCTGAGCTGAGGTGACTCTAACTTTTAGAAATCCTCCATCTTGCAGATGGAGGATTCCCCCAATAGGGTTAGGATTGTGACCCCCTCCCCTTGGGAGGAGGCACAAAGAGGGTGTACCCACCCTCAGGGCTAGTAGCCATTGGCTACTAACCCCCCAGACCTAAACACGCCCTTAAATTTAGTATTTAAGGGCTACCCTGAACCCTAGAAAATTAGATTCCTGCAACTACAAGAAAAAGGACTGCCTAGCTGAAAACCCCTGCAGAGGAAGACCAGAAGACGACAACTGCCTTGGCTCCAGAAACTCACCGGCCTGTCTCCTGCCTTCCAAAGATCCTGCTCCAGCGACGCCTTCCAAAGGGACCAGCGACCTCGACATCCTCTGAGGACTGCCCCGGCTTCGAAAAGACAAGAAACTCCCGAGGACAGCGGACCGGCTCCAAGAAAAGCTGCAACTTTGTTTCCAGCAGCTTTAAAGAACCCTGCAAGCTCCCCGCAAGAAGCGTGAGACTTGCAACACTGCACCCGGCGACCCCGACTCGGCTGGTGGCGATCCAACACCTCAGGAGGGACCCCAGGACTACTCTAAGACTGTGAGTACAAAAACCTGTCCCCCCTGAGCCCCCACAGCGCCGCCTGCAGAGGGAATCCAGAGGCTTCCCCTGACCGCGACTCTTTGAATCCTAAGTCCCGACACCTGGGAGAGACCCTGCACCCGCAGCCCCCAGGACCTGAAGGACCGGACTTTCACTGGAGGAGTGACCCCCAGGAGTCCCTCTCCCTTGATCAAGTGGAGGTTTCCCCGAGGAATCCCCCCCTTGCCTGCCTGCAGCGCTGAAGAGATCCCTAGATCTCCCATTGACTTCCATTACAAACCCGACGCTTGTTTCTACACTGCACCCGGCCGCCCCCGCGCTGCTGAGGGTGAAATTTCTGTGTGGGCTTGTGTCCCCCCCGGTGCCCTACAAAACCCCCCTGGTCTGCCCTCCGAAGACGCGGGTACTTACCTGCAAGCAGACCGGAACCGGGGCACCCCCTTCTCTCCATTCTAGCCTATGTGTTTTGGGCACCACTTTGAACTCTGCACCTGACCGGCCCTGAGCTGCTGGTGTGGTGACTTTGGGGTTGCTCTGAACCCCCAACGGTGGGCTACCTTGGACCAAGAACTAAGCCCTGTAAGTGTCTTACTTACCTGGTTAACCTAACAAATACTTACCTCCCCTAGGAACTGTGAAAATTGCACTAAGTGTCCACTTTTAAAACAGCTATTTGTGAATAACTTGAAAAGTATACATGCAATTTTGATGATTTGAAGTTCCTAAAGTACTTACCTGCAATACCTTTCGAATGAGATATTACATGTAGAATTTGAACCTGTGGTTCTTAAAATAAACTAAGAAAAGATATTTTTCTATACAAAAACCTATTGGCTGGATTTGTCTCTGAGTGTGTGTACCTCATTTATTGTCTATGTGTATGTACAACAAATGCTTAACACTACTCCTTGGATAAGCCTACTGCTCGACCACACTACCACAAAATAGAGCATTAGTATTATCTCTTTTTGCCACTATCTTACCTCTAAGGGGAACCCTTGGACTCTGTGCATGCTATTCCTTACTTTGAAATAGCACATACAGAGCCAACTTCCTACAAACGGTAAGCCTTGTTTTGTCTGAATAGACAAAGCCAATATATCAGGAGACTCCACATGAACTTCTTTAACTCTGCCCACCTTAGAAATTCTTACCCAAGTAATAAGCCCTCCAGCTGCTCTACCAGCAGAGGACCACCTAGCTTCCTTACAGAAGGAACTAAGCCCCTGTCTGTGAGTATTTCAAGTAGCCCAAGTTTCTTGGAACAAACATATACTAAATGTGTCTATATATATATATATATATCCCCCAGTCAACACAGTCTATTTTATTTCTGATTCCCGACACATTCCATGTTATTAATTTTGATGTTAGTGTCTCATGGACCCTAGAGCCCTTTTGGGTGCGCTCAGAAGGGCCCACTCCATTGTGGCTCTCTGTGAATTGTGATTTTGGAGTAATGTCTAAGTGGCAAAGCCAAACTGTTCTGAGGAGAAGGATCTAAGACCAAATTTCTAGCTACAGTGTCTGCCAGTTCTATTATATATGGATCCTCACAACTTACCATTGGCCCTTTATATCTGAACTAATTTTTAATCTATATGTCCATCAAGGCATGAGTTTTGTACCAATAATGGCATGCCCTAGTTTCCAAATGGTTCAGGGACTCTCAAGGTATTAGGAGAGTCTGGAGACTTCTAGCAGGCACTACTTGTGCAGCGGACTCACACTGCTGAGTAAATAATGTACGCTTTTCAATCGTAACTGTCACATGTAGAGCACTTTCATGCAATAGAGAAAAAATACTTTGAACGGGGAGGGAGGGTTTGACAACAGACTGTGAAACCCTCATTTTAAAAAATTGCTTCTGTAGTTTTTATAGCTAGTTCTACATCTTATCCACTCTGAATTGCTTACATCTATTACTATACTATCTGCCAGCATTTCTATACAAATACTTACGATTCCAACTGCTTGAAATAAGGACCCATCATGTTCCATCTTTCTCTTTCGTGGAGTGTTTTGCAGTGATATGATCTTTGGGCCCAAGTCACCCTCCAAAGCTGTATTCCTATAATAAATAAATATATCATTAGATCAGCCGGAGAATGTAATACTAAGCTCTAAGAAATCCTTGCTATGGTGCAAGATTTTTATTAACAGGTTTATCATTTGCTTTATGGTTAACGCTTTTATGACCTTGGAAATGTTCATTTCGCGTCAGCCAAACTCAAAGAATATCGTAGCCTTTGCTCTTGCTGCAGAGCTGGTTCTGCCGGCACTGTGTCTGGCATTCTATCTATGTCTCTTGCAATATCAGCTCCTCCACTTTCTACTGGTCCTGTTGCCGAACACTTACAATCACCATCTCCTGTGCCTAGAAGCCACCTAAACCATATATTGGTTCACTGCCACCTGTATGATTGTACAACTTTCATGGCTTACAAAAGTCTCGACAACAGTTTGTTATCAATGTCTAGATCCCCTTGAATCTCTGAAAACTCAATACGTTGTACCACACTATACATACTATGCTCCAAAAAACTCAAGAACACGTCTTAGGATTTACCTGGAAGGTGTCCAAGATGCAGTGATGAACATGCTGATTACAAGTATACAACATTGGAATTAAGCCAAAGCAGGTTGTCCGTATCATTTTTAGCAATTTGTTTTTTATTAAGAAAGTAGCATAGATATTTAAGTGGTGGGCTTACTGTGAAAAAGGAATTACTTTTTTTAGTTAAACATACTATCAACTAATACATTTTAAGAAAATCCAACTGACAAACCAGAATGCAGATTACGTGTAAATAGCTTGCTACCAAGGTGTCTGTTACTGAAGTCTGTTGTAATATACAACTGTAAAAGACAGCCAATTATAAATTAAACATATGAAAAGCTTTTAGAAGGGAAGATTTAAAGTTGAACGTTTGTACGACATACGTAATGACTTGATAAGATATGCTGTTAATGCTTGTTCCAATGATGTGCTGCTGAGAACAAAATGAGAATGTTTTTTTTATTTGCTCTAATAAATTCCCTATTTTTTCTTGTTCATTCACACATTTTAAAGGAATTTGTGTCTGAAAGTGAAGAACGGTGCAGGTGCAGCACAGCAGTTTGGACATTACTTCCTGAAAGCAGAAGGCATGAATGTGGAAGCAGTTCACCAACTTCACAGGAGCTCTGTCATTTTGGGCACCTCAAAAGTTATCAATAACCACCTGACGAAGGTACATGGAATGAAGAGAGGGATTTGGCCTTGCTTTTTTCTTTACGGTCAAGGAGTTCCAGTTAAATTCCAATCATGGCGGTAAATGAACACTTGAATAATCATAGAGAACACATTTCAGTCGAGACTATGCTTTAGCAGCTGGAACAGTCTCTATTACCAGTAGTTCATAAACAAATGATCTATTTCAAAATAAAAAGATGCATGTGTTCACTGTCTGACAATGTCTGAGAAATCACTGATACGATGCAGCCCGTGCACCCCATAAATAATAACAATTGCCAGAAAACACTAATACAATTTAACTTCAAAAACCAATTCACAAGCCACCTCCCTGTTTAGTCATCCAATTGCATCCTCAATGTAAGCTGGTCTGCCAGTTTTCTTGGACCATGCTCTCTGAAGTAGTAATGGGCTAAAAGAAAGGGCTACATAATTTTATAAAGGCGATGTCGTAACAAAGCGACAATGCTAAAACAGTTGCAAGGAAGCAGAATATTCCAAAAATAGAAGTGGTGTGACTCAGACAAACTAAGTTAAGCTACAGTATTCTTACTGAGAAAGTACGAGGATTTTTGTTTACAATGAACATGCAGTAAACAAATGCTTTGCATTTAATAGAATTTGATGCCACATAAAAATACACACCCTCTATTTAAAATGATAGACGATAGCAAGTTTGGAGTTCCAGGGTGGGACTCTGCCTTCTCAGAGATTCCTTTCGCAGTCCGAACTGGAGAAGATGTTGGACTTCTGGTATAGGGAGAGGCAGAAGCATGGCTTTCTTCCTTTTGACCTCTGTGAGGTGACCACGAAGCAAGGATTTTCTTAATATTATCCATATTTTCTATTTCAGCTGGTTTAAATTCATCAGTAGCAGTTGCTTGAGGCAGCTGAAATACTGGAGTAACTGGTTGATTAGAAGGATCAGTATCCAAAGGTGACAGCTGATCGAAGGTGTGCAATTGAAAATCATCGTCCATTGGGATGTATGGAGCCAACATCTCCAAATCTAAGTCAGTTTCCTAAATACAGAATGCAACGATACATTAATAACATGAGTAACTTCAAACATCTCCCTTGAACAAATGCAGAATTACTCAAATCCCAGTTACACTTTTAGGCTTTGCAATCACAATCCACAAAAACGAATCCTATTATAAATAATAAAGCAAAATAAAAATATCAAATGCATACTGAAGGACTAACGTACAGCCTAAATACATGCTATAATTTAACAGCTAATTACCTTCCCCTTCTGCCCTTTAGGCCAGTGGTTCCCTGGGGGTCCGCGACCACTTAAAACATTTAATATTAGGTCCCAGCTATCAGTAATACCTTAGTGGGGGTCCCCGTGTTCCAATAATGATTCAGTGGGGGTCCCCGGGCTCCAGTATTGATAAAATGGGGGTCCACAGAAGTCAAAAGGTTGGGAACCACTGCTCTAGGCTACAACTAAAATTAATTGAAAACTGTTTCACAGCACAAATAAGATGGTAAAATACTTAAGGTCATTTTAGGTTCAGTGGGCGGCAAACTCATTGCCACCACTTCACCGCCAGAGCGGTTATGCATCCGACTGCCCTATTATGGTTTTCCCGCTGGGCAAGAGACATTACTTCCCTGACACTACTAACTGAAGGAGGTTGGGCCTAGCAGAATGGACAGCTGGATTCAGATGATAAGTAGGAGCAAAGATCTCCAATAGCTGGACAGCACCTAACAATTATAGTGTTTATCAACCTTTAGGAATGTTGCAGGCTCCATTAAACTCTCCCATTTCTCTCCAAAGGTGAAAAAGCATCTAAGGGCCAGTTATGAAGACAATGGGATCATGATAAAGTAAAGGCCATAAAATTAGAGTACTTAGTACTATTTCAAATCACAACTATCATAATCCAGGAATGGAACTTAATTTTATTATGCAGTAAATAGTTCACAAAAGATCAAATTTCTTAGGTTGCCATTTTCAACAAAAGATGTTAGTAGATTAAAGTTTGCATACCTTGGTGGAAAATGGGGCTTTAGCTTCGGTGTCTACGGCAAACAGTTTCTCTACTAACTCCAACTTGAACTCCTTTGAAATATCACTATCAACATCAAAGCAATACTCACTCGGAGAACTTTGCTGTAAAGAGAAATTCTTTATTTTAATGGAAGATAAATATTCATGTCACATTTCAAAGAGGTCAAAAGACAATGGCACGGGCAAATGATGCAAAAATCTCCCCTAATTAAAATAACCTTGTAGGAAGTTAGCTCTGTATGTGCTATTTCAAAGTAAGGAATAGCATGCACAGAGTCCAAGGGTTCCCCTTAGAGGTAAGATAGTGGCAAAAAGAGATAATACTAATGCTCTATTTTGTGGTAGTGTGGTCGAGTAGTAGGCTTATCAAAGGAGTAGTGTTAAGCATTTGTTGTACATACACACAGGCAATAAATGAGGAACACACACTCAGAGACAATTCCAGGCCAATAGGTTTTTGTATAGAAAAATATATTTTCTTAGTTTATTTTAAGAACCACAGGTTCAAATTCTACATGTAATATCTCATTTGAAAGGTATTGCAGGTAAGTACTTTAGGAACTTTGAATAATTACAGTAGCATATATACTTTTCACATAAAACACAAATAGCTGTTTTAAAAGTGGACACAGTGCAATTTTCACAGTTCCTAGGGGAGGTAAAGTATTGTTAGTTCTTGCAGGTAAGTAACCCACCTACAGGGTTCAGATTTGGGTCCAAGGTAGCCCACTGTTGGGGGTTCAGAGCAACCCCAAAGTTACCACACCAGCAGCTCAGGGCCGGTCAGGTGCAGAGGTCAAAGAGGTGCCCAAAACACATAGGCTTCAATGGAGAGAGGGGGGTGCCCCGGTTCCAGTCTGCCAGCAGGTAAGTACCCGCGTCTTCGGAGGGCAGACCAGGGGGGTTTTGTAGGGCACCGGGGGGGGGGGGGGGGGACACAAGTCCACACAAAAAGTACACCCTCAGCAGCGCGGGGGCGGCCGGGTGCAGTGTAGAAACCAGCGTCGGGTTTGTAATGGAAGTCAATGGGAGATCTAGGGATCTCTTCAGCGCTGCAGGCAGGCAAGGGGGGGGTTCCTCGGGGAAACCTCCACTTGGTCAAGGGAGAGGGCCTCCTGGGGGTCACTCCTGCACTGGAGTTCCAATCCTTCAGGTGCAGGGTCTTTTCCAGCCGTCGGGATTTTAGAGTCAGGCAGTCATGGTCAGGGGGAGCCTCGGGATTCCCTCTGCAGGCGTTGCTGTGGGGGCTCAGGGGGGACAACTTTGGTTACTCACAGTCTTGGAGTCGCCGGAGGGTCCTCCCTGTAGCGTTGTTTCTCCACCAGTCGAGTCGGGGTCGCCGGGTGCAGTGTTGCAAGTCTCACGCTTCTTGCGGGGATTTGCAGGGGTCTTTAAATCTGCTCCTCTGTAACAAAGTTGCAGTCTTTTTGGAACAGGGCCGCTGTCCTCTGGAGTTTCTTGTTCCTCTTGAAGCAGGGCAGTCCTCTGAGGATTCAGAGGTCGCTGGTCCTGGGGAAAGCGTCACTGGAGCAGGTTTCTTTAGAAGGCAGGAGACAGACCGGTAGGACTGGGGCCAAAGCAGTTGGTGTCTTCTTTTCTTCTTCTGCAGGGGTCTTTCAGCTCAGGAGTCCTCTTCTTCTTGTAAGTTGCAGGAATCTAAATTCTTAGGTTCAGGGGAGCCCTTAAATACTAAATTTAAGGGCGGGTTAGTAGCCAATGGCTACTAGCCCTGAGGGTGGGTACACCCTCTTTGTGCCTCCTCCCAAGGGGAGGGGTCACATCCCTATTCCTATTGGGGGAATCCTCCTCCTTCTACAAGATGGAGGATTTCTAAAAGTAAGAGTCACCTCAGCTCAGGACACCTTAGGGGCTGTCCTGACTGGCCAGTGACTCCTCCTTGTTTTTCTCATTATCTCTCCTGGACTTGCCGCCAAAAGTGGGGGCTGTGTCCAGGGGGCGGGCATCTCCACTAGCTGGAGTGCCCTGGGGCATTGTAACACGAAGCTTGAGCCTTTGAAGCTCACTGCTAGGTGTTACAGTTCCTGCAGGGGGGAGGTGTGAAGCACCTCCATCCAGAGCAGGCTTTGTTTCTGTCCCCAGAGAGCACAGAGGCCCTCACCACATGGGGTCAGAAAATCGTCTCTCAGCAGCAGGCTGGCACAGACCAGTCAGTCCTGCACTGAACAATTGGGTAAAATACAGGGGGCACCTCTAAGATGCCCTCTGTGTGCATTTTGTAATAAATCCAACACTGGCATCAGTGTGGGTTTATTATTCTGAGAAGTTTGATACCAAACTTCCCAGTTTTCAGTGTAGCCATTATGGAGCTGTGGAGTTCGTTTTTGACAGACTCCCAGCCCATATACTCTTATGGCTATCCTGCACTTACAATGTCTAAGGTTTTGCTTAGACACTGTAGGGGCATAGTGCTCATGCACCTATGCCCTCGCCTGTGGTATAGTGCACCCTGCCTTAGGGCTGTAAGGCCTGCTAGAAGGGTGACTTACCTATGCCACAGGCAGTGTGAGGTTGGCATGGCACCCTGAGGGGAGTGCCAATTCGACTTAGTCATTTTCTCCCCACCAGCACACACACAAGCTGGCAAGCAGTGTGTCTGTGCTGAGTGAGGGGTCCCTAGGGTAGCATAAGACATGCTGCAGCCCTTAGAGACCTTTCCTGGCATCAGGGCCCTTGGTACCAGGGGTACCAGTCACAAAGGACTTACCTAGGTGCCAGGGTTGTGCCAATTGTGGAAACAATGGTACATTTTAGGTGAAAGAACACTGGTGCTGGGGCCTGGTTAGCAGGGTCCCAGCACACTTCTCAGTCAAGTCAGCATCAGTATCAGGCAAAAAGTGGGGGGTGTAGGAAGTTGGCTCTGTATGTGCTATTTCAAAGTAAGGAATAGCATGCACAGAGTCCAAGGGTTCCCCTTAGAGGTAAAATAGTGGTAAAAATAGATAATACTAATGCTCTATTTTGTGGTAGTGTGGTCGAGCAGTAGGCTTATCCAAGGAGTAGTGTTAAGCATTTGTTGCACATACACATAGACAATAAATGAGGTACACACACTCAGAGACAAATCCAGCCAATAGGTTTTTATATAGAAAAATATCTTTTCTTAGTTTATTTTAAGAACCACAGGTTCAAATTCTACATGTAATATCTCATTCGAAAGGTATTGCAGGTAAGTACTTTAGGAACTTCCAATCATCAAAATTGCATGTATACTTTTCAAGTTATTGACAAATAGCTGTTTTAAAAGTGGACACTTAGTGCAATTTTCACAGTTCCTGGGGGAGGTAAGTTTTGGTTAGTTTTACCAGGTAAGTAAGACACTTACAGGGTTCAGTTCTTGGTCCAAGGTAGCCCACCGTTGGGGGTTCAGAGCAACCCCAAAGTCACCACACCAGCAGCTCAGGGCCGGTCAGGTGCAGAGTTCAAAGTGGTGCCCAAAACACATAGGCTAGAATGGAGAGAAGGGGGTGCCCCGGTTCCGGTCTGCTTGCAGGTAAGTACCCGCGTCTTCGGAGGGCAGACCAGGGGGGTTTTGTAGGGCACCGCGGGGGACACAAGTCCACACAGAAATTTCACCCTCAGCAGCGCGGGGGCGGCCGGGTGCAGTGTAGAAACAAGCGTCGGGTTTTCAATGTTAGTCTATGAGAGATCTCGGGATCTTTTCAGTGCTGCAGGCAGGCAAGGGGGGGATTCCTCGGGGAAACCTCCACTTGGGCAAGGGAGAGGGACTCCTGGGGGTCACTTCTCCAGTGAAAGTCCGGTCCTTCAGGTCCTGGGGGCTGCGGGTGCAGGGTCTCTCCCAGGCGTCGGGACTTTAGGTTCAAAGAGTCGCGGTCAGGGGAAGCCTCGGGATTCCCTCTGCAGGCGGCGCTGTGGGGGCTCAGGGGGGACAGGTTTTGGTACTCACAGTATCAGAGTAGTCCTGGGGTCCCTCCTGAGGTGTTGGATCGCCACCAGCCGAGTCGGGGTCGCCGGGTGCAGTGTTGCAAGTCTCACGCTTCTTGCGGGGAGCTTGCAGGGTTCTTTAAAGCTGCTGGAAACAAAGTTGCAGCTTTTCTTGGAGCAGGTCCGCTGTCCTCGGGAGTTTCTTGTCTTTTCGAAGCAGGGGCAGTCCTCAGAGGATGTCGAGGTCGCTGGTCCCTTTGGAAGGCGTCGCTGGAGCAGGATCTTTGGAAGGCAGGAGACAGGCCGGTGAGTTTCTGGAGCCAAGGCAGTTGTCGTCTTCTGGTCTTCCGCTGCAGGGGTTTTCAGCTGGGCAGTCCTTCTTCTTGTAGTTGCAGGAATCTAATTTTCTAGGGTTCAGGGTAGCCCTTAAATACTAAATTTAAGGGCGTGTTTAGGTCTGGGGGGTTAGTAGCCAATGGCTACTAGCCCTGAGGGTGGGTACACCCTTTTTGTGCCTCCTCCCAAGGGGAGGGGGTCACAATCCTAACCCTATTGGGGGAATCCTCCATCTGCAAGATGGAGGATTTCTAAAAGTTAGAGTCACTTCAGCTCAGGACACCTTAGGGGCTGTCCTGACTGGCCAGTGACTCCTCCTTGTTTTTCTCATTATTTTCTCCGGCCTTGCCGCCAAAAGTGGGGCCTGGCCGGAGGGGGCGGGCAACTCCACTAGCTGGAGTGTCCTGCTGGGTTGGCACAAAGGAGGTGAGCCTTTGAGGCTCACCGCCAGGTGTGACAATTCCTGCCTGGGAGAGGTGTTAGCATCTCCACCCAGTGCAGGCTTTGTTACTGGCCTCAGAGTGACAAAGGCACTCTCCCCATGGGGCCAGCAACATGTCTCGGTTTGTGGCAGGCTGCTAAAACTAGTCAGCCTACACAGATAGTCGGTTAAGTTTCAGGGGGCACCTCTAAGGTGCCCTCTGTGGTGTATTTTACAATAAAATGTACACTGGCATCAGTGTGCATTTATTGTGCTGAGAAGTTTGATACCAAACTTCCCAGTTTTCAGTGTAGCCATTATGGTGCTGTGGAGTTCGTGTTTGACAAACTCCCAGACCATATACTCTTATGGCTACCCTGCACTTACAATGTCTAAGGTTTTGTTTAGACACTGTAGGGGTACCATGCTCATGCACTGGTACCCTCACCTATGGTATAGTGCACCCTGCCTTAGGGCTGTAAGGCCTGCTAGAGGGGTGGCTTACCTATACTGCATAGGCAGTGAGAGGCTGGCATGGCACCCTGAGGGGAGTGCCATGTCGACTTACTCGTTTTGTCCTCACTAGCACACACAAGCTGGCAAGCAGTGTGTCTGTGCTGAGTGAGAGGTCTCCAGGGTGGCATAAGACATGCTGCAGCCCTTAGAGACCTTCCTTGGCATCAGGGCCCTTGGTACTAGAAGTACCAGTTACAAGGGACTTATCTGGATGCCAGGGTCTGCCAATTGTGGATACAAAAGTACAGGTTAGGGAAAGAACACTGGTGCTGGGGCCTGGTTAGCAGGCCTCAGCACACTTTCAATTGTAAACATAGCATCAGCAAAGGCAAAAAGTCAGGGGGCAACCATGCCAAGGAGGCATTTCCTTACACAACCCCGCCCCAAACGAAAGAGGATGAGACTAACCTTTCCCAAGAGAGTCTTCATTTTCTAAGTGGAAGAACCTGGAAAGGCCATCTGCATTGGCATGGGCAGTCCCAGGTCTGTGTTCCACTATAAAGTCCATTCCCTGTAGGGAGATGGACCACCTCAACAGTTTAGGATTTTCACCTTTCATTTGCATCAGCCATTTGAGAGGTCTGTGGTCAGTTTGAACTAGGAAGTGAGTCCCAAAGAGGTATGGTCTCAGCTTCTTCAGGGACCAAACCACAGCAAAGGCCTCCCTCTCAATGGCACTCCAACGCTGCTCCCTGGGGAGTAACCTCCTGCTAATGAAAGCAACAGGCTGGTCAAGGCCATCATCATTTGTTTGGGACAAAACTGCCCCTATCCCATGTTCAGAGGCATCAGTCTGCACAATGAACTGCTTAGAATAATCTGGAGCTTTTAGAACTGGTGCTGAGCACATTGCCTGTTTCAGGGTGTCAAAGGCCTGTTGGCATTCCACAGTCCAGTTTACTTTCTTGGGCATTTTCTTGGAGGTGAGTTCAGTGAGGGCTGTCACAATGGATCCATATCCCTTCACAAACCTCCTGTAATACCCAGTCAAGCCAAGGAATGCCCTGACTTGGGTCTGGGTTTTTGGAGCTACCCAGTCCAGAATAGTCTGGATCTTGGGTTGGAGTGGCTGAACTTGGCCTCCACCTACAAGGTGTCCCAAGTAAACCACAGTTCCCTGCCCTATCTGGCATTTGGATGCCTTGATAGAGAGGCCTGCAGATTGCAGAGCCTTCAAAACCTTCCTCAGGTGGACCAGGTGATCCTGCCAGGTGGAGCTAAAGACAGCAATATCATCAAGATAAGCTGTGCTAAAGGACTCCAAGCCAGCAAGGACTTGATTCACCAACCTTTGGAAGGTGGCAGGGGCATTCTTTAAACCAAAGGGCATAACAGTAAACTGATAATGCCCATCAGGTGTGGAGAATGCTGTCTTTTCTTTTGCTCCAGGTGCCATTTTTATTTGCCAGTACCCTGCTGTCAAGTCAAAGGTACTTAGAAATTTGGCAGCACCTAATTTATCAATGAGCTCATCAGCTCTTGGAATTGGATGGGCATCTGTCTTGGTGACAGAATTGAGCCCTCTGTAGTCCACACAAAACCTCATCTCTTTCTTTCAATCTTTGGTGTGAGGTTTGGGGACTAAGACCACTGGGCTAGCCCAGGGGCTGTCAGAGCGCTCAATTACTCCCAATTCCAGCATCTTGTGGACTTCCACCTTGATGCTTTCCTTAACATGGTCAGACTGTCTAAAGATTTTGTTCTTGACAGGCATGCTGTCTCCTGTGTCCACATCATGGGTACACAGGTGTGTCTGACCAGGGGTTAAGGAGAAGAGTTCAGGAAACTGTTGTAGGACTCTCCTACAATCAGCTTGCTGTTGGCCAGAGAGGGTGTCTGAGTAGATCACTCCATCTACTGTACCATCTTTTGGGTCTGATGACAGAAGATCAGGGAGAGGTTCACTCTCTGCCTCCTGATCCTCATCTGTTACCATCAACAGATTGACATCAGCCCTGTCGTGGAAGAGCTTAAGGCGGTTTACATGGATCACCCTCTTGGGGCTCCTGCTTGTGCCCAGGTCCACCAAGTAGGTGACCTGACTCTTCCTCTCTAGTACTGGGTAAGGGCCACTCCATTTGTCCTGGAGTGCCCTGGGAGCCACAGGCTCCAGAACCCAGACTTTCTGCCCTGGTTGGAACTCAACCAGTGCAGCCTTTTGGTCATACCAAAACTTCTGGAGCTGTTGGCTGGCCTCAAGGTTTTTGGTTGCCTTTTCCATGTACTCTGCCATTCTAGAGCGAAGGCCAAGTACATAGTCCACTATGTCCTGTTTAGGCTCATGGAGAGGTCTCTCCCAGCCTTCTTTAACAAGGGCAAGTGGTCCCCTTACAGGATGACCAAACAGAAGTTCAAAGGGTGAGAATCCTACTCCCTTCTGTGGCACCTCTCTGTAAGCGAAAAGCAGACATGGCAAGAGGACATCCCATCTCCTTTTGAGCTTTTCTGGGAGCCCCATGATCATGCCTTTTAATGTCTTGTTGAATCTCTCAACCAAGCCATTAGTTTGTGGATGGTATGGTGTAGTGAATTTATAAGTCACTCCACACTCATTCCACATGTGCTTTAGGTATGCTGACATGAAGTTGGTACCTCTGTCAGACACCACCTCCTTAGGGAAACCCACTCTGGTAAAGATACCAATGAGGGCCTTGGCTACTGCAGGGGCAGTAGTCGACCTAAGGGGAATAGCTTCAGGATACCTGGTAGCATGATCCACTACTACCAGGATATACATATTTCCTGAGGCTGTGGGAGGTTCCAGTGGACCAACTATGTCCACACCCACTCTTTCAAAGGGAACCCCCACCACTGGAAGTGGAATGAGGGGGGCCTTTGGATGCCCACCTGTCTTACCACTGGCTTGACAGGTGGGGCAGGAGAGGCAAAACTCCTTAACCATGTTGGACATATTGGGCCAGTAGAAGTGGTTGACTAACCTCTCCCACGTCTTGGTTTGTCCCAAATGTCCAGCAAGGGGAATGTCATGGGCCAATGTTAGGATGAACTCTCTGAACAGCTGAGGCACTACCACTCTCCTAGTGGCACCAGGTTTGGGGTCTCTGGCCTCAGTGTACAGGAGTCCATCTTCCCAATAGACCCTATGGGTTCCATTTTTCTTGCCTTTGGACTCTTCAGCAGCTTGCTGCCTAAGGCCTTCAAGAGAGGGACAGGTTTCTTGTCCCTTACACAGCTCCTCCCTGGAGGGTCCCCCTGGGCCTAAGAGCTCAACCTGGTAAGGTTCAAGCTCCAAAGGCTCAGTTCCCTCAGAGGGCAGAACTTCTTCCTGAGAAGAGAGGTTCCCTTTCTTTTGCTGTGTTGCAGTTGGTTTCCCAACTGACTTTCCTGTTCTCTTGGTAGGCTGGGCCATTTTTCCAGACTCCAGCTCTACTTTTTCACCCTGTGCTTTGCACTGTGCTCTTGTTTTCACACACACCAGTTCAGGGATACCCAGCATTGCTGCATGGGTTTTTAGTTCTACCTCAGCCCATGCTGAGGACTCCAGGTCATTTCCAAGCAGACAGTCCACTGGGATATTTGAGGAGACCACCACCTGTTTCAGGCCATTGACCCCTCCCCATTCTAAAGTAACCATTGCCATGGGATGTACTTTTCTCTGATTGTCAGCGTTGGTGACTGTGTAAGTTTTTCCAGTCAGGTATTGGCCAGGGGAAACCAGTTTCTCTGTCACCATGGTGACACTGGCACCTGTATCCCTCAGGCCCTCTATTCTAGTCCCATTAATTAAGAGTTGCTGTCTGTATTTTTGCATGTTAGGCGGCCAGACAGCTAGTGTGGCTAAATCCACCCCACCCTCAGAAACTAGAGTAGCTTCAGTGTGGACCCTGATTTGCTCTGGGCACACTGTTGATCCCACTTGGAGACTAGCCATACCAGTGTTACCTGGATGGGAGTTTGGAGTGGAACCTTTCTTGGGACAGGCCTTGTCTCCAGTTTGGTGTCCATGCTGTTTACAGCTATGACACCAGGCCTTTTTGGGATCAAAGTTTTTACCCTTGTACCCATTGTTTTGTGAAGAGGCTCTGGGCCCACCCTCCTGTGCAGGTTTTTGGGGGCCTGTAGAAGACTCTTTACTATTTTTAGTTTTGGTTGTCTCATCACCCTTCCCCTGGGGAGTCTTTGTGACCCCTTTCTTTTGGTCACCCCCTGTTGAAGTCTTGGACACCCTTGTCTTGACCCAATGGTCCGCCTTCTTTCCCAATTCTTGGGGAGAAATTGGTCCTAGGTCTACCAGATGCTGATGCAGTTTATCATTGAAACAATTACTTAACAGGTGTTCTTTCACAAATAAATTGTACAGCCCATCATAATTACTTACACCACTGCCTTGAATCCAACCATCTAGTGTTTTCACTGAGTAGTCAACAAAGTCAACCCAGGTCTGGCTCGAGGATTTTTGAGCCCCCCTGAACCTAATCCTGTACTCCTCAGTGGAGAATCCAAAGCCCTCAATCAGGGTACCCTTCATGAGGTCATAAGATTCTGCATCTTGTCCAGAGAGTGTGAGGAGTCTATCCCTACACTTTCCTGTGAACATTTCCCAAAGGAGAGCACCCCAGTGAGATCTGTTCACTTTTCTGGTTACACAAGCCCTCTCAAAAGCTGTGAACCATTTGGTGATGTCATCACCATCTTCATATTTAGTTACAATCCCTTTAGGGATTTTCAACATGTCAGGAGAATCTCTGACCCTATTTATGTTGCTGCCACCATTGATGGGTCCTAGGCCCATCTCTTGTCTTTCCCTCTCTATGGCTAGGATCTGTCTTTCCAAAGCCAATCTTTTGGCCATCCTGGCTAACTGGATGTCCTCTTCACTGGGGCTATCCTCAGTGATTTCAGAGGTGTTGGTCTCTCCTGTGAGGGAACCAGCATCTCTGACTATTATTTTAGGAGTCAGGGTTTGAGGGACCCTGTTCTCCCTAGATAGGACTGGTAGGGGGGAATTGTCCTCCAAGTCACTATCCTCTTCCTCTGAGTTGCCACCCTCAGAGGGGTTGGCCTTTTCAAACTCTGCCAAAAGCTCCTGGAGCTGTATTTTGGTAGGTTTGGGGCCCATTGTTATTTTCTTTATTTTACAGAGTGACCTTAGCTCCCTCATCTTAAGATGGAGGTAAGGTGTGGTGTCGAGTTCCACCACAGTCACATCTGTGCTAGACATTTTGCTTCTAAAAGTTGGAATACTTTTTAAGAATCTACAACTGGTTCTAGAATCTAATTCAAACTTTTACAAACTTTTAAACTCTAAAAGAAATGCTAAACAGGATCTAACACAAGGCCCTAGCAGGTCTTTTAAGAATTTAGAAAACTTTTCAAATTGCAAAAATCAATTTCTAATGACAATTTTGGAATTTGTCGTGTGATCAGGTATTGGCTGAGTAGTCCAGCAAATGCAAAGTCTTGTACCCCACCGCTGATCCACCAATGTAGGAAGTTGGCTCTGTATGTGCTATTTCAAAGTAAGGAATAGCATGCACAGAGTCCAAGGGTTCCCCTTAGAGGTAAAATAGTGGTAAAAATAGATAATACTAATGCTCTATATTGTGGTAGTGTGGTCGAGCAGTAGGCTTATCCAAGGAGTAGTGTTAAGCATTTGTTGCACATACACATAGACAATAAATGAGGTACACACACTCAGAGACAAATCCAGCCAATAGGTTTTTATATAGAAAAATATCTTTTCTTAGTTTATTTTAAGAACCACAGGTTCAAATTCTACATGTAATATCTCATTCGAAAGGTATTGCAGGTAAGTACTTTAGGAACTTCCAATCATCAAAATTGCATGTATACTTTTCAAGTTATTGACAAATAGCTGTTTTAAAAGTGGACACTTAGTGCAATTTTCACAGTTCCTGGGGGAGGTAAGTTTTGGTTAGTTTTACCAGGTAAGTAAGACACTTACAGGGTTCAGTTCTTGGTCCAAGGTAGCCCACCGTTGGGGGTTCAGAGCAACCCCAAAGTCACCACACCAGCAGCTCAGGGCCGGTCAGGTGCAGAGTTCAAAGTGGTGCCCAAAACACATAGGCTAGAATGGAGAGAAGGGGGTGCCCCGGTTCCGGTCTGCTTGCAGGTAAGTACCCGCGTCTTCGGAGGGCAGACCAGGGGGGTTTTGTAGGGCACCGCGGGGGACACAAGTCCACACAGAAATTTCACCCTCAGCAGCGCGGGGGCGGCCGGGTGCAGTGTAGAAACAAGCGTCGGGTTTTCAATGTTAGTCTATGAGAGATCTCGGGATCTTTTCAGTGTTGCAGGCAGGCAAGGGGGGGATTCCTCGGGGAAACCTCCACTTGGGCAAGGGAGAGGGACTCCTGGGGGTCACTTCTCCAGTGAAAGTCCGGTCCTTCAGGTCCTGGGGGCTGCGGGTGCAGGGTCTCTCCCAGGCGTCGGGACTTTAGGTTCAAAGAGTCGCGGTCAGGGGAAGCCTCGGGATTCCCTCTGCAGGCGGCGCTGTGGGGGCTCAGGGGGGACAGGTTTTGGTACTCACAGTATCAGAGTAGTCCTGGGGTCCCTCCTGAGGTGTTGGATCGCCACCAGCCGAGTCGGGGTCGCCGGGTGCAGTGTTGCAAGTCTCACGCTTCTTGCGGGGAGCTTGCAGGGTTCTTTAAAGCTGCTGGAAACAAAGTTGCAGCTTTTCTTGGAGCAGGTCCGCTGTCCTCGGGAGTTTCTTGTCTTTTCGAAGCAGGGGCAGTCCTCAGAGGATGTCGAGGTCGCTGGTCCCTTTGGAAGGCGTCGCTGGAGCAGGATCTTTGGAAGGCAGGAGACAGGCCGGTGAGTTTCTGGAGCCAAGGCAGTTGTCGTCTTCTGGTCTTCCGCTGCAGGGGTTTTCAGCTGGGCAGTCCTTCTTCTTGTAGTTGCAGGAATCTAATTTTCTAGGGTTCAGGGTAGCCCTTAAATACTAAATTTAAGGGCGTGTTTAGGTCTGGGGGGTTAGTAGCCAATGGCTACTAGCCCTGAGGGTGGGTACACCCTTTTTGTGCCTCCTCCCAAGGGGAGGGGGTCACAATCCTAACCCTATTGGGGGAATCCTCCATCTGCAAGATGGAGGATTTCTAAAAGTTAGAGTCACTTCAGCTCAGGACACCTTAGGGGCTGTCCTGACTGGCCAGTGACTCCTCCTTGTTTTTCTCATTATTTTCTCCGGCCTTGCCGCCAAAAGTGGGGCCTGGCCGGAGGGGGCGGGCAACTCCACTAGCTGGAGTGTCCTGCTGGGTTGGCACAAAGGAGGTGAGCCTTTGAGGCTCACCGCCAGGTGTGACAATTCCTGCCTGGGAGAGGTGTTAGCATCTCCACCCAGTGCAGGCTTTGTTACTGGCCTCAGAGTGACAAAGGCACTCTCCCCATGGGGCCAGCAACATGTCTCGGTTTGTGGCAGGCTGCTAAAACTAGTCAGCCTACACAGATAGTCGGTTAAGTTTCAGGGGGCACCTCTAAGGTGCCCTCTGTGGTGTATTTTACAATAAAATGTACACTGGCATCAGTGTGCATTTATTGTGCTGAGAAGTTTGATACCAAACTTCCCAGTTTTCAGTGTAGCCATTATGGTGCTGTGGAGTTCGTGTTTGACAAACTCCCAGACCATATACTCTTATGGCTACCCTGCACTTACAATGTCTAAGGTTTTGTTTAGACACTGTAGGGGTACCATGCTCATGCACTGGTACCCTCACCTATGGTATAGTGCACCCTGCCTTAGGGCTGTAAGGCCTGCTAGAGGGGTGGCTTACCTATACTGCATAGGCAGTGAGAGGCTGGCATGGCACCCTGAGGGGAGTGCCATGTCGACTTACTCGTTTTGTCCTCACTAGCACACACAAGCTGGCAAGCAGTGTGTCTGTGCTGAGTGAGAGGTCTCCAGGGTGGCATAAGACATGCTGCAGCCCTTAGAGACCTTCCTTGGCATCAGGGCCCTTGGTACTAGAAGTACCAGTTACAAGGGACTTATCTGGATGCCAGGGTCTGCCAATTGTGGATACAAAAGTACAGGTTAGGGAAAGAACACTGGTGCTGGGGCCTGGTTAGCAGGCCTCAGCACACTTTCAATTGTAAACATAGCATCAGCAAAGGCAAAAAGTCAGGGGGCAACCATGCCAAGGAGGCATTTCCTTACAGGGGGTAACTGCAACAGGGAGCCATTTCTTTACAAACCTTATTATATACTATTGAACTAAACAATTATTTTTGCTAAATCTTCATAAAATACAATTTCAAACTCGATACTAAACTATTCAGATTTCACAGAATTAGAATGCATTATAAATATAAAAAATACTTTGGACAGATTATGAGACACTTGTCTCCTTAATCGTTTAAGAGCAGACAAAGCAACATTCGTTCATGCCTTCCACATTACCTCTAAACAGGCACCACAAAGATTCCCCTCTTGGAATCTATGCTCAGGCTGGCGGGAAGAGCTTCCTCAGGAGCCTGAGGCAGTTCCCTTCTGAAAGACAATCAGTGTGCATGTGTCACCTATGCAGAACGTGAAAGTGAAATGCAGTGCATTCTGGGTAAGCAAACAGTGGGACACACGCAAGCAACATGGCCCTGGACTCCGTCAAGTTTTCAGAAATGTCTGAGGTTGGTAGGTTCCACAGCTGCCGAATGAACCTGGCCCTAAATACCACAGCGAAAACACCTCACCAAAACGAGTAAATTTCAAAAACGAATAAATCTTTATTTTTCTTGTTCCATTTTGGGACCTTGCATGTTGTCGGTGTTCGCAACATCCACGCAAATAGGGTGCTGTTTTTATTGGGAGTGTGGGAACACAGAAGAGGCAGAACATTTCTCTGTCCCCACAATGTCATTTTTACTTGTATTGCCTTTTTGAAGACAGAAGCTGCTTTTTGTAATAAATGTAACTCTTGCTATTTCCTCATCCATTTCCCCCCATACCTCCCCATGTGAGTAGATTTTGTTGTTTTCCTGTTTTCTTTCTTCAATGCGAAAATTCAATAAATACAAATTAAGAAAAGAATTGCAGAAAATTTGTTATTTCCTCCATTTTGGCTTAAAAATGTATGGTAGTACGCAAGAAAGTAAATTATGCAAACTCCTCTCTGAATCAAATGATATTAGGAGCAACCACAAATTCAGAGTTGTATAAACTATTATTTCTAAACTCAGTTTTGGACACATTTCAGTGCACATACATTATTTCATATCCTTTTTTCATTCTTCATATTTAAACCATACAAATTTTTGCATCGTTGGTACACAACGAAAAATTGTCATAGCGTGCAGCTTAGTTGAAGGGTCCGGACAGGATGTTAAGTGGAAAGAAAACACTGGGGGAAGAGGGGTCTCTACAAGAGATGTGGCTAAAGGAGCATGACGGATTACTTCTGAATAAGTGTGGTCTATGTAATTATGGACATGACTTAAAACCTCAAGATCCTGTCCTACACACACTGCCACCTGGCTAGTATTTCAGTACTTCTCTGGGAACGTTGTTATTGCCTCCAGGCAGATCACACCATAAAGGAGAGGTGCCCTAAGCAAGCAAGATCTCTAGACTCAGCTAATGCTGGTTAGCAATATCAGATAAATCAGTACCAATGATTGTTCTGAAAATAAGAACTGAATATTTTCTGAAAAGACTATGAATTATACATTACTGTGGTATGAGGAAGGGGTAGTGGTCTTCGGAGTATTGTAATCATTCCTGTTATCCCCTTCACACCAATTTTCTTAACAGCCTCTCTGTGGGACATCCACTTTTCTTCCCACATCTTTATGAAATTGCCATCTGCATATTTCCTCTTCTGCACTCTCTTTCTTATTTCTTTGCAACTCCTTCATCTACCTACCCCCTCACTTACAACACACTCGTTCACCTCTAAGCATTGCATTTTCTTTTGCCCTCCCAGTATTTCTACAGTTTTGTGCCTCCTTCATAATCTTTCGCTGATAATCATAATTACACGTGGCATGTCACAATTGTTTTGTGTGCACTGCTGAGGAGTCAAGGATTGGATGAGCATATTTTCTGCACATCTTTATGACTTAGTTGACAGAGTGTGAAAATCTCTAACTGCCTTCAGACAACTTCAGAGCTCTCAATCTTGGCCAGTGCTAAACTACCCTCAACCTGAAAACGCACAACACCTGCAGACAACAAAGTTCACAATACGAACAATCCAAGATTAATATGCTTCATGAAAAAAAAAAACTATGGAAAAAGCAGCATCATGGATAAAGAAACTGCACTTAGGGAAAAAATCAAGAAGAATATGTAAAATAAACAGGAGCTATCTCACTGATGTTTATTGCCTTAATGTTTTTTAATAGTCATTGTTGAGATATCAGTTTTTGAGAAATTTATCAGTGTTATCCACTGTTACCAATAAAGGGCTTGATAAGGACCAGATTCAAAGTTATTTTTTAATTATTGTTGTGCCCTAGACCAAAGCTTGTTTTGACAATTCAACAATGTCTAATCCTGAAACAAGAAGAGTCCAACGGATGTAATGGTACAGCTTTTGTAAATCGACAATTTGGTAAAATAAATTACAGATGAATACACTCATCTATTTCTATTTTTTCTACTTACATTAGTTTTTAAATTCTATGATTAGTTTCCATAGTATTAATATAAAGTGACTATTTTCTAGAAAGCACAAAAAAAATCAGGGTGCGGAAGCAGGCAATTTTGGGGTTTCTGTCAAAAACATCGAGTCACATAGCAGACACATTTAACACCATGAAAGGAGTCCAAAGATGTGGCCAACCTGACCTCCGACTTTCCGCATGGCTTTGGCCACTTTTTAATGTGTTTGTTCACGCTCTTCAATTAAAGATTCAGAGGAAGGAGGATTATTAAATACCTTGGCAACTTTGACAGAAATAACATTGCACCAGCGCTACAGACTTCAGCTCTAATGGCTGGCTATCAGCATCCACGTGACACCTCTATTCTGACTTCTGCTAGTGTTACGGGTACTGACTACAGCATGGGAGGTCACAAGCCAGAAGACTGCGACCCAAGCTCACCTCTATCCAGATAGCTCTGTGCAGTGCTGATGGGTTGGGCTGATGCCAGCTAAGAATAAATCCTGTTGTGAAAAAGAGGACTGTGAGGCAGGTGACCAGACACATCCATTGAGCTGTACATTGTGTCTTTTCCGTTGGGGTGCTCTTCAGGTTCAGGCACCTTCCAAACCAGGCATTAAATGAATGACAAACCTGGTACTGAAAATACTAATGGCTACTGCAATGTGTCTATATTAATTGCCTGGTTATATTTTCGAGTTGATGGATGTTCACAAACATTTTTTATACTATATTGTTTAGGGCGCATATAATTTGCATGAACTCCAATACTTTTATAGTATAGTATTTAATATGGTGTAGTGGGTATATAAAAAGACGCTCTTATTTGTTCACACTGTGCTTCCCTTTTTCATTTTTTTTTTTTTTACCCTGTTCTATGTATTGCTTTGTGGATGATACAAGCAGCTTGAAGTTGAATCTTCTGACAACTGGTAACCAATGTAGTGCCCTCAAGGTATGGGAGATGTGGGTTTGTGGCTTTACATGTAGTAGTAGTCTGTCAGCCGAGTTCTAAATGTGTTGTAGTTTTTTCATAGTAGAGATGATCCATGGTAGAGGCCATTGGCGTAACCTAGTTCAGATAGTACAAGAGATAGTAGCCTAGACCTTGTGTAGAAAGAGGTGCATCGCAGAGTGTAAGGAAATGCCTCCTTTGCATGGTTACCCCCTGACTTTTTGCCTTTGCTGATGCTATGTTTTGAATTGAAAGTGTGCTGAGGCCTGCTAACCAGGCCCCAGCACCAGTGTTCTTTCCCTAACCTGTACTTTTGTATCCACAATTGGCACACCCTGGCATCCAGATAAGTCCCTTGTAAATGGTACCCCTGGTACCAAGGGCCCTGATGCCAAGGAAGGTCTCTAAGGGCTGCAGCATGACTTATGCCATCCTGGAGACCCCTCACTCAGCACAGACACACTGCTTGCCAGCTTGTGTGTGCTGGTGAGAACAAAACGAGTAAGTCGACATGGCACTCCCCTCAGGGTGCCATGCCAGCCTCTCACTGCCTATGCAGGTATAGATAAGTCACCCCTGTAAAGAAATGGCTCCCTGTTGCAGTTACCCCCCACTTTTTGCCTGATACTGATGCTGACTTGACTGAGAAGTGTGCTGGGACCCTGCTAACCAGGCCCCAGCACCAGTGTTCTTTCACCTAAAATGTACTTTTGATTCCACAATTGGCACACCCTGGCATCCAGGTAAGTCCCTTGTAACTGGTACCAAGGGCCCTGATGCCAGGGAAGGTCTCTAAGGGCTGCAGCATATCTTATGCCACCCTGGGGACCCCTCACTCAGCACAGACACACTGCTTGCCAGCTTGTGTGTGCTGATGAGAACAAAACGAGTAAGTCGACATGGTACTCCCCTCAGGGTGCCATGCCAACCTCACACTGCCTATGCAGTATAGATAAGTCACCCCTCTAGTAGGCCTTACAGCCCTAAGGCAGGGTGCACTATACCATAGGTGAGGGCACCAGTGCATGAGCACTATGCCCCTACAGTGTCTAAGCAAAACCTTAGACATTGTAAGTGCAGGGTAGCCATAAGAGTATATGGTCTGGGAGTCTGTCAAAAACGAACTCCACAGCTCCATAATGGCTACACTGAATACTGGGAAGTTTGGTATCAAACTTCTCAGAATAATAAACCCACACTGATGCCAGTGTTGGATTTATTAAAAAATGCACACAGAGGGCATCTTAGAGATACCCCCTGTATTTTACCCAATTGTTCAGTGCAGGACTGACTGGTCTGTGCCAGCCTGCTGCTGAGAGACGAGTGTCTGACCTCATGCGGTGAGAGCCTTTGTGCTCTCTGAGGACAGAAACAAAGCCTGCTCTGGGTGGAGGTGCTTCACACCTCCCCCCTGCAGGAACTGTAACACCTAGCAGTGAGCTTCAAAGGCTCAAGCTTCGTGTTACAATGCCCCAGGGCACTCCAGCTAGTGGAGACGCCCGCCCCCTGGACACAGCCCCCACTTTTGGCGGCAAGTCCAGGAGAGATAATGAGAAAAACAAGGAGGAGTCACTGGCCAGTCAGGACAGCCCCTAAGGTGTCCTGAGCTGAGGTGACTCTGACTTTTAGAAATCCTCCATCTTGTAGAAGGAGGATTCCCCCAATAGGGATAGGAATGTGACCCCCTCCCCTTGGGAGGAGGCACAAAGAGGGTGTACCCACCCTCAGGGCTAGTAGCCATTGGCTACTAACTCCCCAGACCTAAACACGCCCTTAAATTGAGTATTTAAGGGCTCCCCTGAACCTAAGAATTTAGATTCCTGCAACAACAAGAAGAAGGACTGCCTAGCTGAAAACCCCTGCAGAGGAAGACCAGAAGACAACAACTGCCTTGGCTCCAGAAACTCACCGGCCTGTCTCCTGCCTTCCAAAGAACTCTGCTCCAGCGACGCCTTCCAAAGGGACCAGCGACCTCTGACTCCCCTGAGGACTGCCCTGCTTCGACGACGACAAGAAACTCCAGAGGACAGCGGACCTGCTCAAAAAAGACTGCAACTTTATCCAAAGGAGCAGCTTTAAAGATCCCTGCAATCTCCCCGCAAGAAGCGTGAGACTTGCAACACTGCACCCGGCGACCCCGACTCGGCTGGTGGAGAACCAACACCTCAGGGAGGACCCCCGGACTACTCTACGACAGTGAGTACCAAAACCTGTCCCCCCTGAGCCCCCACAGCGCAGCCTGCAGAGGGAATCCCGAGGCTTCCCCTGACCGCGACTCTCTGAAACCTAAGTCCCGACGCCTGGAAAAGACCCTGCACCCGCAGCCCCCAGGACCTGAAGGACCGGACTTTCACTGCAGAAGTGACCCCCAGGAGTCCCTCTCCCTTGCCCAAGTGGAGGTTTCCCCGAGGAAGCCCCCCCTTGCCTGCCTGCAGCGCTGAAGAGATCCCTTGATCTCTCATTGACTTCCATTGCGAACCCGACGCTTGTTCTAACACTGCACCCGGCCGCCCCCGCGCCGCTGAGGGTGAAATTTCTGTGTGGGCTTGTGTCCCCCCCTGGTGCCCTACAAAACCCCCCTGGTCTGCCCTCCGAAGACGCGGGTACTTACCTGCTGGCAGACTGGAACCGGGGCACCCCCTTCTCTCCATTGAAGCCTATGCGTTTTGGGCAACACTTTGAACTCTGCACCTGACCGGCCCTGAGCTGCTGGTGTGGTAACTTTGGGGTTGCTCTGAACCCCCAACGGTGGGCTACCTTGGACCAAGAACTGAACCCTGTAAGTGTCTTACTTACCTGGTAAAACTAACAAAAACTTACCTCCCCCAGGAACTGTGAAAATTGCACTGTGTCCACTTTAAAAATAGCTATTTGTGAATAACTTGAAAAGTATACATGCAATTGAAATGATTCAAAGTTCCTAATTGTAGGAAGTTGGCTCTGTATGTGCTATTTCAAAGTAAGGAATAGCATGCACAGAGTCCAAGGGTTCCCCTTAGAGGTAAAATAGTGGTAAAAATAGATAATACTAATGCTCTATTTTGTGGTAGTGTGGTCGAGCAGTAGGCTTATCCAAGGAGTAGTGTTAAGCATTTGTTGTACATACACACAGACAATAAATGAGGTACACACACTCAGAGACAAATCCAGCCAATAGGTTTTTATATAGAAAAATATCTTTTCTTAGTTTATTTTAAGAACCACAGGTTCAAATTCTACATGTAATATCTCATTCGAAAGGTATTGCAGGTAAGTACTTTAGGAACTTCAAATCATCAAAATTGCATGTATACTTTTCAAGTTATTCACAAATAGCTGTTTTAAAAGTGGACACTTAGTGCAATTTTCACAGTTCCTAGGGGAGGTAAGTATTTGTTAGATTAACCAGGTAAGTAAGACACTTACAGGGCTTAGTTCTTGGTCCAAGGTAGCCCACCGTTGGGGGTTCAGAGCAACCCCAAAATCACCACACCAGCAGCTCAGGGCCGGTCAGGTGCAGAGTTCAAAGTGGTGCCCAAAACACATAGGCTAGAATGGAGAGAAGGGGGTGCCCCGGTTCCGGTCTGCTTGCAGGTAAGTACCCGCGTCTTCGGAGGGCAGACCAGGGGGGTTTTGTAGGGCACCGGGGGGGACACAAGCCCACACAGAAATTTCACCCTCAGCAGCGCGGGGGCGGCCGGGTGCAGTGTAGAAACCAGCGTCGGGTTTGTAATGGAAGTCAATGGGAGATCTAGGGATCTCTTCAGCGCTGCAGGCAGGCAAGGGGGGGGTTCCTCGGGGAAACCTCCACTTGGTCAAGGGAGAGGGACTCCTGGGGGTCACTCCTCCAGTGAAAGTCCGGTCCTTCAGGTCCTGGGGGCTGCGGGTGCAGGGTCTCTCCCAGGTGTCGGGACTTAGGATTCAAAGAGTCGCGGTCAGGGGAAGCCTCGGGATTCCCTCTGCAGGCGGCGCTGTGGGGGCTCAGGGGGGACAGGTTTTTGTACTCACAGTCTTAGAGTAGTCCTGGGGTCCCTCCTGAGGCATCGGATCTCCACCAGCCGAGTCGGGGTCGCCGGGTGCAGTGTTGCAAGTCTCACGCTTCTTGCGGGGAGCTTGCAGGGTTCTTTCAAAGCTGCTGGAAACAAAGTTGCAGCTTTTCTTGGAGCAGGTCCGCTGTCCTCGGGAGTTTCTTGTCTTTTCGAAGCAGGGGCAGTCCTCAGAGGATGTCGAGGTCGCTGGTCCCTTCGGAAGGCGTCGCTGGAGCAGGATCTTTGGAAGGCAGGAGACAGGCCGGTGAGTTTCTGGAGCCAAGGCAGTTGTCGTCTTCTGGTCTTCCGCTGCAGGGGTTTTCAGCTAGGCAGTCCTTCTTCTTGTAGTTGCAGGAATCTAATTTTCTAGGGTTCAGGGTAGCCCTTAAATACTAAATTTAAGGGCGTGTTTAGGCCTGGGGGGTTAGTAGCCAATGGCTACTAGCCCTGAGGGTGGGTACACCCTCTTTGTGCCTCCTCCCAAGGGGAGGGGGTCACAATCCTAACCCTATTGGGGGAATCCTCCATCTGCAAGATGGAGGATTTCTAAAAGTTAGAGTCACCTCAGCTCAGGACACCTTAGGGGCTGTCCTGACTGGCCAGTGACTCCTCCTTGTTATTCTCATTATTTTCTCCGGCCTTGCCGCCAAAAGTGGGGGCCGGGCCGGAGGGGGCGGGCAACTCCACTAGCTGGAGTGTCCTGCTGGGTTGGCACAAAGGAGGTGAGCCTTTGAGGCTCACCGCCAGGTGTGACAATTCCTGCCTGGGGGAGGTGTTAGCATCTCCACCCAGTGCAGGCTTTGTTACTGGCCTCAGAGTGACAAAGGCACTCTCCCCATGGGGCCAGCAACATGTCTCGGTTTGTGGCAGGCTGCTAAAACTAGTCAGCCTACACAGATAGTCGGTTAAGTTTCAGGGGGCACCTCTAAGGTGCCCTCTGTGGTGTATTTTACAATAAAATGTACACTGGCATCAGTGTGCATTTATTGTGCTGAGAAGTTTGATACCAAACTTCCCAGTTTTCAGTGTAGCCATTATGGTGCTGTGGAGTTCGTGTTTGACAGACTCCCAGACCATATACTCTTATGGCTACCCTGCACTTACAATGTCTAAGGTTTTGTTTAGACACTGTAGGGGTACCATGCTCATGCACTGGTACCCTCACCTATGGTATAGTGCACCCTGCCTTAGGGCTGTAAGGCCTGCTAGAGGGGTGTCTTACCTATACTGCATAGGCAGTGAGAGGCTGGCATGGCACCCTGAGGGGAGTGCCATGTCGACTTACTCGTTTTGTCCTCACTAGCACACACAAGCTGGCAAGCAGTGTGTCTGTGCTGAGTGAGAGGTCTCCAGGGTGGCATAAGACATGCTGCAGCCCTTAGAGACCTTCCTTGGCATCAGGGCCCTTGGTACTAGAAGTACCAGTTACAAGGGACTTATCTGGATGCCAGGGTCTGCCAATTGTGGATACAAAAGTACAGGTTAGGGAAAGAACACTGGTGCTGGGGCCTGGTTAGCAGGCCTCAGCACACTTTCAATTGTAAACATAGCATCAGCAAAGGCAAAAAGTCAGGGGGCAACCATGCCAAGGAGGCATTTCCTTACACTAATGTACTTACCTGCAATACCTTTCAAACAAGATATTACATGTTAAATTTGATCCTCTGGTTCTTAAAATAAACTATGAAAAGATATTTTTCTATAACAAAACCTATTGGCTGGATTTGTCTCTGAGTGTGTGTACCTCATTTATTGTCTATGTGTATGTACAACAAATGCTTAACACTACTCCTTGGATAAGCCTACTGCTCGACCACACTACCACAAAATAGAGCATTAGTATTATCTCTTTTTACCACTATTTTACCTCTAAGGGGAACCCTTGGACTCTGTGCATGCTATTCCTTACTTTGAAATAGCACATACAGAGCCAACTTCCTACAACCCCTCTAGCAGGCCTTACAGCCCTAAGGCAGGGTGCACTATACCATAGGTGAGGGCACCAGTGCATGAGCACTGTGCCCCTACAGTGTCTAAGCAAAACCTTAGACATTGTAAGCGCAGGGTAGCCATAAGAGTATATGGTCTGGGAGTCTGTTTTACACGAACTCCACAGCACCATAATGGCTACACTGAAAACTGGGAAGTTTGGTATCAAACTTCTCAGCACAATAAATGCACAATGGTGCCAGTGTACATTTTTATTGTAAAATACACCCCAGAGGGCACCTTAGAGGTGCCCCCTGAAACCTTAACCGACTATCTGTGTAGGCTGACTGGTTCCAGCAGCCTGTCACAACCGAGACATGTTGCTGGCCCCATGGGGAGAGTGCCTTTGTCACTCTGAGGCCAGTAACAAAGCCTGCACTGGGTGGAGATGCTAACACCTCCCCCAGGCAGGAGCTGTAACACCTGGCGGTGAGCCTCAAAGGCTCACCCCCTTTGTTCCAGCACCACAGGGCACTCCAGCTAGTGGAGTTGCCCGCCCCCTCCGGCCACGGCCCCACTTTTGGCGGCAAGGCCGGGGGGAAATAATGAGAACAACAAGGAGGAGTCACTGGCCAGTCAGGACAGCCCCTAAGGTGTCCTGAGCTGAAGTGACTCTAACTTTTAGAAATCCTCCATCTTGCAGATGGAGGATTCCCCCAATAGGATTAGGGATGTGCCCCCCTCCCCTTGGGAGGAGGCACAAAGAGGGTGTACCCACCCTCAGGGCTAGTAGCCATTGGCTACTAACCCCCCAGACCTAAACGCCCTTAAATTTAGTATTTAAGGGCTCCCCTGAACCTAAGAATTTAGATTCCTGAAACTACAAGAAGAAGAGGACTGCTGAGCTGAAAAACCCCTGCAGAGGAAGAACAGAAGACACCAACTTCTTTGGCCCCAGACTTACCGGCCTGTCTCCTGCCTTCCAAAGAAACCTGCTCCAGCGACGCTTTCCAAGGGATCAGCGACCTCTGAATCCTCTGATGACTGCCCTGCTTCAAGAAAGACAAGAAACTCCCGAGGACAGCAGCACTGCTCCAAAAGAACTGCAACTTTGTTACAGAGGAGCAGATTTAAAGACCCCTGCAAATCCCCGCAAGAAGCGTGAGACTTGCAACACTGCACCCGGCGACCCCGACTCGACTGGTGGAGAACCAACACCTCAGGGAGGACCCTCCGGCGACTCCGAGACCGTGAGTAACCAAAGTTGTCCCCCCTGAGCCCCCACAGCGACGTCTGCAGAGGGAATCCCGAGGCTCCCCCTGACCGCGACTGCCTGAACCTAAAGTCCCGACGGCTGGAAAAGACCCTGCACCCCCCAGCACCTGAAGGAACGGAACTTCTGTGCAGGAGCGACCCCCAGGAGGCCCTCTCCCTTGCCCAGGTGGTGGCTACCCCGAGGAGCCCCCCCCTTGCCTGCCTGCACCGCTGAAGAGACCTCTTGGTCTCTCATTGAAAATCCGACGCGTATTTGCACACTGCACCCGGCCGCCCCTGCGCTGCTGAGGGTGTACTTTTTGTGCTGACTTGTGTCCCCCCCGGTGCCCTACAAAACCCCCCTGGTCTGCCCTCCGAAGACGCGGGTACTTACCTGCTGGCAGACTGGAACCGGGGCACCCCCTTCTCTCCATTGAAGCCTATGTGTTTTGGGCACCTCTTTGACCTCTGCACCTGACCGGCCCTGAGCTTCTGGTGTGGTAACTTTGGGGTTGCTCTGAACCCCCAACGGTGGGCTACCTTGGACCCAAAACTGAAACCTGTAAGTGACTTACTTACCTGTGAAAACTAACAATACTTTACCTCCCCCAGGAACTGTGAAAATTGCACTAAGTGTCCACTTTTAAAACAGCTATTTGTGTTTTATGTAAAAAGTATAAATGCTACTGTAATTATTCAAAGTTCCTAAAGTACTTACCTGCAATACCTTTCAAATGAGATATTACATGTCGAATTTGAACCTGTGGTTCTTAAAATAAACTAAGAAAATATATGTTCGATGGCATATGTTGCTGCAGATACACATGTTTCGCACAGTCCGCTGCCTGGTGTTGGGCTCGGAGTATTACAAGTTGTTTTTCTTCGAAGAAGTCTTTTTTGGTCACGGGACCGAAGGACTCCTCCCTCTTCGGCTCCATTGCGCATGGGCGTCGACTCCATCTTAGATTGTTTTTTTCCGCTGTCGGGTTCGGACGTATTCCTTTTCGCTCCGTGTTTCGGTTCGGAAAGTTAGTCAGAATCTCGGAAGAAAGCGTCGGTATTGTTCCGTTCGGTATCGGGATAGTTAGGTACATCGACACCGATCAACGGAAGACTTTGGGGTAGCTTCGATTCCCCCATTGGGGCCTGGTCGGCCCGACCGCGTGCGACATCGAAGCCGATGGAACGGACCCGTTTCGTTTCTGCCCAAAATGTCACAGTAAGTATCCTTATACAGATCAGCACTTGGTCTGTAACTTGTGCTTGTCCCCCGAGCACAAGGAGGATACCTGTGAGGCCTGTCGAGCCTTCCGGTCCAGAAAAACACTCCGGGACCGAAGAGCCAGGCGTCTACAAATGGCGTCCACGCCAACAAAACAACGTTTCGACGACGAAGAGGAAACATTCTCGGTTCCGGAATCAGAATCCGGAGACTCCGACGTCGAACAACAGCAACAAACAGTGAGTAAGACGTCGAAAATTAAAACCATCGAGAAGACAAAAGCCCAGGGGACGCCACTGCCAACAGGCCATGGCTCGACCCATAAAACCGGCGACCCGTCGAAGGCGCCGAAAAAGGGCACGCCCATAGCGAAGACACCCGACTCCGGTCGAGGGACCGCCATGGAGCAACCTCGGAGCCGAGATAGCGGCTCCGAGAGGCAAAAACAGGATGCCAGCACCGAAAAACATCGGCACCGAGACACACTGCCGAAAGCCACAAAAATTCTGTTGGTGCCGAAGCCGAAAAAAGATTCTCTCTCGGCGCCGAAAAGTTCCACACCTTCATCCTACACAGAGGAACAAGGAATAAGTGGCCAGATGCACAGATTTGGACAAGAGCTCCAAAGTGTAGAATCAGACTACACACAAAAGAGACTGTACATCCAGCAAGACACAGGGAAGATATCAACCCTTCCCCCAATAATGAGGAAAAGAAGGATCGGACTTCTCAAGGATGACGCACAACCACAAGCCAAAGTGGTTAAAAAAGTCACACCTCCGCCCTCTCCACCACAACAGGCATCGCCGGCACAAACACTGCCACAAATGCACTCACCAGCGCAAACTACCATAAGTCAAGATAATCAGGATCAAGACGCTTGGGACCTATATGACACCCCAGTGCCGGACAATGATCCTGATTCATACCCCACAAAGCCGTCACCGCCAGAGGCCAGTACCTCATACTCGCAACTAGTGGCTAGGGCTGCAGAATTCCACAATGTCCAACTGCATTCCGATCCTATAGAGGATGATTTTTTATTTAACACCCTCTCGGCTACACATAGCCAATATCAATGTCTCCCAATGCTACCAGGGATGTTACGGCACGCAAAACACATTTTTGAAGAGCCCGTAAAATCAAGAGCCATCACCCCAAGGGTGGATAAGAAATACAAACCACCACCCACAGACCCAGTGTTTATTACTTCGCAGTTACCACCTGACTCCGTAGTAGTAGGGGCAGCTCGCAAGAGAGCAAATTCCCATACATCTGGCGACGCCCCACCTCTGGACAAAGAAAGCAGAAAATTTGATGCGGCAGGAAAAAGAGTAGCATCACAGGCAGCCAACCAGTGGCGCATCGCAAATTCTCAAGCGCTGCTGGCCAGATATGACCGCGCACACTGGGATGAGATGCAACTTCTCGTAGACCATCTTCCCCAGGAATACCAAAAAAGGGCGCAGCAAATAGTTGAAGAGGGACAAACGATCTCAAACAATCAAATCCGCTCTTCACTGGACGCAGCCGATACTGCAGCGAGAACAGTCAACACTGCTGTCACCATAAGGAGACACGCTTGGCTCCGCACTTCAGGCTTCAAACCTGAAATCCAGCAGGCTGTCCTTAATATGCCCTTCAACGAGAAACAACTTTTTGGCCCTGAAGTGGACACAGCCATTGAAAAACTTAAAAAGGACACAGACACGGCCAAAGCCATGGGCGCACTCTACTCCCCGCAGAGCAGAGGCTCTTTTAGAAAAACTCCATTTAGAGGGGGGTTTCGTGGCCAACCCACAGACACCACCAGCCAACAAACAAGAACCACACCATATCAGGGTTCATTCCAAAGGGGAGGTTTCAGGGGATATAGAGGGGGTCAATTCCCAAGGAGTAGGGGAAGATTCCAGACTCCAAAAACACCTCCACCTAAACAGTGACTTTCAAGTCACACAACCCCTTCACTCAACACCAGTGGGGGGAAGACTAAGCCAATTCTACCAATCTTGGCAGCAGATTACAACAGACAATTGGGTATTAGCAATAATCCAACATGGCTATTGCATAGAATTCCACAAATTCCCACCAAACATCCCTCCAAAAACACGCAAAATGTCACCACAACATTTAGAACTTTTAGGACTAGAAGTTCAAGCACTACTGCAAAAGGATGCAATAGAGTTAGTACCAGTACAACAAAAAAACACAGGAGTTTACTCCCTTTACTTTCTAATTCCAAAAAAAGACAAAACATTAAGACCAATATTAGATCTCAGGACACTAAATACCTACATCATATCGGACCACTTTCACATGGTCACACTACAAGACATCATTCCACTGCTCAAACAGCAAGATTACATGACCACATTAGACCTAAAAGATGCGTACTTTCATATACCGATACACCCTTCTCACAGAAAGTACCTAAGGTTCGTATTCAAAGGAATACATTACCAATTCAAAGTGTTGCCATTCGGAATAACAACTGCACCAAGAGTGTTCACAAAATGTCTAGCAGTAGTAGCAGCACATATCAGGAGACAACAGATACATGTGTTTCCTTACCTGGACGATTGGCTAATCAAGACCAACACAGTAAAAAAGTGCACAAACGACACCACATATGTCATACAAACCCTTCACAAACTGGGTTTCTCCATCAACTATACAAAATCACACCTCGAACCGTGTCAGACACAACAATATCTAGGAGCAACCATCAACACATCAAAGGGAATTGCCACTCCAAGTCCACAAAGAGTGCAAGCATTCCACAAGGTAATAAGTGCTATGTTTCCAAACCAAAAGATACAAGCAAAATTTGTGCTAAAACTTCTAGGCATGATGTCATCGTGCATAGCCATTGTCCCAAACGCAAGACTACACATGCGACCCTTACAACAGTGCCTAGCATCACAATGGTCACAGGCACAGGGTCAACTTCAAGATCTGGTGTTGGTAGACCGCCAAACATACCTCTCGCTTCTATGGTGGAACAGCAACAATTTAAACAAAGGGCGGACATTTCAGGACCCAGTGCCTCAATACGTTATAACAACAGATGCTTCCATGACAGGGTGGGGAGCACACCTCAATCACCACAGCATTCAAGGACAATGGGATGTACACCAAACAAAATTTCATATCAATTACCTAGAACTGTTAGCAGTATTTCTAGCGTTAAAAGCCTTTCAACCCATAATAACACACAAATACATTCTTGTCAAAACAGACAACATGACAACAATGTATTACTTAAACAAACAAGGAGGAACACACAACACAATTGTGCCTCCTAACAAAAAATATGGCAGTGGGCGATTCACAACAACATTCGCCTAATAGCACAATTTATTCCAGGGATCCAAAACCAACTAGCAGACAACCTTTCGCGAGACCACCAACAAGTCCACGAATGGGAAATTCACCCCCAAGTTCTGAACAAGTACTTTCAAATTTGGGGAACACCCCAGATAGATTTGTTCGCAACAAAAGAAAACGCAAAATGCCAAAACTTCGCATCCAGGTACCCACACCGCGAATCACAAGGCAATGCTCTATGGATGAGTTGGTCAGGGATATTTGCATACGCTTTTCCCCCTCTCCCTCTCCTTCCATATCTAGTAAACAAGTTGAGTCAAAACCAACTCAAACTCATACTGATAGCACCCACATGGGCAAGACAACCTTGGTATACAACTCTACTAGACCTTTCACTAGTACCGCATGTCAAACTACCCAACAGACCAGATCTGTTAACACAACACAAACAACAGATCAGGCATCCAAACCCAGCATCATTGAATCTGGCAATTTGGCTCCTGAAATCCTAGAATTCGTACACTTAGACCTCACACAAGAATGCATGGAGGTCATAAAACAAGCTAGAAAAGCTTCCACTAGACACTGCTATGCATCTAAATGGAAAAGATTTGTTTGCTACTGCCATACCAATCAAATCCAACCATTACATGCCTCTACAAAGGACATAGTGGGATACTTACTACATTTGCAAAAAGCGAATCTCGCTTTTTCATCTATAAAAATACACCTCGCAGCAATATCTGCTTACCTACAAACTACTCATTCATCGTCTCTATTTAGAATACCAGTTATTAAAGCATTCATAGAAGGGCTAAAAAGAATTATACCACCAAGAACACCACCAGTTCCTTCATGGAACCTTAACATCGTCTTAACAAGACTCATGGGTCCACCTTTCGAACCCATGCATTCCTGTGAAATGCAATATCTAACCTGGAAAGTCGCATTTCTCATTGCAATCACATCCCTCAGAAGAGTAAGTGAAATACAGGCATTTACCATACAAGAACCATTTATTCAAATACACAAAAATAAAATAGTTCTAAGAACAAATCCAAAATTTCTACCAAAAGTAATCTCACCATTCCATTTAAATCAAACAGTAGAATTGCCAGTGTTCTTCCCACAACCAGATTCCGTGGCTGAAAGGGCACTACATACATTAGACATCAAAAGAGCACTAATGTACTACATTGACAGAACAAAGCTAATCAGGAAAACAAAACAACTGTTCATAGCTTTTCAAAAACCACACATAGGAAATCCAATCTCTAAACAAGGCATTGCTAGATGGATAGTCAGATGTATTCAAACATGCTATCTTAAAGCCAAAAGAGAATTGCCTATTACACCAAAGGCACACTCAACCAGAAAGAAAGGTGCTACAATGGCCTTTCTAGGAAACATTCCTATGAGCGAAATATGTAAGGCTGCAACCTGGTCTACGCCTCATACATTTACTAAACACTACTGTGTAGACGTACTAAATGCACAACAAGCTACAGTGGGCCAAGCTGTACTAAGAACATTATTCCAAACTACTTCAACTCCTACAGGCTAAACCACCGCTTTTAGGGGAGGTAACTGCTTTATAGTCTATGCGAAACATGTGTATCTGCAGCAACATATGCCATCGAACTGAAAATGTCACTTACCCAGTGTACATCTGTTCGTGGCATTAGTCGCTGCAGATTCACATGTGCCCTCCCGCCTCCCCGGGAAGCCTGTAGCCGTTTAGAAGTAGATCTTAAATCTTAAACATTTGTACATTTGTAAATAATTATTATAAACTTTTTATGTACATACGTATTCACTCCATTGCATGGGCACTATTTATAGCAAACAACTCCATCCTCACCCTCTGCGGGGAAAACAATCTAAGATGGAGTCGACGCCCATGCGCAATGGAGCCGAAGAGGGAGGAGTCCTTCGGTCCCATGACCAAAAAAGACTTCTTCGAAGAAAAACAACTTGTAATACTCCGAGCCCAACACCAGGCAGCGGACTGTGCGAAACATGTGAATCTGCAGCGACTAATGCCACGAACAGATGTACACTGGGTAAGTGACATTTTCATTTTCTATAACAAAACCTATTGGCTTGATTTGTCTCTGAGTGTGTGTTCCTCATTTATTGCCTGTGTGTATGTACAACAAATGCTTAACACTACTCCTTTGATAAGCCTACTGCTCGACCACACTACCACAAAATAGAGCATTAGTATTATCTCTTTTTGCCACTATCTTACCTCTAAGGGGAACCCTTGGACTCTGTGCATACTATTCCTTACTTTGAAATAGTGCATACAGAGCCAACTTCCTACACAGAGTTTTCAAGGTGATGAAGCTTGATCGTGCTAATTTGTCGACTTGGGCATTCATTGTTAACTTTGAGTCCATGAATTCCAAGGTTTTTAACTTCCTTAGATATTTGAGGAGGTGGCCCCAGCTCGTCAGGCCAGGCGCAAAGGGGGTGATAATTTTTCCAGTCACCACATGTGAGTATTTCAGTTCTGGAAACATTCAGTTTGAGATGGCTTTAAGTCATCCACTGATCAACGACTGAGGCAAATTAAGATTTGTGAGTTTCCTATGTCTTTGGGGCATTCCAATATAGGGAGTATTTGTGTGTAATCTGCATAGTTGTAGCATGCGAGTTAAAATCCATTTATAAGTTCTGGTAATGACATCATGTAGATGTTGAAAAGCATAGGTGAGATGATTGATCCTTTAGAGACCCCTGCTTTGTGAAGTAGTGTTTGGACGAGAAAAGGGAAGAATAGATTACATTTGTTCTGTTTTGAACATAGGATTTGATCCAATCGAGAGCAGTTCCTTCTATGTCGGCTTCGTGGAGTCTTTGAATTGGGACATCATGGTCAACAGTGTCAAAGGCAGCTG
This sequence comes from Pleurodeles waltl, assembly GCF_031143425.1. Taxonomy (NCBI): domain Eukaryota; kingdom Metazoa; phylum Chordata; class Amphibia; order Caudata; family Salamandridae; genus Pleurodeles; species Pleurodeles waltl. The sequence goes on from NC_090448.1 coordinate 513,839,639, forward strand.
GGAGTTCCAAGAGAAGTAGTGCAGCAACTCCATTGTGGTCGATTGTGTTTTTAAGATCATCCCAGAATGAGAGGAGTCCAGATCCAGTGCCAAGGTGTAGGTGTCACATGCCATATATACTGGTAGGCCATATAGTTTAGGAGAGTTTGGTCTGGAGAAGAACACACTCAGAATTTAAAACATAATGCCATGGTTGGGGATTATCCTCGATAATAAGAATTGATTTCTACCCAAATTAATCTTTTTTGCAACATTATCATAATAAAACTGGGGAAAAAATGAAAATGTCACTTACCCAGTGTACATCTGTTCGTGGCATTAGTCGCTGCAGATTCACATGTTGTGCATAGCCCGCCATCTGGTGTTGGGTCGGAGTGTTACAAGTTGTTTTTCTTCGAAGAAGTCTTTCGAGTCACGAGACCGAGGGACTCCTCCCTCCTTTGCTTCCATTGCGCATGGGCGTCGACTCCATCTTCGATTGTTTTCCCCGCAGAGGGTGAGGTAGGAGTTGTGTGTGTTAGTAATAGTGCCCATGCAATGGAGTGAATAAGTATGTACCAGTTAAGGTTTAAGTAATATATTTACAAAATGTACAAAGTTGAAGATAACTTCCAAACGGCTACAGGCTCCCGGGGAGGCGGGTGGGCACATGTGAATCTGCAGCGACTAATGCCACGAACAGATGTACACTGGGTAAGTGACATTTTCAGTTCGATGGCATGTGTAGCTGCAGATACACATGCTGTGCATAGACTAGTAAGCTGTTATCTCCCCATAAGCGGTGGCTCAGCCTGTAGGAGTGGAAGTAGTCTGAAATAGAGTTCTTAGTACGGCTTGACCTACTGTGGCTTGTTGTGCGGATAGCACGTCTACACAGTAGTGCTTAGTAAATGTGTGAGGCGTTGACCATGTGGCTGCCTTACATATCTCGTGCATTGGAATATTCCCTAGGAAGGCCATGCTAGCGCCTTTCTTTCGGGTTGAGTGTGCCCTTGGTGTAATGGGCAGCTCCCTTTTGGCTTTAAGGTAGCAGATTTGGATGCATTTAACTATCCATCTGGCTATACCCTGTTTTGATATTGGGTTTCCTGTATGAGGTTTTTGGAATGCAATAAACAGTTGTTTTGTTTTTCTGATTTGTTTTGTTCTGTCAATGTAGTACATTAGTGCTCTTCTGATGTCTAATGTATGTAGTGCCCTTTCAGCTACCGAGTCTGGCTGTGGGAAGAACACTGGTAGTTCTACCGTTTGATTTAAGTGGAACGGTGAAATAACCTTTGGTAGAAATTTTGGATTGGTTCTTAGGACTACCTTATTTTTGTGTATTTGGATATAAGGTTCTTGTATTGTAAACGCCTGAATTTCACTTACTCTTCTTAGAGATGTGATGGCGATGAGAAATGCAACTTTCCAGGTTAGGAATTGTATTTCGCAAGAATGCATGGGTTCAAAAGGTGGACCCATGAGTCTCGTTAAGACGATGTTGAGGTTCCATGAAGGAACGGGTGGTGTCCTTGGTGGTATAATTCTTTTGAGGCCTTCCATAAACGCTTTAATGACAGGTATCCTAAATAGTGAAGTTGAATGGGTAATCTGCAGGTATGCAGATATTGCTGCGAGGTGTATTTTAATGGAAGAGAAGGCCAGGTTTGATTTTTATAAGTGTAGTAAGTAACCCACTACATCCTTTGGAGATGCGTGTAATGGTTGAATTTGATTATTATGGCAGTAGCAAACAAACCTTTTCCATTTGCATGCATAGCAGTGTCTAGTGGATGGTCTTCTAGCTTGCTTTATGACTTCCATACATTCTTGGGTGAGGTTTAAGTGTCCGAATTCTAGGATTTCAGGAGCCAGATTGCTAGATTCAGCGATGCTGGGTTTGGATGCCTGATCTGTTGTTTGTGTTGTGTTAACAGATCTGGCCTGTTGGGTAACTTGACGTGGGGTACTACTGATAGGTCTAGCAGTGTTGTGTACCATGGTTGCCTCACCCATGTTGGTGCTATCAGTATGAGTTTGAGTTTGTTTTGACTCAATTTGTTTACTAGATATGGAAGGAGAGGGAGAGGGGGGAAAAGCGTACGCAAATATCCCTGACCAGTTCATCCATAGGGCATTGCCTTGGGACTGCCTGTGTGGGTATCTGGATGCGAAGTTTTGGCATTTTGCGTTCTCCTTTGTTGCAAATAAGTCTATTTGAGGTGTTCCCCAAATTTTGAAGTAAGTGTTTAGAATTTGGGGGTGAATTTCCTATTCGTGGACCTGTTGGTGATCTCGAGAGAGATTGTCTGCAAGTTGATTCTGGATCCCCGGAATAAACTGTGCTATTAGGCGAATGTGGTTGTGAATTGCCCATTGCCATATTTTTTGTGCCAGGAGGCACAGCTGTGTCGAGTGTCCCCCCCCCTGTTTGTTTAGATAATACATTGTTGTCATGTTGTCTGTTTTGACAAGAATGTACTTGTGGGTTATGATGGGTTGGAATGCTTTTAACGCTAGGAAAACTGCTAGTAGTTCGAGGTGATTTATATGCAGCTTTGTTTGATGTACGTCCCATTGTCCTTGGATGCTGTGTTGATTGAGGTGTGCTCCCCACCCTGTCATGGAAGCATCTGTTATCACGTATTGTGGCACTGGGTCTTGGAAAGGCCGCCCTTTGTTTAAATTTATACTGTTCCACCATAGAAGCGAGATGTATGTTTGGCGGTCTATCAACACCAGATCTAGAAGGTGACCCTGTGCTTGTGACCATTGTGATGCTAGGCACTGTTGTAAGGGCCTCATGTGCAGTCTTGCATTCAGGACAATGGCTATGCATGAGGACATCATGCCTAGGAGTTGTAATACCGTCTTTGCCTGTATTTTTTGTGTTGGATACATGGTTTGTATAACTTTTTGGAAATTTTGAACCCTTTGTGGACTTGGAGTGGCTATTCCCCTTGTTGTGTCTATTGTTGCTCCTAGGTATTGCTGTACTTTGCACGGCAGAACACGTGATTTCGCATAGTTGACGGAGAAACCGAGTCTGTAGAGGGTTTGTATGACCTGATCTGTGTGGTGTGAACACTTTGTCAGTGAGTTGGTCTTGATTAGCCAATCGTCTAGATACGGGAATACGTGTATTTGCTGCCTTCTGATGTGTGCAGCTACTACTGCTAGGCATTTTGTAAAGACTCTTGGTGCGGTTGTTATACCGAACGGCAATACTTTGAATTGGTAATGTATTCCTTTGAATACGAACCTTAGGTATTTCCCTTGCGAGGGATGTACCGGTATGTGGAAATATGCGTCTTTGAGATCTAAGGTTGTCATGTAGTCTTGTTGCTTTAGCAATGGTAACACTTCTTGTAGCGTGACCATGTGAAAGTGTTCTGATTTGATGTAGGTGTTTAGTGTTCTGAGATCTAGGATTGGTCTCAGTGTTTTGTCCTTTTTTGGTATTAGAAAGTACAGTGAGTAAACTCCTGTGTTTATTTGTGTACCTGGTACCAGTTCTATTGCGTTCTTTTGCAGTAATGCTTGAACTTCTATTTCCAGAAGGTCTGAATGCTGTTTTGATATATTCTGTGTTTTTGGTGGTATATTTGGAGGGATTTGGAGAAATTCTATGCAATAACCATGTTGGATAATTGCTAAGACCCAAGTGTCTGTTGTTATTTCCTCCCAAGCTTGGTAATACGGACTTATTCTTCCCCCCCACTGGTGTTGTGTGGAGGGGATGAGTGACCTGTGAGTCACTGTTTGGTTGCAGGTGTTTTTGGGATTTGAAATTTTCCCCTGTTTCTAGGGAATTGTCCTCCTCTGTACTGGCCCCGAAAGCCTCCCCTTTGGTACTGTCCCTGGTAGGTAGACGGTGTTGAGTGCGAGGTACTGGCTTGTGTGGCCTGACCCCGAAACCCCCCTCTGAAGGTTGTTTTGCAGAAGGTGCCGAAAGTGCCTCTGCCCTGCGGGGAATAGAGTGCGCCCATGGCCTTGGCAGTGTCAGTGTCAGTGTCCTTTTTTAGCTTCTCAATTGCCGTGTCCATTTCAGGTCCGAACAATTGTTGCTCATTGAATGGCATATTGAGCACCGCTTGCTGTATCTCCGGTTTAAAGCCAGATGTTCGTAACCACGCGTGCCTTCTTGTGGTTACTGCTGTGTTAATTGTTCTTGCAGCTGTGTCAGCTGCATCCATAGAGGAGCGTATTTGGTTATTGGAGATGTTTTGTCCCTCCTCAACCACCTGTTTCGCCCTTTTTTGTAAATCCTTGGGTAGATGCTCGATGATGTGCTGCATCTCGTCCCAATGGGCTCTATCATATCGCGCTAGGAGCGCTTGAGAGTTAGCGATGCGCCACTGGTTTGCAGCTTGTACTGCGACCCTTTTTCCGGCTGCGTCGAACTTGCGGCTTTCTTTATCCGGAGGTGGTGCATCGCCTGACGTGTGAGAGTTGGCTCTCTTGCGAGCTGCCCCTACTACAACCGAATCTGGTGGGAGTTGTGAGGTGATGAAAGCAGGGTCTGTGGGCGGTGCTTTGTATTTCTTTTCCACCCTTGGTGTTATTGCTCTACTCTTGACAGGCTCTTTGAAGATTTGCTTTGCGTGCCTTAGCATTCCTGGGAGCATAGGCAGGCTCTGGTAGGTGCTATGGGTGGAGGAGAGGGTGTTGAAAAGGAAGTCATCCTCGACAGGTTCCGAGTGTAGCGACACGTTATGGAACTCTGCTGCCCTAGCTACCACCTGTGAATACGCTGTGCTGTCCTCTGGTGGTGAGGGCTTGGTAGGATACGCCTCCGGACTGTTGTCTGACACTGGGGCGTCGTATAGGTCCCAAGCGTCCTGGTCATCTTGGCTCATGGTGGTGTGAGCCGGTGAGTGTGAGGGAGTCTGTGCCGGTGATATGTAAGTTACAGGTGGAGGAGAGGGTGGCGGAGTTACATTCTTCACCACTTTTGTTTGTGGTGCTTGTTCCTGTATTTGGAACTCAAGTCTCCTTTTTCTCCTAATAGGGGGAAGGGTGCTGATCTTCCCTGTTCCACTCAGTATAAAGATCCGCTTTTGAGTGTGGTCTACTTCAGTGGACTGTAACTCTTCCTCGAATCTATGTTTGCACAATTGAGAGGACAGTGATTGCTCCTCTGAATATGAGCTGGTTGTTGGCTCGGTTGCCGGTCGTTTCGGCACCCAAACTATGTCCTTACTCGTTTTTGGCTCAGAGGCGACTTTTCTCTTTTTTGGAGTCGAAACCTCTTGGCGTCGATCCTCCTCGGTGCCGCTGTCTCTGCGTCGAGCAGCTTCGGCTTCGATGTCTCGGCGTCGATCTTTGTCGGCAGCACTTTCTCGGTCCCGAGATTGCTGCGTGCCTGTGTCTCGACCCGAGTCGGACGATCTCGGCACTAGTTCGGCCTTTTTCGGTGCCGATGGGCGGTCACCGACTTTATGGGTTGAGCCATGGCCTGTTGGCAGTGGCGTCCCCTGGGCCTTGTCTGTTTTCTTGTGTGCTGGCTTCGACGTCTTACTCACTGTTTCGTGGACGTCGAATTCCTCCGAGTCCGATTCATGGATAGAGAAGGCTTCCTCTTCTTCTCCTTGTTCCTCGAACTCTCGGTGTCCTGTCGGTGTGGACGCCATCTGTAATCTTCTGGCTCGCCGGTCACGGAGCGTTTTTCGGGATCGAAACGCGCGACAGGCCTCACAAGTTTCTTCCTTGTGCTCGGGCGACAGGCACAGGTTACAGACCAAATGTTGGTCTGTATATGGGTATTTGTTGTGGCATTTAGGGCAGAATCGGAACGGGGTCCGTTCCATGAGCCTCGATGTTACACGCGGTCGGGCCGACCAGGCCCCGACGGGGGATCGAAATTACCCCGAAGGGCTACCGGAGCTCTTCACGATTCGATGTCGATTCTATCTAATCCGATCCCGAACGCAACAATACCGACGTAATTTTCCTATTTTCTAACTATCTTTCCGTTCCGAACCCGGACCGAAAAGGAACACGTCCGAACCCGATGGCGGAAAGAAAACAATCGAAGATGGAGTCGACGCCCATGCGCAATGGAAGCAAAGGAGGAGGAGTCCCTCGTCTCGTGACTCGAAAGACTTCTTCGAAGAAAAACAACTTGTAACACTCCGACCCAACACCAGATGGCGGGCTATGCACAACATGTGTATCTGCAGCTACACATGCCATCGAACACATAATTCTCTAATATATGCATTGCAGTTTGCATGTGGCTCTTTGATAGCTCACTGTTTTAGGTAGGATTTTAAATAATAAACAGCATGTAACAAAAGGATCTCTCTAAGAAAAGCAGTACCCACTGACCTATTTACATTATATGCACTTTGTGATCTGCATGGTAGATGTTCTTTGCAGCAGGCCTATTAACCCCTCTGTGCTACCTTCCGACGAGTCAAAATGTTTCCTAGGCAAAGCTCTGTTCACTCTCCAGGAAGAACATTATTCACAGGACATACCTTGACATTTTTATCATTGCCTGAAAATTGCTGGAGGCGAGGAACGCAGGTGCTTTGAAAACCATAATATACTTGCAAACAGGAACCCCCATCCGAAGCCAGCACCTGGTGCAATGGCATTGGTCGCACCGCCCTACCCTAGGTATTGACAATGGGATAGCACCACCAATTGCATACCTCTTTTTCTGTTGCAGAGAGGCGAGGAACAACAAAGTAAGGGAAATATATCATCAACATAAAGGACACGTTGTCACAGAATTAAAACAAGAGGGACAAGCGTCCAGACTGCAAAAGGATGGAAATGCAGTCATAGCGGTCCATTCCTTAACTGATTCGCAGGCACGACCCAAGATTGTTGATATTAGGCTCCTGCAGGAATTCAGAAAGGAATTGCTGCATTGCGATTTTAATGATTACCTTTCAGAGATGGCCTACTTGCTGCAGAAAGCCAAAACTCAATTAGACAAGCTGGATATTGTCTGCGAAACATGTGCATGAACACAACTAATTGTATGCCAAAGTACCAGCTCTACAACACCGGCTTAAGAAAATAGACAGCATCAAGACTAAAGCTTGCAACAATAATTCAAGGATGACAGGCAACAACATGGATTCCCCAAATGCAGATCTTGAAGTGTCTATCAAAACTGTTTTATGACACTACACCTGAAAGATGATTTTGAAGATATTCTACACCAGACTCATGGTGAGCACATGGTCTAAAAGACCAAGAATGAAATATTGCTAGATGATCAAAGAGAAGATTTTTGGCAGTGGGATGCAAAACAGGTCAAGTCCAAGTTAATGGTAACATCATATTAGTATTTCAGAGCATTCCTTCAATGACCTTAACAAAGAGCAGGGAACTCAAAACCACAGCGATCAGTCGAATAAAAAATATAGTACATACAAATGACGATGCTATCTTTGGCTCTTCTGTAATGACGGCAAACAGGTGTCAGTGACCAAAATGAGGAGGCAACCAAACCTGAATTAAGCATACTGAGCTTCATCTCCTGTGCAGGAAAGTGGAGTATTATGCAGTGATGCTCTTAGGCTTCACTATGCATTACTCACAATATCCCAAACTGGATCCTTCGGTGTCACACTACTAAATCCCTAGTGCAGTTCGGATACTGTGGCACAGAGCAGTCAGGCTTTACTAGAGGAACATGTGTTACACATTTAAATTACCAACATGGACGATAAGTAAAAGACACAAATCAAAAGAAATCAGATTCCCAATTTATAAAAATAGAGCAGATTTTCATATAAATTTAGACACCAAAACAAACGCTATCGGATCACTATAACTGTTAGTTATGGATTTTAGAAGGAAAAATAAATCAGTGTATTTAACTACTGTCAAACTTTAACATTGCGGTCAATGGAGAAAACAGCTAGTGACAATCAGTCACTTGCAGGTTGAGTCCAGTGAAAACAGCTGGGGGTTAAGGTGATGCAGGTCCCAGGTCCTGGGTTCAGCAGTCAGTATAATTTTACCTGGCTCATACTGCCCGGGTGCAGAGTTGTGCTGGCTGTCATTAGTGCTGAAAGTGTGAACTGCGGATGCTAGAAAAACACACTAGTGAAACTTTGTCACAAGCATGTTGAGTTAGGGGGAATCCACTGGGGGTAAAGATGGTGCGGGTCCCTGGACGAAGGTTCACCTGGCAGTACAACTTAACCAGGCTCATACAGCCTGGGTGCAGAGTGATCCTGGCTATCCTTGGTGCTTAACGCAGGAGCTGCAGGTGCTGGTTTTACCACTTAGATGATGCTGGTGAGGAAACCAATGCAAACACTCAACAAAGGAGCCACTGAGTTGGATGGTTGAAGATGATATGGCGCTCTCTCGTGGTGCAGTATCGAACAAAGGTAGTGATAGCCTGACTGGCCACCAACAAGCCTCGGAAGCGGCAAACTCAGTGTATGATTACTTTGAAGTCCTGGGGTCCTGTGCAGTAAGGGTTTCTGACAAAACAACATCCTCTACTGGACCATCTTTAGGATTTGTTGATAGTAGGTTAGTAGGTCCTCCACCTAGCCTCCATCAGTGACCATGGACATGGTTATATCAGCCTGTCTTGGTGGGGCTTTAGGTGATTCACATGGAAAACTCTATGAGGTAGGTATTTCCCCTTCTTTTCCAAGATGGAATAGGGCCCTGTCCACTTGTCCTGGAGGGCCCTGGGAGCCACAGGCTCCAACATCCACACCAATTGACCTGGTTTGTACTCTACCAAAGCTGTCTTTTGGTCATACCAAAGCTTGACAAGCTCTTGGCTGGCCTCCAGATATTTGTTAACTTTTTTCATGTACTCAGCCATGCAAGAACGCAGCCCCAGTACATAGTTCACTATGTCCAGTTATGGCTCTTTGAGAGGCTTCTCTCAACATTCCCTAACCAAACTTGGGCAACCCTTTACAGGGTGTGTAGGAAGTTGGCTCTGTATGCGCTATTTCAAAGTAAGGAATAGCATGCACAGAGTCCAAGGGTTCCCCTTAGAGGTAAGATAGTGGCAAAAAGAGATAATACTAATGCTCTATTTTGTGGTAGTGTGGTCGAGCAGTAGGCTTATCCAAGGAGTAGTGTTAAGCATTTGTTGTACATACACATAGACAATAAATGAGGTACACACACTCAGAGACAAATCCAGCCAATAGGTTTTTATATAGAAAAATATATTTTCTTAGTTTATTTTAAGAACCACAGGTTCAAATTCTACATGTAATATCTCATTCGAAAGGTATTGCAGGTAAGTACTTTAGGAACTTCAAATCATCAAAATTGCATGTATACTTTTCAAGTTATTCACAAATAGCTGTTTTAAAAGTGGACACTTAGTGCAATTTTCACAGTTCCTAGGGGAGGTAAGTATTTGTTAGGTTAACCAGGTAAGTAAGACACTTACAGGGCTTAGTTCTTGGTCCAAGGTAGCCCACGTTGGGGGTTCAGAGCAACCCCAAAGTCACCACACCAGCAGCTCAGGGCCGGTCAGGTGCAGAGTTCAAAGTGGTGCCCAAAACACATAGGCTAGAATGGAGAGAAGGGGGTGCCCCGGTTCCGGTCTGCTTGCAGGTAAGTACCCGCGTCTTCGGAGGGCAGACCAGGGGGGTTTTGTAGGGCACCGGGGGGGACACAAGCCCACACAGAAATTTCACCCTCAGCAGCGCGGGGGCGGCCGGGTGCAGTGTAGAAACAAGCGTCGGGTTTGTAATGGAAGTCAATGGGAGATCTAGGGATCTCTTCAGCGCTGCAGGCAGGCAAGGGGGGGGTTCCTCGGGGAAACCTCCACTTGGGCAAGGGAGAGGGACTCCTGGGGGTCACTTCTCCAGAGAAAGTCCGGTCCTTCAGGTCCTGGGGGCTGCGGGTGCAGGGTCTCTCCCAGGTGTCGGGACTTAGGATTCAAAGAGTCGCGGTCAGGGGAAGCCTCGGGATTCCCTCTGCAGGCGGCGCTGTGGGGGTTCAGGGGGGACAGGTTTTTGTACTCACAGTCTTAGAGTAGTCCTGGGGTCCCTCCTGAGGTGTTGGATCTCCACCAGCCGAGTCGGGGTCGCCGGGTGCAGTGTTGCAAGTCTCACGCTTCTTGCGGGGAGCTTGCAGGGTTCTTTAAAGCTGCTGGAAACAAAGTTGCAGCTTTTCTTGGAGCAGGTCCGCTGTCCTCGGGAGTTTCTTGTCTTTTCGAAGCAGGGGCAGTCCTCAGAGGATGTCGAGGTCGCTGGTCCCTTTGGAAGGCGTCGCTGGAGCAGGATCTTTGGAAGGCAGGAGACAGGCCGGTGAGTTTCTGGAGCCAAGGCAGTTGTCGTCTTCTGGTCTTCCTCTGCAGGGGTTTTCAGCTAGGCAGTCCTTCTTCTTGTAGTTGCAGGAATCTAATTTTCTAGGGTTCAGGGTAGCCCTTAAATACTAAATTTAAGGGCGTGTTTAGGTCTGGGGGGTTAGTAGCCAATGGCTACTAGCCCTGAGGGTGGGTACACCCTCTTTGTGCCTCCTCCCAAAGGGAGGGGGTCACAATCCTAACCCTATTGGGGGAATCCTCCATCTGCAAGATGGAGGATTTCTAAAAGTCAGAGTCACCTCAGCTCAGGACACCTTAGGGGCTGTCCTGACTGGCCAGTGACTCCTTGTTGCTTTCTTTGTTCCCTCCAGCCTTGCCGCCAAAAGTGGGGGCCGTGGCCGGAGGGGGCGGGCAACTCCACTAAGCTGGAGTGCCCTGCTGGGCTGTGACAAAGGGGTGAGCCTTTGAGGCTCACCGCCAGGTGTTACAGCTCCTGCCTGGGGGAGGTGTTAGCATCTCCACCCAGTGCAGGCTTTGTTACTGGCCTCAGAGTGACAAGGGCACTCTCCCCATGGGGCCAGCAACATGTCTCTGGTGTGGCAGGCTGCTGGAACTAGTCAGCCTACACAGACAGTCGGTTAAGTTTCAGGGGGCACCTCTAAGGTGCCCTCTGTGGTGTATTTTACAATAAAATGTACACTGGCATCAGTGTGCATTTATTGTGCTGAGAAGTTTGATACCAAACTTCCCAGTTTTCAGTGTAGCCATTATGGTGCTGTGGAGTTCGTGCTTGACAGACTCCCAGACCATATACTCTTATGGCTACCCTGCACTTACAATGTCTAAGGTTTTGTTTAGACACTGTAGGGGTACCATGCTCATGCACTGGTACCCTCACCTATGGTATAGTGCACCCTGCCTTAGGGCTGTAAGGCCTGCTAGAGGGGTGTCTTACCTATACTGCATAGGCAGTGAGAGGCTGGCATGGCACCCTGAGGGGAGTGCCATGTCGACTTACTCGTTTTGTCCTCACTAGCACACACAAGCTGGCAAGCAGTGCGTCTGTGCTGAGTGAGAGGTCTCCAGGGTGGCATAAGACATGCTGCAGCCCTTAGAGACCTTCCTTGGCATCAGGGCCCTTGGTACTAGAAGTACCAGTTACAAGGGACTTATCTGGATGCCAGGGTCTGCCAATTGTGGATACAAAAGTACAGGTTAGGGAGAGAACACTGGTGCTGGGGCCTGGTTAGCAGGCCTCAGCACACTTTCAATTGTAAACATAGCATCAGCAAAGGCAAAAAGTCAGGGGGCAACCATGCCAAGGAGGCATTTCCTTACACAACCCCCCCCCAAACGAAAGAGGATGAGACTAACCTTCCCCAAGAGAGTCTTCATTTTCTAAGTGGAAGAACCTGGAAAGGCCATCTGCATTGGCAGTCCCAGGTCTGTGTTCCACTATAAAGTCCATTCCCTGTAGGGAGATGGACCACCTCAACAGTTTAGGATTTTCACCTTTCATTTGCATCAGCCATTTGAGAGGTCTGTGGTCAGTTTGAACTAGGAAGTGAGTCCCAAAGAGGTATGGTCTCAGCTTCTTCAGGGACCAAACCACAGCAAAGGCCTCCCTCTCAATGGCACTCCAACGCTGCTCCCTGGGGAGTAACCTCCTGCTAATGAAAGCAACAGGCTGGTCAAGGCCATCATCATTTGTTTGGGACAAAACTGCCCCTATCCCATGTTCAGAGGCATCAGTCTGCACAATGAACTGCTTAGAATAATCTGGAGCTTTTAGAACTGGTGCTGAGCACACTGCCTGTTTCAGGGTGTCAAAGGCCTGTTGGCATTCCACAGTCCAGTTCACTTTCTTGGGCATTTTCTTGGAGGTGAGTTCAGTGAGGGCTGTCACAATGGATCCATATCCCTTCACAAACCTCCTGTAATACCCAGTCAAGCCAAGGAATGCCCTGACTTGAGTCTGGGTTTTTGGAGCTACCCAGTCCAGAATAGTCTGGATCTTGGGTTGGAGTGGCTGAACTTGGCCTCCACCTACAAGGTGGCCCAAGTAAACCACAGTTCCCTGCCCTATCTGGCATTTGGATGCCTTGATAGAGAGGCCTGCAGATTGCAGAGCCTTCAAAACCTTCTTCAGGTGGACCAGGTGATCCTGCCAGGTGGAGCTAAAGACAGCAATATCATCAAGATAAGCTGTGCTAAAGGACTCCAAGCCAGCAAGGACTTGATTCACCAACCTTTGGAAGGTGGCAGGGGCATTCTTTAAACCAAAGGGCATAACAGTAAACTGATAATGCCCATCAGGTGTGGAGAATGCTGTTTTCTCTTTTGCTCCAGGTGCCATTTTTATTTGCCGGTACCCTGCTGTCAAGTCAAAGGTACTTAAGAATTTGGCAGCACCTAATTTATCTATGAGCTCATCAGCTCTTGGAATTGGATGAGCATCTGTCTTGGTGACAGAATTGAGCCCTCTGTAGTCCACACAAAACCTCATCTCTTTCTTTCCATCTTTGGTGTGAGGTTTGGGGACTAAGACCACTGGGCTAGCCCAGGGGCTGTCAGAGCGCTCAATTACTCCCAATTCCAGCATCTTGTGGACTTCCACCTTGATGCTTTCTTTAACATGGTCAGATTGTCTAAAGATTTTGTTCTTGACAGGCATGCTGTCTCCTGTGTCCACATCATGGGTACACAGGTGTGTCTGACCAGGGGTTAAGGAGAAGAGTTCAGGAAACTGTTGTAGGACTCTCCTACAATCAGCTTGCTGTTGGCCAGAGAGGGTGTCTGAGTAGATCACTCCATCTACTGTACCATCTTTTGGGTCTGATGACAGAAGATCAGGGAGAGGTTCACTCTCTGCCTCCTGATCCTCATCTGTTACCATCAACAGATTGACATCAGCCCTGTCGTGGAAGAGCTTAAGGCGGTTTACATGGATCACCCTCTTGGGGCTCCTGCTTGTGCCCAGGTCCACCAGGTAGGTGACCTGACTCTTCCTTTCTAGTACTGGGTAAGGGCCACTCCATTTGTCCTGGAGTGCCCTGGGAGCCACAGGCTCCAGAACCCAGACTTTCTGCCCTGGTTGGAACTCAACCAGTGCAGCCTTTTGGTCATACCAAAACTTCTGGAGCTGTTGGCTGGCCTCAAGGTTTTTGGTTGCCTTTTCCATGTACTCTGCTGTAGGAAGTTGGCTCTGTATGTGCTATTTCAAAGTAAGGAATAGCATGCACAGAGTCCAAGGGTTCCCCTTAGAGGTAAGATAGTGGCAAAAAGAGATAATACTAATGCTCTATTTTGTGGTAGTGTGGTCGAGCAGTAGGCTTATCCAAGGAGTAGTGTTAAGCATTTGTTGTACATACACATAGACAATAAATGAGGTACACACACTCAGAGACAAATCCAGCCAATAGGTTTTTATATAGAAAAATATCTTTTCTTAGTTTATTTTAAGAACCACAGGTTCAAATTCTACATGTAATATCTCATTCGAAAGGTATTGCAGGTAAGTACTTTAGGAACTTCAAATCATCAAAATTGCATGTATACTTTTCAAGTTATTCACAAATAGCTGTTTTAAAAGTGGACACTTAGTGCAATTTTGACAGTTCCTAGGGGAGGTAAGTATTTGTTAGGTTAACCAGGTAAGTAAGACACTTACAGGGCTTAGTTCTTGGTCCAAGGTAGCCCACCGTTGGGGGTTCAGAGCAACCCCAAAGTCACCACACCAGCAGCTCAGGGCCGGTCAGGTGCAGAGTTCAAAGTGGTGCCCAAAACACATAGGCTAGAATGGAGAGAAGGGGGTGCCCCGGTTCCGGTCTGCTTGCAGGTAAGTACCCGCGTCTTCGGAGGGCAGACCAGGGGGGTTTTGTAGGGCACCGGGGGGGACACAAGTCCACACAGAAATTTCACCCTCAGCGGCGCGGGGGCGGCCGGGTGCAGTGTAGAAACAAGCGTCAGGTTCGCAATGTTAGTCTATGAGAGATCTCGGGATCTCTTCAGCGCTGCAGGCAGGCAAGGGGGGGATTCCTCGGGGAAACCTCCACTTGGGCAAGGGAGAGGGACTCCTGGGGGTCACTTCTCCAGTGAAAGTCCGGTCCTTCAGGTCCTGGGGGCTGCGGGTGCAGGGTCTCTCCCAGGCGTCGGGACTTTAGGTTCAAAGAGTCGCGGTCAGGGGAAGCCTCGGGATTCCCTCTGCAGACGGCGCTGTGGGGGCTCAGGGGGGACAGGTTTTGGTACTCACAGTATCAGAGTAGTCCTGGGGTCCCTCCTGAGGTGTTGGATCTCCACCAGCCGAGTCGGGGTCGCCGGGTGCAGTGTTGCAAGTCTCACGCTTCTTGCGGGGAGCTTGCAGGGTTCTTTAAAGCTGCTGGAAACAAAGTTGCAGCTTTTCTTGGAGCAGGTCCGCTGTCCTCGGGAGTTTCTTGTCTTTTCGAAGCAGGGGCAGTCCTCAGAGGATGTCGAGGTCGCTGGTCCCTTTGGAAGGCGTCGCTGGAGCAGGATCTTTGGAAGGCAGGAGACAGGCCGGTGAGTTTCTGGAGCCAAGGCAGTTGTCGTCTTCTGGTCTTCCGCTGCAGGGGTTTTCAGCTGGGCAGTCCTTCTTCTTGTAGTTGCAGGAATCTAATTTTCTAGGGTTCAGGGTAGCCCTTAAATACTAAATTTAAGGGCGTGTTTAGGTCTGGGGGGTTAGTAGCCAATGGCTACTAGCCCTGAGGGTGGGTACACCCTCTTTGTGCCTCCTCCCAAGGGGAGGGGGTCACAATCCTAACCCTATTGGGGGAATCCTCCATCTGCAAGATGGAGGATTTCTAAAAGTTAGAGTCACTTCAGCTCAGGACACCTTAGGGGCTGTCCTGACTGGTCAGTGACTCCTCCTTGTTTTTCTCATTATCTTCTCCGGCCTTGCCGCCAAAAGTGGGGCCTGGCCGGAGGGGGCGGGCAACTCCACTAGCTGGAGTGTCCTGCTGGGTTGGCACAAAGGAGGTGAGCCTTTGAGGCTCACCGCCAGGTGTGACAATTCCTGCCTGGGGGAGGTGTTAGCATCTCCACCCAGTGCAGGCTTTATTACTGGCCTCAGAGTGACAAAGGCACTCTCCCCATGGGGCCAGCAACATGTCTCGGTTTGTGGCAGGCTGCTAAAACTAGTCAGCCTACACAGATAGTCGGTTAAGTTTCAGGGGGCACCTCTAAGGTGCCCTCTGTGGTGTATTTTACAATAAAATGTACACTGGCATCAGTGTGCATTTATTGTGCTGAGAAGTTTGATACCAAACTTCCCAGTTTTCAGTGTAGCCATTATGGTGCTGTGGAGTTCGTGTTTGACAAACTCCCAGACCATATACTCTTATGGCTACCCTGCACTTACAATGTCTAAGGTTTTGTTTAGACACTGTAGGGGTACCATGCTCATGCACTGGTACCCTCACCTATGGTATAGTGCACCCTGCCTTAGGGCTGTAAGGCCTGCTAGAGGGGTGTCTTACCTATACTGCATAGGCAGTGAGAGGCTGGCATGGCACCCTGAGGGGAGTGCCATGTCGACTTACTCGTTTTGTCCTCACTAGCACACACAAGCTGGCAAGCAGTGTGTCTGTGCTGAGTGAGAGGTCTCCAGGGTGGCATAAGACATGCTGCAGCCCTTAGAGACCTTCCTTGGCATCAGGGCCCTTGGTACTAGAAGTACCAGTTACAAGGGACTTATCTGGATGCCAGGGTCTGCCAATTGTGGATACAAAAGTACAGGGTAGGGAAAGAACACTGGTGCTGGGGCCTGGTTAGCAGGCCTCAGCACACTTTCAATTGTAAACATAGCATCAGCAAAGGCAAAAAGTCAGGGGGCAACCATGCCAAGGAGGCATTTCCTTACACAACCCCCCCCCAAACGAAAGAGGATGAGACTAACCTTTCCCAAGAGAGTCTTCATTTTCTAAGTGGAAGAACCTGGAAAGGCCATCTGCATTGGCATGGGCAGTCCCAGGTCTGTGTTCCACTATAAAGTCCATTCCCTGTAGGGAGATGGACCACCTCAACAGTTTAGGATTTTCACCTTTCATTTGCATCAGCCATTTGAGAGGTCTGTGGTCAGTTTGAACTAGGAAGTGAGTCCCAAAGAGGTATGGTCTCAGCTTCTTCAGGGACCAAACCACAGCAAAGGCCTCCCTCTCAATGGCACTCCAACGCTGCTCCCTGGGGAGTAACCTCCTGCTAATGAAAGCAACAGGCTGGTCAAGGCCATCATCATTTGTTTGGGACAAAACTGCCCCTATCCCATGTTCAGAGGCATCAGTCTGCACAATGAACTGCTAAGAATAATCTGGAGCTTTGAGAACTGGTGCTGAGCACATTGCCTGTTTCAGGGTGTCAAAGGCCTGTTGGCATTCCACAGTCCAGTTCACTTTCTTGGGCATTTTCTTGGAGGTGAGTTCAGTGAGGGCTGTCACAATGGATCCATATCCCTTCACAAACCTCCTGTAATACCCAGTCAAGCCAAGGAATGCCCTGACTTGAGTCTGGGTTTTTGGAGCTACCCAGTCCAGAATAGTCTGGATCTTGGGTTGGAGTGGCTGAACTTGGCCTCCACCTACAAGGTGTCCCAAGTAAACCACAGTTCCCTGCCCTATCTGGCATTTGGATGCCTTGATAGAGAGGCCTGCAGATTGCAGAGCCTTCAAAACCTTCCTCAGGTGGACCAGGTGATCCTGCCAGGTGGAGCTAAAGACTGCAATATCATCAAGATAAGCTGTGCTAAAGGACTCCAAGCCAGCAAGGACTTGATTCACCAACCTTTGGAAGGTGGCAGGGGCATTCTTTAAACCAAAGGGCATAACAGTAAACTGATAATGCCCATCAGGTGTGGAGAATGCTGTCTTTTCTTTTGCTCCAGGTGCCATTTTTATTTGCCAGTACCCTGCTGTCAAGTCAAAGGTACTTAGAAATTTGGCAGCACCTAATTTATCAATGAGCTCATCAGCTCTTGGAATTGGATGGGCATCTGTCTTGGTGACAGAATTGAGCCCTCTGTAGTCCACACAAAACCTCATCTCTTTCTTTCCATCTTTGGTGTGAGGTTTGAGGACTAAAACCACTGGGCTAGCCCAGGGGCTGTCAGAGCGCTCAATTACTCCCAATTCCAGCATCTTGTGGACTTCCACCTTGATGCTTTCTTTAACATGGTCAGATTGTCTAAAGATTTTGTTCTTGACAGGCATGCTGTCTCCTGTGTCCACATCATGGGTACACAGGTGTGTCTGACCAGGGGTTAAGGAGAAGAGTTCAGGAAACTGTTGTAGGACTCTCCTACAATCAGCTTGCTGTTGGCCAGAGAGGGTGTCTGAGTAGATCACTCCATCTACTGTGCCATCTTTTGGGTCTGATGACAGAAGATCAGGGAGAGGTTCACTCTCTGCCTCCTGATCCTCATCTGTTACCATCAACAGATTCACATCAGCCCTGTCATGGAAGAGCTTAAGGCGGTTCACATGGATCACCCTCTTGGGGCTCCTGCTTGTGCCCAGGTCCACCAGGTAGGTGACCTGACTCTTCCTTTCTAGTACTGGGTAAGGGCCACTCCATTTGTCCTGGAGTGCCCTGGGAGCCACAGGCTCCAGAACCCAGACTTTCTGCCCTGGTTGGAACTCAACCAGTGCAGCCTTTTGGTCATACCAAAACTTCTGGAGCTGTTGGCTGGCCTCAAGGTTTTTGGTTGCCTTTTCCATGTACTCTGCCATTCTAGAGCGAAGGCCAAGTACATAGTCCACTATGTCCTGTTTAGGCTCATGGGGAGGTCTCTCCCAGCCTTCTTTAACAAGGGCAAGTGGTCCCCTTACAGGATGACCAAACAGAAGTTCAAAGGGTGAGAATCCTACTCCCTTCTGTGGCACCTCTCTGTAAGCGAAAAGCAGACATGGCAAGAGGACATCCCATCTCCTTTTGAGTTTTTCTGGGAGCCCCATGATCATGCCTTTTAATGTCTTGTTGAATCTCTCAACCAAGCCATTAGTTTGTGGATGGTAGGGTGTAGTGAATTTATAAGTCACTCCACACTCATTCCACATGTGTTTTAGGTATGCTGACATGAAGTTGGTACCTCTGTCAGACACCACCTCCTT
Organism: Pleurodeles waltl; assembly: GCF_031143425.1. Lineage (NCBI taxonomy): Eukaryota > Metazoa > Chordata > Amphibia > Caudata > Salamandridae > Pleurodeles > Pleurodeles waltl. The sequence continues at coordinate 513,857,999 of NC_090448.1, forward strand.
AGGGAAACCCACTCTGGTAAAGATACCAATGAGGGCCTTGGCTACTGCAGGGGCAGTAGTCGACCTAAGGGGAATAGCTTCAGGATACCTGGTAGCATGATCCACTACTACCAGGATATACATATTTCCTGAGGCTGTGGGAGGTTCTAGTGGACCAACTATGTCCACACCCACTCTTTCAAAGGGAACCCCCACCACTGGAAGTGGAATGAGGGGGGCTTTTGGATGCCCACCTGTCTTACCACTGGCTTGACAGGTGGGGCAGGAGAGGCAAAACTCCTTAACCATGTTGGACATATTGGGCCAGTAGAAGTGGTTGACTAACCTCTCCCACGTCTTGGTTTGTCCCAAATGTCCAGCAAGGGGAATGTCATGGGCCAATGTTAGGATGAACTTCCTGAACAGCTGAGGCACTACCACTCTCCTAGTGGCACCAGGTTTGGGGTCTCTGGCCTCAGTGTATAGGAGCCCATCTTCCCAATAGACCCTATGTGTTCCATTTTTCTTGCCTTTGGACTCTTCAGCAGCTTGCTGCCTAAGGCCTTCAAGAGAGGGACAGGTTTCTTGTCCCTTACACAGCTCCTCCCTTGAGGGTCCCCCTGGGCCTAAGAGCTCAACCTGATAAGGTTCAAGCTCCAAAGGCTCAGTTCCCTCAGAGGGCAGAACTTCTTCCTGAGAAGAGAGGTTCCCTTTCTTTTGCTGTGTTGCAGTTGGTTTCCCAACTGACTTTCCTGTTCTCTTGGTAGGCTGGGCCATTTTTCCAGACTCCAGCTCTACTTTTTCACCCTGTGCCTTGCATTGTGCTCTTGTTTTCACACACACCAGTTCAGGGATACCCAGCATTGCTGCATGGGTTTTTAGCTCTACCTCAGCCCATGCTGAGGACTCCAGGTCATTTCCAAGCAGACAGTCCACTGGGATATTTGAGGAGACCACCACCTGTTTCAGGCCATTGACCCCTCCCCATTCTAAAGTAACCATTGCCATGGGATGTACTTTTCTCTGATTGTCAGCGTTGGTGACTGTGTAAGTTTTTCCAGTCAGGTATTGGCCAGGGGAAACCAGTTTCTCTGTCACCATGGTGACACTGGCACCTGTATCCCTTAGGCCCTCTATTCTAGTCCCATTAATTAAGAGTTGCTGTCTGTATTTTTGCATGTTAGGCGGCCAGACAGCTAGTGTGGCTAAATCCACCCCACCCTCAGAAACTAGAGTAGCTTCAGTGTGGACCCTGATTTGCTCTGGGCACACTGTTGATCCCACTTGGAGACTAGCCATACCAGTGTTACCTGGATGGGAGTTTGGAGTGGAACCTTTCTTGGGACAGGCCTTGTCTCCAGTTTGGTGTCCATGCTGTTTACAGCTATGACACCAGGCCTTTTTGGGATCAAAGTTTTTACCCTTGTACCCATTGTTTTGTGAAGAGGCTCTGGGCCCACCCTCCTGTGCAGGTTTTTGGGGGCCTGTAGAAGACTCTTTACTATTTTTAGTTTTGGTTGTCTCATCACCCTTCCCCTGGGGAGTCTTTGTGACCCCTTTCTTTTGGTCACCCCCTGTTGAAGTCTTGGACACCCTTGTCTTGACCCAATGGTCCGCCTTCTTTCCCAATTCTTGGGGAGAAATTGGTCCTAGGTCTACCAGATGCTGATGCAGTTTATCATTGAAACAATTACTCAATAGGTGTTCTTTCACAAATAAATTGTACAGCCCATCATAATTACTTACACCACTGCCTTGAATCCAACCATCTAGTGTTTTCACTGAGTAGTCAACAAAGTCAACCCAGGTCTGGCTCGAGGATTTTTGAGCCCCCCTGAACCTAATCCTGTACTCCTCAGTGGAGAATCCAAAGCCCTCAATCAGGGTACCCTTCATGAGGTCATAAGATTCTGCATCTTTTCCAGAGAGTGTGAGGAGTCTATCCCTACACTTTCCAGTGAACATTTCCCAAAGGAGAGCACCCCAGTGAGACCTGTTCACTTTTCTGGTTACACAAGCCCTCTCAAAAGCTGTGAACCATTTGGTGATGTCATCACCATCTTCATATTTTGTCACAATCCCTTTGGGGATTTTTAACATGTCAGGAGAATCTCTGACCCTATTTATATTGCTGCCACCATTGATGGGTCCTAGGCCCATCTCTTGTCTTTCCCTTTCTATGGCTAGGAGCTGTCTCTCTAAAGCCAATCTTTTGGCCATCCTGGCTAACAGGAGGTCATCTTCACTGAGAGCATCCTCAGTGATTTCAGAAATGTGGGACCCTCCTGTGAGGGACTCACTATTTCTGACTAACACAGTTGGAGACAGGACTTGAGGGGTCCTGTTCTCCCTATTTAGGACTGGAGGAGGGACATTGGCCTCCAAGTCACTAATTTCTTCCTCTGTGAGGTCATCATCAGAGGGGTTGGCTTTTTCAAACTCTGCCAACAGCTCCTGGAGCTGAATTTTGGTAGGTCTGGAGCCAATGGTTATTTTTTTGATATTACAGAGAGACCTTAGCTCCCTCATCTTAAGATGGAGGTAAGGTGTGGTGTCGAGTTCCACCACCTGCATCTCTGTATCAGACATTATTCTGCTAAGAGTTGGAATACTTTTTTAAGAATCTAAAACTGTTTCTAGAATCTAATTCAAACTTTTAACAAACTTTTAAACTCTAAAAAGACAATGCTAAACAGGGACTTAACACACAAGGCCCTAGCAGGACTTTTAAGAATTTAGAAAACTTTCAAATTGCAAAAATGAATTTCTAATGACAATTTTGGAATTTGTCGTGTGATCAGGTATTGGCTGAGTAGTCCAGCAAATGCAAAGTCTTGTACCCCACCGCTGATCCACCAATGTAGGAAGTTGGCTCTGTATGCGCTATTTCAAAGTAAGGAATAGCATGCACAGAGTCCAAGGGTTCCCCTTAGAGGTAAGATAGTGGCAAAAAGAGATAATACTAATGCTCTATTTTGTGGTAGTGTGGTCGAGCAGTAGGCTTATCCAAGGAGTAGTGTTAAGCATTTGTTGTACATACACATAGACAATAAATGAGGTACACACACTCAGAGACAAATCCAGCCAATAGGTTTTTATATAGAAAAATATCTTTTCTTAGTTTATTTTAAGAACCACAGGTTCAAATTCTACATGTAATATCTCATTCGAAAGGTATTGCAGGTAAGTACTTTAGGAACTTCAAATCATCAAAATTGCATGTATACTTTTCAAGTTATTCACAAATAGCTGTTTTAAAAGTGGACACTTAGTGCAATTTTCACAGTTCCTAGGGGAGGTAAGTATTTGTTAGGTTAACCAGGTAAGTAAGACACTTACAGGGCTTAGTTCTTGGTCCAAGGTAGCCCACCGTTGGGGGTTCAGAGCAACCCCAAAGTCACCACACCAGCAGCTCAGGGCCGGTCAGGTGCAGAGTTCAAAGTGGTGCCCAAAACACATAGGCTAGAATGGAGAGAAGGGGGTGCCCCGGTTCCGGTCTGCTTGCAGGTAAGTACCCGCGTCTTCGGAGGGCAGACCAGGGGGGTTTTGTAGGGCACCGGGGGGGACACAAGCCCACACAGAAATTTCACCCTCAGCAGCGCGGGGGCGGCCGGGTGCAGTGTAGAAACAAGCGTCGGGTTTGTAATGGAAGTCAATGGGAGATCTAGGGATCTCTTCAGCGCTGCAGGCAGGCAAGGGGGGGGTTCCTCGGGGAAACCTCCACTTGGGCAAGGGAGAGGGACTCCTGGGGGTCACTTCTCCAGAGAAAGTCCGGTCCTTCAGGTCCTGGGGGCTGCGGGTGCAGGGTCTCTCCCAGGTGTCGGGACTTAGGATTCAAAGAGTCGCGGTCAGGGGAAGCCTCGGGATTCCCTCTGCAGGCGGCGCTGTGGGGGTTCAGGGGGGACAGGTTTTTGTACTCACAGTCTTAGAGTAGTCCTGGGGTCCCTCCTGAGGTGTTGGATCTCCACCAGCCGAGTCGGGGTCGCCGGGTGCAGTGTTGCAAGTCTCACGCTTCTTGCGGGGAGCTTGCAGGGTTCTTTAAAGCTGCTGGAAACAAAGTTGCAGCTTTTCTTGGAGCAGGTCCGCTGTCCTCGGGAGTTTCTTGTCTTTTCGAAGCAGGGGCAGTCCTCAGAGGATGTCGAGGTCGCTGGTCCCTTTGGAAGGCGTCGCTGGAGCAGGATCTTTGGAAGGCAGGAGACAGGCCGGTGAGTTTCTGGAGCCAAGGCAGTTGTCGTCTTCTGGTCTTCCTCTGCAGGGGTTTTCAGCTAGGCAGTCCTTCTTCTTGTAGTTGCAGGAATCTAATTTTCTAGGGTTCAGGGTAGCCCTTAAATACTAAATTTAAGGGCGTGTTTAGGTCTGGGGGGTTAGTAGCCAATGGCTACTAGCCCTGAGGGTGGGTACACCCTCTTTGTGCCTCCTCCCAAAGGGAGGGGGTCACAATCCTAACCCTATTGGGGGAATCCTCCATCTGCAAGATGGAGGATTTCTAAAAGTCAGAGTCACCTCAGCTCAGGACACCTTAGGGGCTGTCCTGACTGGCCAGTGACTCCTCCTTGTTGCTTTCTTTGTTCCCTCCAGCCTTGCCGCCAAAAGTGGGGGCCGTGGCCGGAGGGGGCGGGCAACTCCACTAAGCTGGAGTGCCCTGCTGGGCTGTGACAAAGGGGTGAGCCTTTGAGGCTCACCGCCAGGTGTTACAGCTCCTGCCTGGGGGAGGTGTTAGCATCTCCACCCAGTGCAGGCTTTGTTACTGGCCTCAGAGTGACAAGGGCACTCTCCCCATGGGGCCAGCAACATGTCTCTGGTGTGGCAGGCTGCTGGAACTAGTCAGCCTACACAGACAGTCGGTTAAGTTTCGGGGGCACCTCTAAGGTGCCCTCTGTGGTGTATTTTACAATAAAATGTACACTGGCATCAGTGTGCATTTATTGTGCTGAGAAGTTTGATACCAAACTTCCCAGTTTTCAGTGTAGCCATTATGGTGCTGTGGAGTTCGTGCTTGACAGACTCCCAGACCATATACTCTTATGGCTACCCTGCACTTACAATGTCTAAGGTTTTGTTTAGACACTGTAGGGGTACCATGCTCATGCACTGGTACCCTCACCTATGGTATAGTGCACCCTGCCTTAGGGCTGTAAGGCCTGCTAGAGGGGTGTCTTACCTATACTGCATAGGCAGTGAGAGGCTGGCATGGCACCCTGAGGGGAGTGCCATGTCGACTTACTCGTTTTGTCCTCACTAGCACACACAAGCTGGCAAGCAGTGTGTCTGTGCTGAGTGAGAGGTCTCCAGGGTGGCATAAGACATGCTGCAGCCCTTAGAGACCTTCCTTGGCATCAGGGCCCTTGGTACTAGAAGTACCAGTTACAAGGGACTTATCTGGATGCCAGGGTCTGCCAATTGTGGATACAAAAGTACAGGTTAGGGAAAGAACACTGGTGCTGGGGCCTGGTTAGCAGGCCTCAGCACACTTTCAATTGTAAACATAGCATCAGCAAAGGCAAAAAGTCAGGGGGCAACCATGCCAAGGAGGCATTTCCTTGCAGGGTGGCCCAACAGAAGTTCAAAGGGGGTAAAACCACCCCCTTTCTGAGGCACCTCTCTGTATGCAAACAAGAGGCAAGGTAACAGGACAGCCCATCTCCTACTGAGTTTTTCATGGAGGCCCAATATCATGCCTTTCATGGCTTTGTTGGATCTCTCTACTAAACCATTTGTCTCTTGGGAGATAGCGGGCGGTGAACTTGTTGCTTATACCACACTCATCCCGCATAGCATTAGGTATACAGACATGAAATTTGTCCCTCTATCAGATACTACCTCTTTAGGAAACTCAACTCCGGTGAAGATACCATGGAGGGCTTTTGCCACTGCAGGGGCAGTGACAGTCCTTAGGGGAATTGCCACTGGGTACCTAGTGATACAGTTCACTACCACTAGAATGAAGTTTTAGAGGGTCAAGGGGACAAAAAATGAAAATCCCCACCCTCTCAAAGGGAGTCCCAACCACTGCAAGTAGAATTAAGGAAGACTTTGGCTGTCCCCCTGTCTTGCCACTGGCCTGACCGGTGACACAGGAGCGACAAAACCATGTAAGCATGTGCATGTGGCATGTAATGCTGAAATTTTACATTCTGTGCATACTTTCACCATCTAGTGTTGGGCTCAGACGTGTAAAACTTATTTTTCTCTGAAATAGTTTTTTTTTTTGAGTCACAGGACCTAGTGACTCTACCCGCTTGTGGTAATGCACATGGGCATCGATCCACTGTTAGATCGTTACTTTCCAGCACAGAGGGCGAGATTGGAGCTGGAGCATAGAGAAACAGTAAAGATAACCATCCAAAGTGAAGCATTACAGAAAATGAAAGGAAAGAAAGTAGGTGCAACAATCATAGGTGACCTGGGAGGAGGACTGACATGTGAATCTACAGCACTACATGCCACAAGCAGAAGCATACAGGTTAAGTAATATTTTTCGTTTGTAGCATGTGTAGCTGTAGATACACCTGCTGAGCATAGACTGTAAAGCAGTCCTTCCTAAAGTGGTGGCTTAGCCTGAGGATGGTGCAGTAGACTGGAAAAGTGTACACAGGTCAGCCTGACCAACTCTACCTGTTGTCTGGCCAAGACAATCACAGAGTAGTGTATGGTAAATGTATGAGGGGTGGGCCAAATAGCAGCCTTACCAGTGTCTGCTAATGGCTTACTTAAGAAGGACATAGAAGTCCCTTTCTTATGAGTAGAATGAGGTCTGGGTGGGGCAGGCAGGGATATTTTAGCTTTTACATAAGCAGTCTATAGGCATATGACCAACCAGAGTGCAACACCTATCTTGGAAATGCCATTTGTCCTGTGAGGCTTGGAGCATACCATGAAAACTGGTTGCATTTTACAGAAGGATTTTCTTCAGCCAATGTAGTACATCAATGCTCTCTTGACAATTTGTGGAGCATGCTTGACCACAACCTCGGAGTGGTGGAAAAAGACTGGGAGATCGACTGTATGGATAATGTAAAAATTAGAGACTAACTTAGGGAGGCATCTTGGATTGATTCTGAGGACCACCCTACTGTGTTCTACCTCAAAGAAAAGCTCCTCCAAGGTAAGAACATGAATTTCACTAACCCACCTGAGGGAAGTTACAGCTACAAGGAACCCTACTTCCAGGAGAGAAACTGCAATGGGTAGGAGGGAAGTAGTTCAAAAGGCAGACCAATAAGTCTTGTAAGGACTACACTGAGGTTCCACACAGGAGCAGGAGGTATCTGAGGTAGAATAACCCTTTTGAGGCCTTTCATAAAGGCTTAAATGAATGGTATGTTAAAGAATGAAACGGGTCTATATTGCAGGAGGGCAGCTACAACCGCCAGGTGTAATCAAATTGAAGTGTAGGCAAGGCCAGATTTCTGTGGGTGAAGAAGGTAACACACACAGTCTTGTAACACTGCTGTGAAAGGATTGGAATGTTTAGGAATATAGTGCACAAACCACTTCCATTTAGCTGCATAGCAGGCCCTGTGTTTTAACATGGTTCTCCGTTTACATTTATCACATGATATTTGAATTCACCGATCTTTTACCTGTTACAGAGTAACATCTTTCACATGTTATGTAGTATTTTTTATTTTTTTTCTGCGACTCACCTCAGGCGAACTGTCGCTGGTGTTTGAATCTGAAGGGCTGCTTGGTTGCTTGTTTAACTGAGGGACATCAAAAGAAAGTTCTAAAGTTTCCTTTCTTGGCTCGGTCTTCACCACTACCTCACTATTAAGTGCAGGGTCTGTGTTACTCAGCAGAGGCTTTGACGATTCTGATGCTGCTGGAGACATTGGAATCCCCAATCTCTGTAATTGTTCATTTGACGTATGAAGCATTACATCATTATACAGTGGAGCATCATTACTCTGCTGCTCCTCGGATTCTGGAAAAATAAATCTGGCATTAGGTCAAGTAAGATATGGAGGATGACAATTAATCTAAATGTATTTAATCAATCATCGGAGCAGAAGCGAACGAGGAAGCGCAATTAGCTAAACCACTTCAGAACTAAGCAATATTTGGGACAGTGGGTGTATTTCACATACTTTAAAGCTACTTGCGTGCTGAAAGGAATTGCCCCCATTGTTTAGCAACAGCCTACAATAGTTTTAGTGTATGAATGCCACAACAGCTTTGCACATTGCCTTTTCCAGATGTAAAGAATGACACAGCATCTTCTGATTCAACACAGAGACATGGATAAAGGCTCTGACTGACTAACATGTAGACCACAAATTCCAACGAGTTAAATGTTTACCAAACACAGGTTTAAAAAAAAAAAAAAAAAAAAAAAAAAGGCAGAAGAGATGTGTTATTTCTGGGTGAGAATTGATACCTATCCAGATGGTAAGGTGTAGGGACGTGAAGTAAAAAGGGCTGATCCTATAACTAAAAGCAACATGAAAGCATCTTGTCTTGGACTGTGGTCAGGGGCAACAGATCACAACTTGGTGTCACAGCAATCACAAAACATTTCCCAAACCTCAACTGTGCAAAAATAGAGAAATTCCAGAAAAGGCCCAGTGAAGTTGCATGAGTAGGCACTATGAAATTTGAAAGTGGTTAGGGAGAAAGCTGAAGCTAAGCTTTCTGATCTAAAGTTAGTTGCCCCATGTAAGGCAGTTGACTTAATCCTCTTGATTTAACAATGGATTTTGTTCTTTCTAATCTTTATTTTATGCATAGTTTAAGATAAGACACGTCAAGTCCTTATTTGCTAAACAGATAGTCATATAAAGCTTTCTCAAATAAGTCAGCTGTCATTTTTAATAAGCACTCAAGAGCAACCATAACATTTATTTGTTAGGAAATGGATCACTTATTTAACTTTATAATATATCAAACTGCTTTAATTAAGGAAATCTTGGCAAGCCATTATCAGTATTTGATTAAACTGCTCAGTTATTAAGGCTGCAAAATGAAATCAGATTCCAGTTGGGAGTATTTCCTACTTCCTAAAAATAATTTACAGTTGTACCTGGAAACATGAATAAAAAAATGTTATTCCTCTATGGAGTCACCAGCCACTTTAATTCTTGTTGAACTTTACGGTCTCATGCCAGCATCTGTATTAGGCATTTACATAAATACTTAAAAATATGTTGGTCAAAATATTTAGGAGACAAAATGATCCATATTGCAAAGCTGAAAGGCCTACGGTGTACAAAGCTTTTTTTCCAATCTTTGAAAATAGTGCTTATTTTTAAAATTTAGTCCCTTGTCTACCTTTCACTCAGTCAGGTTTTATATTACAAATCTTGTACGACTATGCATTAATATGGTTTAAGTGGACCCCTTAAATTCAGGTGGAAAGCAAACTATTTTTCAATAAGAGAAATATTTCCCCCTACAAATTCTATCTTAAGGATCCACAAACCATAGACTAAGGCTTAGCAAAACATAGAAAATGCTCATAGACAAGCCATTTACAATTAAATCATTTTAACACCCAGCCTACAATGGAAACTGATTGTACTAGCTCAGTCTCTGGCCATACAATAAAGATATGCAACGGCAACTAATACAGTTATCAACATGGCCCAAAATTTGCAGTTTAAAATAGAAAATAATGCTTTCTTTAGAAATTCGAAATGCATGTGGTATTTTCTGGTGTCTGTCTTACAAATTGAACAGCAAACAATGACAGGTACAAGTACAGGTGCTTTCTTAAATTTCGTGTATTTACACTGTGCAACTAAGTGCTAACAACTCATCAAATACACACCAAATAATAAAATTAAAATGGCAGATAGCTGCGTGCTTCTACTCAAATTTCCCCACTCCCAGACTCTGTAACGGTGGGTGAGAATTTGTGTCAATTCAATACAAATCTGAGGATCATTCAAATCCCAGAAAGACAGGTTTAAAATATCCTAGTGTGTTATCACCACAAACAACCTTCACCGAAAGCTTACCAGTCCCTTTTGACAACATAAGCTGTTCCATTGTTGTCATGTATTTGATCCATGTCGCTGGTTCATGCCTGGATAATATTTTCTACTGCGGTCCATTTTGTGCATCCTTTCTAGCTTTGCTGTCCAAGATAGCCCCATGGTTGCTTCCTTTTATTAATCAAAATAGCTTTAAAACACTGATATTTCTGTCCATTCTTTTTCCAACTTCCATTAGTTCACTGAATGCTGTTGCCACAAATATGCAATAATTATCCTTTATTCTTCATTTTCTCACATTGCCTCATATTGGGGGCCATAATGAATTGCAATGTTATTTCGATCTTAGCATCCATCATAAGGTGTACAGCGCCTGTCATGCTACCCCATACATCACAAGCAAATTACTGTTTCTTTTGGGTTTGTTTATTCTAATCAGCATATGCAACAAAAGATTTGGCAAGAGAAACTGCTTCTTTGAGGCATAAAATACAAAGTAATTTTAAGTGCACTGTTGATCTTGCACAGACTTTTGAAAACATTTTACCGGACAATTACTAGTATTAATTCTTCTGGTATCAGATCCAAATGTAAGTTATTTCAGAACCAACCCATGAAACACAGGGTCCTCTATACAAATTAGCTCTAAATGTGCCCGCAGCACACAAAACATAGCTGTCTAGCATGGGGGAAGTCACGAAGCAAAGTAAAAGTATTAATCTTAACGATGAAACTAACGACACAAAACAGCAGAGATTAGAGTCTTCATTGTTCCATCTGGTGCTGCTTTCTTCTCCTCACTAAAATGATGGCACATTCCTATTACATAGACATCAGAGTCAACAAAGGGAAATGAGCCCTTGTCCCCAAAAAGCCTCTTTAAAAAGACTTCTAATATTGATGTACAAAAAAAGCAGTAAGATGTCCAATAAAATGAGACGTTGAATCTCCCAGAACTGCCTTAGTTAATATTAAGGTCCTTACAGCTTGCCTAGAGGCAAATGCTAGAGAGAACAGAAAAGGTAGCTTGAGAAGACAAACTGCCCGGGTACACAGATGCACTTTATACTTTATGCAGATGCAATAGCCCTTCATTCTTAATACTAACGTGCACAATATCAGTAAAAAAAATTTTTTTAAAACTCAGACGGCGTCAAACATGAAATAAAAAAAAGGATCTTATAACACCAGCTAAAAAATAGTAGGCAATTGGAATTGCAAGTTTTTGCACCACCCACCATTTGTGCAGAAATCATCCAAGGGTATAATCACATCTCCAGCATCTGGTGCCAGCATAGTTAAAGCATCTGGTTCTCCCTTTAATATTTCAAACAGGTTAGTGGCTTCCTTTTCAGATTCAATCACAGGCGCCATCTCAACATCAGGCACCTCTTCTTTTTTCAGCATGCTTTCGGTTTGCCCAAGGGAGAAGATTAACTCTTTCTGGACTATGCCACTGCAAGAAATATAAATCTTGTGTTACCCAACTTTGTCATTTAACACAACAGGCAACATATGACAATCACCTTTGAAGTGGTTTTCAGCTTCAACAATACACAATTTCAAAAGAGAATAAACTATATTGTATTTAAAAGCAGAGATTAACATAATTGAAAATCCATGTAAATGTGTAGCAGTAGCCTAATCGAAGTCAAATTTAACTGCACAACATAAAGCAAAGTCATAGGGGATAACAATGTGAGCTGCACATGAAGGTCATTTGTATATGTACAAGAATATTTATAGTAGATAGTACTAATGATTTATCCCAGCTAGTACACAGCGGGGTTTCATTTTAACAGGGGCAATTTAAGAACGACTACCACAAAGGGTTAGGGATTTGTTTGATGGATCTAGTGGTAACATTAATGGCTATACCATGGTGTTCTAAGTCCTCCATTGTCTCAAGTGTGACCCATTAAAGGTTTCCAACTTAGCAGAACCTTCTTGATTTTACATCTTGCAGTGATTATAGTTTCACAAGGTATGCCTAAACAATAACAGCAATATATACAACAGGAGCTACTCATGGACCCAAGAGGTTAATCATATATTGTAGTGCTGCAGATTCACGTGCTATGCATGATTCCTCCATCTAGTGTTGGGCTCGGAGTGTTACAAGTTTTTCTTCAAAGAAGTCTTTTTTCGAGTCACAGGAACGAGTGACTCCTCCTCTTGGTCATAGTGCGCATGGTCATCCACTGCTTTGTTAGATTGTTTTCCCACAAAAGGATGTAGGAAGGAGTGATAGAGTGAAAGAATGGAACTGTGCTACAAAATGTAATAAGTAAATGAGATGTCCATGCAGAAGTAAATATATACACATATGTACAAAGAAGAAACTGCAACAACTACAGGCTTCCGGGGAGGAGGGAGGGTGCATGTGAATCTGCAGAACTACATGCCATGAACAGATGTACACTGGGTAAGTGACATTTTCCATTTGATGGCATGTGTAGCTGCAGATACACATACTATGCATAGACTAAAAAGCAGTTCTTCTCCACAAAAGAAGCTGTGGCTAGCTTGTAGGAGTTGAAGTAGTTTGAAATAATGGTTTTAGTACAGCTTGACCAACATTGGCCTGTTGCTTTGAAAATACATCCACACAGTAATGCTTTGTACATGTGTAAGGAAATGCCTCCTTGGCATGGTTGCCCCCTGACTTTTTGCCTTTGCTGATGCTATGTTTACAATTGAAAGTGTGCTGAGGCCTGCTAACCAGGCCCCAGCACCAGTGTTCTTTCCCTAACCTGTACTTTTGTATCCACAATTGGCAGACCCTGGCATCCAGATAAGTCCCTTGTAACTGGTACTTCTAGTACCAAGGGCCCTGATGCCAAGGAAGGTCTCTAAGGGCTGCAGCATGTCTTATGCCACCCTGGAGACCTCTCACTCAGCACAGACACACTGCTTGCCAGCTTGTGTGTGCTAGTGAGGACAAAACGAGTAAGTCGACATGGCACTCCCCTCAGGGTGCCATGCCAGCCTCTCACTGCCTATGCAGTATAGGTAAGACACCCCTCTAGCAGGCCTTACAGCCCTAAGGCAGGGTGCACTATACCATAGGTGAGGGTACCAGTGCATGAGCATGGTACCCCTACAGTGTCTAAACAAAACCTTAGACATTGTAAGTGCAGGGTAGCCATAAGAGTATATGGTCTGGGAGTCTGTCAAACACGAACTCCCCAGCACCATAATGGCTACACTGAAAACTGGGAAGTTTGGTATCAAACTTCTCAGCACAATAAATGCACACTGATGCCAGTGTACATTTTATTGTAAAATACACCCCAGAGGGCACCTTAGAGGTGCCCCCTGAAACTTAACAGACTATCTGTGTAGGCTGACTAGTTTTAGCAGCCTGCCACAAACCGAGACATGTTGCTGACCCCATGGGGAGAGTGCCTTTGTCACTCTGAGGCCAGTAACAAAGCCTGCACTGGGTGGAGATGCTAACACCTCCCCCAGGCAGGAATTGTCACACCTGGCGGCGAGCCTCAAAGGCTCACCTCCTTTGTGCCAACCCAGCAGGACACTCCAGCTAGTGGAGTTGCCCGCCCCCTCCGGCCAGGCCCCACTTTTGGCGGCAAGGCCGGAGAAAATAATGAGAAAAACAAGGAGGAGTCACTGGCCAGTCAGGACAGCCCCTAAGGTGTCCTGAGCTGAAGTGACTCTAACTTTTAGAAATCCTCCATCTTGCAGATGGAGGATTCCCCCAATAGGGTTAGGATTGTGACCCCCTCCCCTTGGGAGGAGGCACAAAGAGGGTGTACCCACCCTCAGGGCTAGTAGCCATTGGCTACTAACCCCCCAGACCTAAACACGCCCTTAAATTTAGTATTTAAGGGCTACCCTGAACCCTAGAAAATTAGATTCCTGCAACTACAAGAAGAAGGACTGCCTAGCTGAAAACCCCTGCAGAGGAAGACCAGAAGACGACAACTGCCTTGGCTCCAGAAACTCACCGGCCTGTCTCCTGCCTTCCAAAGATCCTGCTCCAGCGACGCCTTCCAAAGGGACCAGCGACCTCGACATCCTCTGAGGACTGCCCCTGCTTCGAAAAGACAAGAAACTCCCGAGGACAGCGGACCTGCTCCAAGAAAAGCTGCAACTTTGTTTCCAGCAGCTTTAAAGAACCCTGCAAGCTCCCCGCAAGAAGCGTGAGACTTGCAGCACTGCACCCGGCGACCCCGACTCGGCTGGTGGCGATCCAACACCTCAGGAGGGACCCCAGGACTACTCTAAGACTGTGAGTACAAAAACCTGTCCCCCCTGAGCCCCCACAGCGCCGCCTGCAGAGGGAATCCCGAGGCTTCCCCTGACCGCGACTCTTTGAATCCTAAGTCCCGACACCTGGGAGAGACCCTGCACCCGCAGCCCCCAGGACCTGAAGGACCGGACTTTCACTGGAGGAGTGACCCCCAGGAGTCCCTCTCCCTTGATCAAGTGGAGGTTTCCCCGAGGAACCCCCCCCTTGCCTGCCTGTAGCGCTGAAGAGATCCCTAGATCTCCCATTGACTTCCATTACAAACCCGACGCTTGTTTCTACACTGCACCCGGCCGCCCCCGCGCTGCTGAGGGTGAAACTTCTGTGTGGGCTTGTGTCCCCCCCCCGGTGCCCTACAAAACCCCCCTGGTCTGCCCTCCGAAGACGCGGGTACTTACCTGCAAGCAGACCGGAACCGGGGCACCCCCTTCTCTCCATTCTAGCCTATGTGTTTTGGGCACCACTTTGAACTCTGCACCTGACCGTCCCTGACCTGCTGGTGTGGTGACTTTGGGGTTGCTCCGAACCCCCAACGGTGGGCTACCTTGGACCAAGAACTGAACCCTGTAAGTGTCTTACTTACCTGGTAAAACTAACAAAAACTTACCTCCCCCAGGAACTGTGAAAATTGCACTAAGTGTCCACTTTTAAAACAGCTATTTGTCAATAACTTGTAACGTATACATGCAATTTTTATGCTTTAAAGTTCCTAAAGTACTTACCTGCAATACCTTTCGAATGAGATATTACATGTAGAATTTGAACCTGTGGTTCTTAAAATAAACTAAGAAAAGATATTTTTCTATAACAAAACCTATTGGCTGGATTTGTCTCTGAGTGTGTGTACCTCATTTATTGTCTATGTGTATGTACAACAAATGCTTAACACTACTCCTTGGATAAGCCTACTGCTCGACCACACTACCACAAAATAGAGCATTAGTATTATCTATTTTTACCACTATTTTACCTCTAAGGGGAACCCTTGGACTCTGTGCATGCTATTCCTTACTTTGAAATAGCACATACAGAGCCAACCTCCTACAACATGTATGTGGTGTAGACCATGTGGCAGCTTGACATATGTCTGCCATTGGCATGTTTCCTAAAAATGCCATAGAAGCACTTTTTTTCCTAGTGGAATGAGCTTTAGGAGTTATCAAAAGTTGTTGTTTTGCTTTAATGTAATATGTTTGAATACATTTTACAATCCATCTAGCTAATCCTTGTTTAGAGATAGGATTTCCTTTATGTGGTTGTGCTGTTTTAAGATCACAAGTGTGAAGGGCTCTTTCAGAAGTTGAATCTGGCTGTGAAAAGAAGACTGTTAGGTTAATGTGAAAAGGAGAGGCTACCTTTGGCAAGACTTTTGGATTAGTTCGAAGTACAACTTTATGCATGTGTACTTGGAAAAAAAAGGTTCCTCCATAGTGAATGCCTGTATTTCACCAACTCTTCTTAATGAAGTAACTGGTACTAAGAAAGCAACTTTCCATGTTAGAAATTTAATCTCGCACAAATGCATAGGTTCAAATGGTGACCCAATTAGTCTTGTGAGTACAATATTTAGATTCCAAGCAGGAGGTGGTGGGGTTCTTGGTTGAATAATTCGTTTTACAGTCCTTCCATGAACGCTTTAATAACTGGAACTCTAAAAAGAGAGGTATGTTGTATCATTTGAAAGTATGCTGATAAAGCAGTAAGATTAATTTTAATAGATGAAAACGCTAAATTTGTTTTTTTGTAAATGAAGTAGGTAGGATCCAATATCTTGTACTGATGCTGCAAGTAGGTCAATATTTTTAGATTGACAGTAATAAACAAAACGTTTCCATTTGTTAGCATAGCATTGTCTAGTGGTAGGTCTGCGTGCTTGTTTGAGAACTTCCATACGTTCTAATGGAAGTTGCAAATATCCAAATTCTACGACTTCAGGAGCCAAATCGCTAAGTTGAGACCACTGGGATTGGGATGTCTGATTTGACCTTTGTTTTGTGTTAACAAATCCGGTCTGTTAGGAAGTTTGCAGTAAGGTACTGCAGACAGATCTAGGAGTGTTGTGTACTAATGTTGTCGTGCACACTTGGGGACTAGGAGTATCATGGTGAGAAAAGTTTGACACAGTTTGTTGACCAGAAATGGAATTAGCAGGAGAGGGGGGAAAGTGTGAGCAAATATCCCTGACCAGTTGATAGATCGAGCATTGACCTTGGACAGAGGGTGTGGGTGCCTGGATGCGAAGTTCTCACATTTTGCGTTTTCGCTTGTTGCGAAGAGGTCTATTTCTGGTGTCCCCCACCTTTGGAAGTACTGTTGAAGTACCTGAGAGTGAATCTCTCATTTGTGTATCTGTTGGTGTGTCCTGCTTAACAGGTCCGGTAGCTAATTGTGTATTCCTGGGATATATTCTGCTAGTAAGTTAACATGATTGTGAATCGCCATTTCCAAATTGTTTGGCCTAGAAGTTACAGTTGAGATGAATGTGCCCCCCCCCCTTTGTTTCTTCAGATAATACATGGTTGTCGGATTGTCTGTTTTTATTATGACAGTTTTGTGTTGGAGATGAGGTTGAAATGCTTTTAGGGCAAGGAACACAGCTAACAATTCTAAAAGGTTTGTGTGATAAGTTAACAGTTTTGAGTTCCATTCTCCTTGTATGGTAAGGTTGTTGAGATGAGCTCTCCAACCTATCATTGATGTATCTATTGTTATTGTGGTCTGAGGCACATGGTCCTGAAATAACCGCCCCTTCACTAAATTGCTGTGATTCTACCATTGAAGGGACTTGTGCATCTGGCACTCTAACAACACTAGATTGTGCCAATGACCCTGTGCTTGAGACCATTGTTGTAAGAGGCACAGTTGTAGTGTTCTCATATTTTATATTGCATGCAGTATTATTGCTATGCAGGATGTCATCATTCCCAACAGTCTGATGATAAACCTTACCGTATAAAGTTGGTTTGACTTCACTTGTGGTATGAAGTTTTGAAAAGCTTTTATCCTTTGTGTATTTGTATAGGCTAAGGCTTTTTGTGTATTGAGAATAGCACCTAGGTAAGCTTGAACCTGTGTTGGTTGAAGATGAGATTTTTGGTAATTGACAGTGATCCCGAACATGTGCTGGGTTTGTATTGTGTATTGAGTGTGTTGTTGACATTGTAAAAGTGCTTGATTTTATAAGCCAATCATCTAGATAAGGAAAGATATGTATATGTTGTCTTCTTTGGTAAGCTGCTACTACCGCTAGACATTTTGTGAATACTGGTGGAGCTGTTGTTATGCCGAATGGTAGAACTTTGAATTGATAGTGGTTTCCCGCTATCACAAACCTTAGGTATTTTCGGTGAGCTGGATCTGTGGGGATATGAAAATACACATCTTTGAGATCTAATGTAGTCATGTAATCTTGTTTCTGTAGTAGTGGAATGGCGCCCTGCAGTGTCACGATGTGCAAGCGTTCTGACAGGATATATAGATTTAGTGGTCTGAGATCTAGGATGGGTCTGAGAGTGCCATCCTTTTTGGGAATGAGGAAGTATAGTGAATATACCTCTGTTCCGTGTTGAGATTTTGGAACCAATTCTATTGCCTCTTTTAGTAGTAGCGATTGTACTTCTTGTTGTAATGGAACGTTGTGTTCTGGGGACAGTTTGTGATAACGTGGAGGAATGTTTGGAAGAGTAGTAATCAGTTCTAAGCAAAACCATGGCGGTTAATTGAAAGTACCCATTGGTCTGTGGTGATATTTTGCCATTGGGAGTGGAATCGCTGCAGTCTGCCCCCAACAGGAGATGTGTGGGTTTGTGATATGCTTAGGAAGTCACTGTTTGGATGGAGTGGTGACAGTTTTTGAGGCCTGGAATTTTCCTCTGGCTCTGAAGTGTTGGCCTCTATAAAAGCCTCTAAATGATCCTCTTTGGTATTGCTGTTGGTCTTGTTTAGGTTGGGAGGTGGAAGCATCTGTAGATTGGGGCTTGAGCCTCCTCTAAAATGTTGTTTACGAAAGGAGCCTATATAAGGTGTTGTGTAGAGAGCTCCCATTGCTTTTGCAGTGTCTGAATCTTTTGATTGTTGTGTCAACCTCAGGACCAAATAGGTGTTTTTTGTTGAGTGGCATATTTAGTACTGCTTCTTGTATTTCTGGCTTGAAACCAGAAGATCTTAACCATGCATGTCTACGTATGGTTATAGCAGTATTTACGCTCCTAGCTGCTGTATCTGCAGCATCAAGAGCAGACCTTATTTGGTTGTTGCTTATTGTCTGACCTTTAACAATTTGTTGAGCCCCCTTTTGATTTTCTTTTGGCAGGTGTTGTAACAATTCCTGCATTTCATCCCAGTGTGCCCTATCCTATCTTGCTAGCAAGGCTTGTGAATTGGCAATGCGCCATTGGTTGGCTGCCTGTGTAGCTACCCTCTTACCAGCAGCATCAAACTTCCTGATTTCTTTGTCAGGGGGATGGGTATCCCCTGAAGATTGGCTATTACTCCTTTTTCTGGCAGCGCTTACTACAACAGTCTCTGGTGGTACCGGATGCGTGATGTAAGCTGGGTCTGTAGGTGCAGGCTTGTATTTTTTATTTATACGTGGTGTTAAAATCCTAGCCTTAACTGGCCTTTAAATATTTTGTCTGCATGCCTGAGCATGCCAGGCAACATTGGCAGGCACTGGTAGCGTGAATGCGTGGAGGATAGTGTATTGAAAAGAAAATCCTCTTCTAAAGGCTCACTATGCATAAGTACCCCATGGTACGCATCTTCCCTTGAAATGACCTGTGTGTATGTGGTTGTATCCTCTGGTGGTGAAAGTTTGGAAGGATATAGGTCTGAGTCATTTAGTGGTATGGGATCTGGATCATACAAATCCCAGGGAGTTTGGTATCAAACTTCTCAGCACAATAAATGCACACTGATGCCAGTGTACATTTTATTGTAAAATACACCCCAGAGGGCACCTTAGAGGTGCCCCCTGAAACCTTAACCAACTACCTGTGTGGGCTGACTGGATTTAGCAGCCTGCCACACTCGAGGCATGTTGCTGGCCACATGGGGAGAGTGCCTTTGTCACTCTGTGGCCAGTAACAAAGCCTGCACTGGGTGGAGATGCTATCACCTCCCCCAGACAGGAGCTCCCCAAAAGGCTCACCCCCTTTGTTCCAGCACCACAGGGCACTCCAGCTAGTGGAGTTGCCCACCCCCTCCGGCCACGGCCCCCCTTGCCTGCATCGCTGAAGAGACCCCTTGGTCTCCCATTGATTCCTATTACAAACCCAACGCTTGTTTACACACTGCACCCGGCCGCCCCCCAGCTGCTGAGGGTGTACTTTTTGTGTGGACTTGTGTCCCCCCCGGTGCCCTACAAAACCCCCCTGGTCTGCCCTCCAAAGACGCGGGTACTTACCTGCTGGCAGACTGGAACCGGGGCACCCCCTTCTCCATTGAAGCCTATGTGATTTGGGCACCACTTTGAACTCTGCACCTGACCGGCCCTGAGCGGCTGGTGTGGTGACTTTGGGGTTGCTCTGAACCCCCAACGGTGGGCTACCTTGGACCCCAATTTGAACCCCGTAGGTGGTTTACTTACCTGCAAAAACTAACAATAACTTACCTCCCTCAGGAAATGTTGAAAATTGCAGTGTCCACTTTTAAAATAGCTATATGTGTTTTATGTAAAAAGTATATATGCTATTGTGATTATTCAAAGTTCCTAAAGTACTTACCTGCAATACCTTTCAAATGAGATATTACATGTAGAATTTGAACCTGTGGTTCTTAAAATAAACTAAGAAAATATATTTTTCTATACAAAAACCTATTGGCCTGGGATTGTCTCTGAGTGTGTGTTCCTCATTTATTGCCTATGTGTATGTACAACAAATGCTTAACACTACTCCTTTGATAAGCCTACTGCTCGACCACACTACCACAAAATAGAGCATTAGTATTATCTCTTTTTGCCACTATCTTACCTCTAAGGGGAACCCTTGGACTCTGTGCATGCTATTCCTTACTTTGAAATAGCACATACAGAGCCAACTTCCTACAGCGCTCAGCTCCAAAAGATCAAAATGGGCCGGAGATTCCATCGGAGACCAGAGTCCTCTGAACCCACCCTCCCAGATAGCCACCCCAACCCAGAGTTATGCTGCTGACCCAATAGTGATTTGTCAGCTTCCACTGCAGATCTTTTGCAGCCTGTTTCAAAACCTGAACCGGGTCAGAGAGATTTCCCTGGTGCTGCACTACTGGGACTTCGAATCCCACTGCAGAACCCACATGTGCCATCGAGCATCCTTCACCAGCAGGATGCAGGAACTCATCAGACCCAGCAACCTCAGAGTCAGTCTCACTAAAATCCAGGTTTGAGGTTGAAAGTTCTGGAGTCTTCAATCCAGAAAATTGGCACAGAACCTCACTTTGTCCTGAATAGCTCAGTTGAATAGGAGCATCAGAGAAAGAGTCGGGTGCGACTGTTATGTTGATTGTGAACCCCAGCGAGTGCAGAACATCCTCTGTAGTCTTGAGGTGGGTAACTACTGCCAGGGTCAAGCACCTCTTCAACGGCCAGTTGTCAAGGTAGGTGAAGACTGAGACCACTGACATCTAATGTGTCTGATGTGCTGCAACCACTGCCATCACTTTCACAAACACCTGGGGAGGGGGGACACTGGTAAGGCTGAAAGGGAGCACAGCACTGAGCATGGTTCCAGTGTCCTCTGTGGGATTATTGACCCTTGGCGGGGTAGAGGGAGCCGCTGCAGGGTCTTGGCAGGTATTGTGGACACCCATAGGGGCCTGCCCGTGGGCATGACAGGGCTGAAAGGACTGTTGCTGTGATTGGGAAGCCAAAGAGACCCAGGGACCTGGTGGTGACCAGACTTTCTCGAAAACGCTTAGCTGCAAACAGCTGCTGTAAGGAAATGCCTCCTTGGCATGGTTACCCCCTGACTTTTTGCCTTTGCTGATGCTATGTTTTGAATTGAAAGTTGCTGAGGCCTGCTAACCAGGCCCCAGCACCAGTGTTCTTTCCCTAACCTGTACTTTTGTATCCACTATTGGCACACCCTGGCATCCAGATAAGTCCCTTGTAACTGGTACCTCTGGTACCAAGGGCCCTGATGCCAGGGAAGGTCTCTAAGGGCTGCAGCATGTCTTATGCCACCCTGGGGACCCCTCACTCAGCACAGACACACTGCTTGCCAGCTTGTGTGTGCTGGTGAGAACAAAACGAGTAAGTCGACATGGCACTCCCCTCAGGGTGCCATGCCAGCCTCTCACTGCCTATGCAAGTATAGATAAGTCACCCCTCTAGCAGGCCTTACAGCCCTAAGGCAGGGTGCACTATACCATAGGTGAGGGCACCAGTGCATGAGCACTGTGCCCCTACAGTGTCTAAGCCAAACCTTAGACATTGTAAGTGCAGGGTAGCCATAAGAGTATATGGTCTGGGAGTTTGTCAAACACGAACTCCCCAGCACCATAATGGCTACACTGAAAACTGGGAAGTTTGGTATCAAACTTCTCAGCACAATAAATGCACACTGATGCCAGTGTACATTTTATTGTGAAATACACCCCAGAGGGCACCTTAGAGGTGCCCCCTGAAACCTTAACCGACTATCTGTGTAGGCTGACTGGTTCCAGCAGCCTGCCACAACCGAGACATGTTGCTGGCCCCATGGGGAGAGTGCCTTTGTCACTCTGAGGCCAGTAACAAAGCCTGCACTGGGTGGAGATGCTAACACCTCCCCCAGGCAGGAGCTGTAACACCTGGCGGTGAGCCTCAAAGGCTCACCCCCTTTGTTCCAGCACCACAGGGCACTCCAGCTAGTGGAGTTGCCCGCCCCCTCCGGTCACGGCCCCACTTTTGGCGGCAAGGCCGGGGGAAATAATGAGAATAACAAGGAGGAGTCACTGGCCAGTCAGGACAGCCCCTAAGGTGTCCTGAGCTGAAGTGACTCTAACTTTTAGAAATCCTCCATCTTGCAGATGGAGGATTCCCCCAATAGGGATAGGATTGTGACCCCCTCCCCTTGGGAGGAGGCACAAAGAGGGTGTACCCACCCTCAGGGCTAGTAGCCACTGGCTACTAACCCCCCAGACCTAAACACGCCCTTAAATTTAGTATTTAAGGGCTTCCCTGAACCTAAAGATTTAGATTCCTGCAACTACAAGAAGAAGAGGACTGCTGAGCTGAAAGACCCCTGCAGAAGAAGAAAAGATGACACCAACTGCTTTGGCCCCAGACCTACCAGCCTGTTTCCTGCCTTCTAAAGAAACCTGCTCCAGCGACGCTTTCCCCAGGACCAGCGACCTCTGAATCCTCAGAGGACTGCCCTGCTTCAAGAAAGACAAGAAACTCCCGAGGACAGCGGCCCTGCTCCAAAAAGACTGCAACTTTGTTACAGAGGAGCAGATTTAAAGACCCCTGCAAATCCCCGCAAGAAGCGTGAGACTTGCAACACTGCACCCGGCGACCCCGACTCGACTGGTGGAGAAACAACGCTACAGGGAGGACCCTCCGGCGACTCCAAGACTGTGAGTAACCAAAGTTGTCCCCCCTGAGCCCCCACAGCAACGCCTGCAGAGGGAATCCCGAGGCTCCCCCTGACCGCGACTGCCTGACTCTAAAATCCCGACGGCTGGAAAAGACCCTGCACCCGCAGCCCCCAGCACCTGAAGGATCGGAACTCCAGTGCAGGAGTGACCCCCAGGAGGCCCTCTCCCTTGCCCAGGTGGTGGCTACCCCGAGGAGCCCCCCCCCTTGCCTGCCTGCACCGCTGAAGAGACCCCTTGGTCTCTCATTGAAAACCATTGGAAACCCGACGCTAGTTTACACACTGCACCCAGCCGCCCCCGCGCTGCTGAGGGTGTACTTTTTGTGTGGACTTGTGTCCCCCCCGGTGCCCTACAAAACCCCCCTGGTCTGCCCTCCGAAGACGCGGGTACTTACCTGCTGGCAGACTGGAACCGGGGCACCCCCTTCTCTCCATTGAAGCCTATGCGTTTTAGGCACCACTTTGAACTCTGCACCTGACCGGCCCTGAGCTGCTGGTGTGGTGACTTTGGGGTTGCTCTGAACCCCCAACGGTGGGCTACCTTGGACCCCAATCTTAACCCCGTAGGTGGTGTACTTACCTGCAAAACCTAACAATACTTTACCTCCCCCAGGAACTGTGAAAATTGCACTAAGTGTCCACTTTTAAAACAGCTATTTGTGTTTTATGTGAAAAGTATATATGCTACTGTAATTATTCAAAGTTCCTAAAGTACTTACCTGCAATACCTTTCAAATGAGATATTACATGTAGAATTTGAACCTGTGGTTCTTAAAATAAACGAAGAAAATATATTTTTCTATAACAAAAACCTATTGGCTGGAATTGTCTCTGAGTGGGTGTTCCTCATTTATTGCCTGTGTGTATGTACAACAAATGCTTAACACTACTCCTTTGATAAGCCTACTGCTCGACCACACTACCACAAAATAGAGCATTAGTATTATCTCTTTTTGCCACTATCTTACCTCTAAGGGGAACCCTTGGACTCTGTGCATGCTATTCCTTACTTTGAAATAGCACATACAGAGCCAACTTCCTACAGCTGCCTCCCGACAGTCCACCAATGCTAGGTTCATGGATCCGAGAGTAGATCCAGAGGGCTTGGAGGCATCAGAGATAAACCTGTCAGCAGTAACCCAGTAGAGGCACCTCTCAGCTTCCTGAAGGTGTGCCAAAGAAAGTCTGTGGCTCAAAGATGGTGCTTCTGGTGTCATAAAATTCTTTGTTTCGCAGGGGTAGCTCTGTGAAACTCTGGGAAGCATGAAGAAGGTCAGTCCGCCGACTCTGCAAGTGGAAAGCGGGGCCTCAAATCACAGTGTTTGGACTGAGAAGGCAAAGAATATTTCAACTCCTTCTGGTGCTTCTTCGACTTAACCTACCTTGAAGGAACCTGTTTTATAACAACAGCAAGATGATCATTTGCGCAACAGCTCTGAGAGTGGCCCAGAGATCTCCTACGGGAGTGAGACCGGGAATGACATTAAGCCTCTTTCTATTGCACCGATAGAAGCTTTATCACCTGCTCCTGAATAGCCTTGGGGTGCACAGACTTGCACTTGGCGCAAGCATTGGGGTCATGGCTTCACACCAGCCACCAGAGTTAGACCAAGTGGGGATCAGACAGACATCTGTCCAACATTAACTACATGCTTTAAAGCCCCTAGGTTTGTTAGGGGACATATCACTAGCACACAGGGCAAAATTGCTCACAGGTTGACAAAAAGTAAAGAAAATGTGGTCAAAAAGTGACCGAGATAGCTCTTTGGATAACTTTAGCACTGTATGACGAATCTTCACGAAATTTTCAAAACTAGTTTACCACTCACTTTAGCTGCTGTGTGGAAAGTTTTTAGGTGACTCGTCAACTGTCTTTGTCCAAAGGGGGCTGAGAAAAAAGGGGGGTGTCCCAAAACACCTTTGCCCCCCCCCCACCCCCCATGCAATGCCTAAGGGAATTTTGCGTTTTTTGAATAGGAGTACAGCCCGAACCACTGAATGGATATACACTAAATTTAGCAGAAACTAGATCTTGGTCCATAAAGAATGCTTTTTTAAATTTGGCGGGGGATCAGCAAGGCCCTTATTTGCGGGCTGCAACCTGACGGGAAAGTTGAGGCCACCATTTTCTTTGTCTCTTGGCCCAAGGGCGGTAAAATATAACCTGCAAAAACACATAAGGGGTCAAGATACATGCATCTTGACCCCATCGGAAAAATAGAGGGGGTCCCCCTCATGGGCCAAAACGGGTCCAATTCTTTTTTTTTTTTTTTTGTGGCTGATCCACGGATCCACTGCAGCATCCAGGGCTGCCCCTAGTGTAACTCCATGATGGATCCATCTAAAAATTGGGGGCTGGGGGGTAATTGGGGGAGGCCACTTACCCACGTCATACGCAAAGTAGGGTAGGGTGCATGCATAAAGGGGGGGTGGAAGGGGGGGGGGAGGAGGAATGCAGGCTCTGGCCACAGGCCAAGCATGGATTTATTAACATATGGTAATTATATATTACTTTACGCTAAAAATTGAAATTCACTGATGTTATAGGTAGGTTCACGATTTACCCGCACAAAACCACAGAAATTCTGCACTTATAGTTGTACTTATCTGAAGAAACTATAACGCAGGCCATTAAGTAACTTTAGGCAACAAGTTATAGTTTAACACAAGTATAACTATAGCTGCTGAATTTCTTTTTTTGTGTAGGTAAAACATGATCCGAAATACCACATCCCTGTAACCTTTGTTTTTTTCAGTGAAAAAAAATAATATATCTATATATAATATTTATCAAATCATAAGGTCTTGGCCAATGTCTGCCCCAAAAACTGGATGGAATATACCATACACATACAGTTCTGCTAAGTGCAATGTGCTATTTACCACCATTGTTGAGGGAGGAGGGGGCATCATAACTGACTCGAAAATTTGCCTCTCGGAAATCATGGCCATTTTTCACAATGTACAATGGTAATAAATAGCATACTACAATCTACTCAGAAAGAACTAGCGGATGTTTAAAAAAAAAAAAAAAGGACCAAATGCAAGACTGATAGGATTGAGACAGCATGAGTCACATATCATGTATGGAAACTAGTGTTGAATTATCGTGTGGCCTGACACAGACACACCAAATGCGGTGTTCTCTGAAAGAGAAGGCAGTTTCTTCAGGACTGAAGATCAAACATGAAGATAATGAGAGCAGGCAATGATGAAAAGCTGAATATTCCCAAGAAAGTCCCATTTGTCGATCTCTTACCCAGTACCAAAACTTCGGGACAGTCAGAGTGCTTCTGTGAGTTAATGTGCGAGCTACATAATGAGGTAATGTGTCATATGGGCTCTATATTGGCACCAAGGAAGGGGTGTGATGGCAACATCCCATGAGGCTGAAGACAGCTTTGAACATTTCAGCAGAACCCCGATGTGGCAGTATAGGCCATATCACACATGATCTGTTATATATTTAACATTACATATTTACTTTGGTGCACTTAGCATAGAATAGTGTTTTTCAAACAGAGAAATGTTTGAAAACGAAGTAAAATATTGTACTAGAGAGTGTGCCTGTGGTTAAGAGAGAATTGTGATGAAGCAATCAGAAAATAGGAATTTAGGAAGGAAAAAACACCTTGCTTCGTGAAAACAATTCACAGTAGACAAATATTTTTGAAGCTGCTGCCTGCAAGGTTTTGGTCCCCCAACTGTAATTACATTTTGAAGCTATTTATGATTTTAGGCTCTGCCTGATTCCCGTTAGAAAATATTAAACAAAAGAAAGACATGTGGGATCTGGAGAGTGGTTTGTGGCTGCCATTATCTAAACGCACTACTTTCATGTTTAGAGGCGGACTAACTAGAGCGAGGGGTACCTTCAAATATTCAGTTTTAGGACTCAAAAATGGGCTGCAATGACGATGGAATCATAGAAGCCAAGATTGAAAACGTAACAAATGTAATTCCTCTTCTGAAAACTACTCAATGCTTATAGTTCGAAATTTTCTTACATAAATGCTCGAGAGGTCTAGTATTCAGATGATTTATTCTAAAAGCATCAACAGGATAATTCATTGCGCAACTGCAAATAAGCTAAATGGAGTTATTTGGGGTGCTCCCTGAAGAGTTTAATGTATTAGCATCAAATGGTATTTTGTTAAGTAAATGTCACCTACCACAATGGCTCCAAGTGTGTCCAGATTTTAAAGACAATTAATGGTGAACTTTGAAGAAGTTATCACCAGTCACAGTGGTAAAGAAGACAGATTTTAAATACCACTTGAAATGAGTAAAACTGTAAACTCCGCATTTGTATAGCGCACTACTCACCCGTTAGGGTCTCAAGGCGCTGTACGCATACCGCTGTGAAACCCCTCCTGGCTTTTACCTGTGAGACACCCACTCCTGGACAGCCCCAGGGTGAAGCCAGGCATCCAAGCACTGTGAGGGCCAATGTGGAGATTAAGCAAGCTATTGCCGAGAGTTACAGAGTGAGACCCATTAATTAGATTAGGCACCGAGGCGAGAATTATCTGGTCCAAGGGATTTGAGCCCAAGACCCACCAAGGTGGGAATTGAACTCTGGTCCTGGGCCAGATCTCTGCATCAGGGTCTGCCGCTCTAACCATTATGCCACACTTCTCCACGAAATGAGTGTAGGTTCACTCCAAGAATCCTTTTGTCACATTTTTTCTTTTTTTAAACCACATTCCCTCTAAGTGCAACGCCAATCGGAGTACTCTGTATATGCTCCCTAGCATCTGATGTGGCACCCTGGCACGCTGTCTTTACTCTCCAGGATCCACAGCAGCTAATACCATGTCCCTCTGTGTTTGTGCCACCTGCCAAACAATGTTCTGGGTCCTTCAGCAATATCGAGGATGAAACAAACAAACACTTTTAAGCTGCATTCAGCATCAGAAATATGACACCAGCTTTCACTAAACTGCACCTCTATAGCCTTTGTATGCTCCAGCTGTCATGCAGCATTCAGGATTCTTTGAATATGTACTTTGGTAGTGGCAGTCAGGAAATTCCACTCCATCAACAGTTTCATTTACTCAGTAAGACTTGCTAAACAGCACAGAGGGCTTCTGGTATGTGGCAACAGCTACCAGGACCATAACTGGCAAGTTCAGTAAGCCTGCACAAGATGCTAATCGGTACGCAGTACAGCATTCAGCATAGGGTCACTACAGACGAGGGACAATTAAATATGCCTCTTGTATCCACACATCCTGTCTCCTCCCCATAACCAGCTTTTGAAAGGCATGTTCTTGTTTGCCAGGAAATATAACTAATGCATAAGATGTACTTTTTCCAAAGTTATCAAGTGACTCCAGGTCACCAGTGAGATCTTTTTACGGCAGGGGGGTCCGAGGCTACCGTCACTGGAAGCAACTCTGCACCCGACACACAAGGGAAGGTAAACCTGAACTGTTGGTGCTGTCACGGACCTTGGCCCTTCTTACCTTAAGTCCAGAAGAACAGTCATGCGAGTCTGTTTCAAGTGACCCTGTGCACTGTATGTTCTCCCTGTGGGATACAATTGCCACAATCGAACCTCATGCCTCAAATCTGACAACTGTGATTTTCTACTTTTCTGAAAACGTCTAAAGTACTTACCTGATCCTGAAGATCTGGTGTATAAAAAAAAAATATATAAATTACTGTATTATTTTTCTAAATTGGTGTCAGATTGCCTTATTGAATGTATGTCTCATATATTGACTTTGTACGTGCAACAAATGCCCAACACTCACCGCTGAGAAGCTTAAGGCTGCTCCACCACACTACCACAAAAAGAGCACCTTGGGATTATTACAGCAAGCCACTATTCACTAATAAGGGATACCTCAACTCTGCACAGTAAACCTCATTTTGGTATACAATATAGAGAGTCAGCTTTCTACACATGCTACAACCAGTGCTTGAAATGCAAGTATCAAAAGAGGATTGTCATTATACTAGAGTGGCTGTTTACAACTACAAATTGTTAGTACTTTCCTATTAAAGTATTTTACACTGCAAAGGGGTTTTGGTGCTCTCTTCCAAAATAAAGTATTGTAGGTACCTGCCCATTTAAAGCACT
This sequence comes from Pleurodeles waltl, assembly GCF_031143425.1. NCBI lineage: Eukaryota > Metazoa > Chordata > Amphibia > Caudata > Salamandridae > Pleurodeles > Pleurodeles waltl. The sequence goes on from NC_090448.1 coordinate 513,886,829, forward strand.
CGATATGCAAATGTGCTCAAGAAAAGGCTCGGATGCCACCTGTCCCCCCCCCAAGGGTGGGGGGAGGGCTGGGGGAGGACAGGTGGCATCCGAGACTAGACTGAACATCAGTGACCTAGTGGGAAGGAAATCCGAATCACACTGGGTGAAATTCTTATTTTACAGAAAGAAAATAGTAAGTAATTTTATCCATGTGAAACAAGGGGTTAAACCACTGATGTTTGTGCAACAAAATCACGTTCACGTAAGATTGATTCACAAAGGAAAATGTTACAGTAGACATCTGTTTGTGAAATGTAGTGCTGTAGATTTACATGCTTTGAATATGTCCGCCATCTAGTGTTTGATCTCGAGTGTTACAAGTTGTTTTTGTTTGAAGAATTATTTTGAGTCACAAGATCGAGTGACTACCTCTCGGTGATACTGCACATGGGCATCTAGTCAGATTGTTTTCCTGCAGGCGGTTGAGGTAAGGAGTTGTAGGAAGTTGGCTCTGTATGTGCTATTTCAAAGTAAGGAATAGCATGCACAGAGTCCAAGGGTTCCCCTTAGAGGTAAGATAGTGGCAAAAAGAGATAATACTAATGCTCTATTTTGTGGTAGTGTGGTCGAGCAGTAGGCTTATCAAAGGAGTAGTGTTAAGCATTTGTTGTACATACACACAGGCAATAAATGAGGAACACACACTCCGAGACAAATCCAGCCAATAGGTTTTGTTATAGAAAAATATATTTTCTTCGTTTATTTTAAGAACCACAGGTTCAAATTTCACATGTAATATCTCATTTGAAAGGTATTGCAGGTAAGTACTTCAGGAACTTTAAATCATTACATTAGCATGTATACTTGTAAGGAAATGCCTCCTTGGCATGGTTGCCCCCTGACTTTTTGCCTTTGCTGATGCTATGTTTACAATTGAAAGTGTGCTGAGGCCTGCTAACCAGGCCCCAGCACCAGTGTTCTTTCCCTAACCTGTACTTTTGTATCCACAATTGGCAGACCCTGGCATCCAGATAAGTCCCTTGTAACTGGTACTTCTAGTACCAAGGGCCCTGATGCCAAGGAAGGTCTCTAAGGGCTGCAGCATGTCTTATGCCACCCTGGAGACCTCTCACTCAGCACAGACACACTGCTTGCCAGCTGGTGTGTGCTAGTGAGGACAAAACGAGTAAGTCGACATGGCACTCCCCTCAGGGTGCCATGCCAGCCTCTCACTGCCTATGCAGTATAGGTAAGACACCCCTCTAGCAGGCCTTACAGCCCTAAGGCAGGGTGCACTATACCATAGGTGAGGGTACCAGTGCATGAGCATGGTACCCCTACAGTGTCTAATCAAAACCTTAGACATTGTAAGTGCAGGGTAGCCATAAGAGTATATGGTCTGGGAGTCTGTCAAACACGAACTCCACAGCACCATAATGGCTACACTGAAAACTGGGAAGTTTGGTATCAAACTTCTCAGCACAATAAATGCACACTGATGCCAGTGTACATTTTATTGCAAAATACACCCCAGAGGGCACCTTAGAGGTGCCCCCTGAAACCTTAACCGACTATCTGTGTAGGTTGACTAGTTCCAGCAGCCTGCCACAACCGAGACATGTTGCTGGCCCCATGGGGAGAGTGCCTTTGTCACTCTGAGGCCAGTAACAAAGCCTGCACTGGGTGGAGATGCTAACACCTCCCCCAGGCAGGAGCTGCCACACCTGGCGGTGAGCCTCAAAGGCTCACCCCTTTGTGCCAGCACCGCAGGACACTCCAGCTAGTGGAGTTGCCCGCCCCCTCCGGCCACGGCCCCCACTTTTGGCGGCAAGGCCGGAGAAAATAATGAGAAAAACAAGGAGGAGTCACTGGCCAGTCAGGACAGCCCCTAAGGTGTCCTGAGCTGAAGTGACTCTAACTTTTAGAAATCCTCCATCTTGCAGAAGGAGGATTCCCCAATAGGATTAGGGATGTGACCCCCTCCCTTGGGAGGAGGCACAAAGAGGGTGTACCCACCCTCCGGGCTAGTAGCCATTGGCTACTAACTCCCCAGACCTAAGCACGCCCTTAAATTTAGTATTTAAGGGCTACCCTGAACCCTAGAAAATTAGATTCCTGCAACTACAAGAAGAAGGACTGCCTAGCTGAAAACCCCTGCAGCGGAAGACCAGAAGACGACAACTGCCTTGGCTCCAGAAACTCACCGGCCTGTCTCCTGCCTTCCAAAGATCCTGCTCCAGCGACGCCTTCCAAAGGGACCAGCGACCTCGACATCCACTGAGGACTGCCCCTGCTCCGAAAAGACAAGAAACTCCCGAGGACAGCGGACCTGCTCCAAGAAAGGCTGCAACTTTGTTTCCAGCAGCCTTGAAAGAACCCTGCAAGCTCCCCGCAAGAAGCGTGAGACTTGCAACACTGCACCCGGCGACCCCGACTCGGCTGGTGGAGATCCGACACCTCAGGAGGGACCCCAGGACTACTCTGATACTGTGAGTACCAAAACCTGTCCCCCCTGAGCCCCCACAGCGCCGCCTGCAGAGGGAATCCCGAGGCTTCCCCTGACCGCGACTCTTTGAATCCTAAGTCCCGACGCCTGGGAGAGACCCTGCACCCGCAGCCCCCAGGACCTGAAGGACCGGACTTTCACTGGAGAAGTGACCCCCAGGAGTCCCTCTCCCTTGCCCAAGTGGAGGTTTCCCCGAGGAACCCCCCCCTTGCCTGCCTGCAGCGCTGAAGAGATCCCGAGATCTCTCATAGACTAACATTGCGAACCCGACGCCTGTTTCTACACTGCACCCGGCCGCCCCCGCGCCGCTGAGGGTGAAATTTCTGTGTGGGCTTGTGTCCCCCCCGGTGCCCTACAAAACCCCCCTGGTCTGCCCTCCGAAGACGCGGGTACTTACCTGCAAGCAGACCGGAACCGGGGCACCCCCTTCTCTCCATTCTAGCCTATGTGTTTTGGGCACCACTTTGAACTCTGCACCTGACCGGCCCTGAGCTGCTGGTGTGGTGACTTTGGGGTTGCTCTGAACCCCCAACGGTGGGCTACCTTGGACCAAGAACTGAACCCTGTAAGTGTCGTACTTACCCGGTAAAACTAACAAAAACTTACCTCCCCCAGGAACTGTGAAAATTGCACTAAGTGTCCACTTTTAAAGTAGCTATTTGTCAATAACTTGAAAAGTATACATGCAATTGAAATGACTCAAAGTTCCTAATGTACTTACCTGCAATACCTTTCAAACAAGATATTACATGTTAAATTTGAACCTGTGGTTCTTAAAATAAACTAAGAAAATATATTTTTCTATAACAAAACCTATTGGCTGGATTTGTCTCTGAGTGTGTGTTCCTCATTTATTGCCTGTGTGTATGTACAACAAATGCTTAACACTACTCCTTTGATAAGCCTACTGCTCGACCACACTACCACAAAATAGAGCATTAGTATTATCTATTTTTACCACTATTTTACCTCTAAGGGGAACCCTTGGACTCTGTGCATGCTATTCCTTACTTTGAAATAGCACATACAGAGCCAACTTCCTACATTGGTGGATCAGCGGTGGGGTACAAGACTTTGCATTTGCTGGACTACTCAGCCAATACCTGATCACACGACAAATTCCAAAATTGTCATTAGAAATTGATTTTTGCAATTTGAAAAGTTTTCTAAATTCTTAAAAGACCTGCTAGGGCCTTGTGTTAGATCCTGTTTAGCATTTCTTTTAGAGTGTAAAAGTTTGAATTAGATTCTAGAACCAGTTGTAGATTCTTAAAAAGTATTCCTACTTTTAGAAGCAAAATGTCTAGCACAGATGTGACTGTGGTGGAACTCGACACCACACCTTACCTCCATCTTAAGATGAGGGAGCTAAGGTCACTCTGTAAAATAAAGAAAATAACAATGGGCCCCAAACCTACCAAAATACAGCTCCAGGAGCTTTTGGCAGAGTTTGAAAAGGCCAACCCCTCTGAGGGTGGCAACTCAGAGGAAGAGGATAGTGACTTGGAGGAAAATTCCCCCCTACCAGTCCTATCTAGGGAGAACAGGGTCCCTCAAACCCTGACTCCAAAAATAATAGTCAGAGATGCTGGTTCCCTCACAGGAGAGACCAACACCTCTGAAATCACTGAGGATAACCCCAGTGAAGAGGACATCCAGTTAGCCAGGATGGCCAAAAGATTGGCTTTGGAAAGACAGATCCTAGCCATAGAGAGGGAAAGACAAGAGATGGGCCTATGACCCATCAATGGTGGCAGCAACATAAATAGGGTCAGAGATTCTCCTGACATGTTGAAAATCCCTAAAGGGATTGTAACTAAATATGAAGATGGTGATGACATCACCAAATGGTTCACAGCTTTTGAGAGGGCTTGTGTAACCAGAAAAGTGAACAGATCTCACTGGGGTGCTCTCCTTTGGGAAATGTTCACAGGAAAGTGTAGGGATAGACTCCTCACACTCTCTGGACAAGATGCAGAATCTTATGACCTCATGAAGGGTACCCTGATTGAGGGCTTTGGATTCTCCACTGAGGAGTATAGGATTAGATTCAGGGGGGCTCAAAAATCCTCGAGCCAGACCTGGGTTGACTTTGTAGACTACTCAGTGAAAACACTAGATGGTTGGATTCAAGGCAGTGGTGTAAGTAATTATGATGGGCTGTACAATTTATTTGTGAAAGAACACCTGTTAAGTAATTGTTTCAATGATAAACTGCATCAGCATCTGGTAGACCTAGGACCAATTTCTCCCCAAGAATTGGGAAAGAAGGCGGACCATTGGGTCAAGACAAGGGTGTCCAAGACTTCAACAGGGGGTGACCAAAAGAAAGGGGTCACAAAGACTCCCCAGGGGAAGGGTGATGAGACAACCAAAACTAAAAATAGTAAAGAGTCTTCTACAGGCCCCCAAAAACCTGCACAGGAGGGTGGGCCCAGAGCCTCTTCACAAAACAATGGGTACAAGGGTAAAAACTTTGATCCCAAAAAGGCCTGGTGTCATAGCTGTAAACAGCATGGACACCAAACTGGAGACAAGGCCTGTCCCAAGAAAGGTTCCACTCCAAACTCCCATCCAGGTAACACTGGTATGGCTAGTCTCCAAGTGGGATCAACAGTGTGCCCCGAGCAAATCAGGGTCCACACTGAAGCTACTCTAGTTTCTGAGGGTGGGGTGGATTTAGCCACACTAGCTGTCTGGCCGCCTAACATGCAAAAATACAGACAGCAACTCTTAATTAATGGGACTAGAATAGAGGGCCTGAGGGATACAGGTGCCAGTGTCACCATGGTGACAGAGAAACTGGTTTCCCCTGGCCAATACCTGACTGGAAAAACTTACACAGTCACCAACGCTGACAATCAGAGAAAAGTACATCCCATGGCAATGGTTACTTTAGAATGGGGAGGGGTCAATGGCCTGAAACAGGTGGTGGTCTCCTCAAATATCCCAGTGGACTGTCTGCTTGGAAATGACCTGGAGTCCTCACTAAAAACCCATGCAGCAATGCTGGGTATCCCTGAACTGGTGTGTGTGAAAACAAGAGCACAATGCAAGGCACAGGGTGAACAAGTAGAGCTGGAGTCTGGAAGAATGGCCCAGCCTACCAAGAGAACAGGAAAGTCAGTTGGGAAACCAACTGCAACACAGCAAAAGAAAGGGAACCTCTCTTCTCAGGAAGAAGTTCTGCCCTCTGAGGGAACTGAGCCTTTGGAGCTTGAACCTTACCAGGTTGAGCTCTTGGGCCCAGGGGGACCCTCAAGGGAGGAGCTGTGTAAGGGACAAGAAACCTGTCCCTCTCTTGAAGGCCTTAGGCAGCAAGCTGCTGAAGAGTCCAAAGGCAAGAAAAATGGAACACATAGGGTCTATTGGGAAGATGGACTCCTGTACACTGAGGCCAGAGACCCCAAACCTGGTGCCACTAGGAGAGTGGTAGTGCCTCAGCTGTTCAGGAAGTTCATCCTAACATTGGCCCATGACATTCCCCTTGCTGGACATTTGGGACAAACCAAGACGTGGGAGAGGTTAGTCAACCACTTCTACTGGCCCAATATGTCCAACATGGTCAAGGAGTTTTGCCTCTCCTGCCCCACCTGTCAAGCCAGTGGTAAGACAGGTGGGCACCCAAAGGCCCCCCTCATTCCACTTCCAGTGGTGGGGGTCCCCTTTGAAAGAGTGGGTGTGGACATAGTTGGTCCACTGGAACCTCCCACAGCCTCAGGAAATATGTATATCCTGGTAGTAGTGGATCATGCTACCAGGTATCCTGAAGCTATTCCCCTTAGGTCGACTACTGCCCCTGCAGTAGCCAAGGCCCTCATTGGTATCTTTACCAGAGTGGGTTTCCCTAAGGAGGTGGTATCTGACAGAGGTACCAACTTCATGTCAGCATACCTGAAACATATGTGGAATGAGTGTGGAGTGACTTATAAATTCACTACACCTTACCATCCACAAACTAATGGCTTAGTTGAGAGATTCAACAAGACATTAAAGGGCATGATCATGGGGCTCCCAGAAAAACTCAAAAGGAGATGGGATGTCCTCCTGCCATGTCTGCTTTTCGCTTACAGGGAGGTGCCACAGAAGGGAGTAGGATTCTCACCCTTTGAACTTCTGTTTGGTCATCCTGTAAGGGGACCACTTGCTCTTGTTAAAGAAGGCTGGGAGAGACCTCTTCATGAGCCTAAACAAGACATAGTGGACTATGTACTTGGCCTTCGCTCTAGAATGGCAGAGTACATGGAAAAGGCAACCAAAAACCTTGAGGCCAGCCAACAGCTCCAGAAGTTTTGGTATGACCAAAAGGCTGCACTGGTTGAGTTCCAACCAGGGCAGAAAGTCTGGGTTCTGGAGCCTGTGGCTCCCAGGGCACTCCAGGACAAATGGAGTGGCCCTTACCCAGTACTAGAAAGGAAGAGTCAGGTCACCTACCTGGTGGACCTGGGCACAAGCAGGAGCCCCAAGAGGGTGATCCATGTGAACCGCCTTAAGCTCTTCCATGACAGGGCTGATGTGAATCTGTTGATGGTAACAGATGAGGATCAGGAGGCAGAGAGTGAACCTCTCCCTGATCTTCTGTCATCAGACCCAAAAGATGGCACAGTAGATGGAGTGATCTACTCAGACACCCTCTCTGGCCAACAGCAAGCTGATTGTAGGAGAGTCCTACAACAGTTTCCTGAACTCTTCTCCTTAACCCCTGGTCAGACACACCTGTGTACCCATGATGTGGACACAGGAGACAGCATGCCTGTCAATAACAAAATCTTTAGACAATCTGACCATGTTAAGGAAAGCATCAAGGTGGAAGTCCACAAGATGCTGGAATTGGGGGTAATTGAGCGCTCTGACAGCCCCTGGGCTAGCCCAGTGGTCTTAGTCCCCAAACCTCACACCAAAGATGGAAAGAAAGAGATGAGGTTTTGTGTGGACTACAGAGGGCTCAATTCTGTCACCAAGACAGATGCTCATCCAATTCCAAGAGCTGATGAGCTCATAGACAAATTAGGTGCTGCCAAATTCCTAAGTACCTTTGACTTGACAGCAGGGTACTGGCAAATAAAAATGGCACCTGGAGCAAAAGAGAAAACAGCATTCTCCACACCTGATGGGCATTATCAGTTTACTGTTATGCCCTTTGGTTTAAAGAATGCCCCTGCCACCTTCCAAAGGTTGGTGAATCAAGTCCTTGCTGGCTTGGAGTCCTTTAGCACAGCTTATCTTGATGATATTGCTGTCTTTAGCTCCACCTGGCAGGATCACCTGGTCCACCTGAAGAAGGTTTTGAAGGCTCTGCAATCTGCAGGCCTCTCTATCAAGGCATCCAAATGCCAGATAGGGCAGGGAACTGTGGTTTACTTGGGCCACCTTGTAGGTGGAGGCCAAGTTTAGCCACTCCAACCCAAGATCCAGACTATTCTGGACTGGGTAGCTCCAAAAACCCAGACTCAAGTCAGGGCATTCCTTGGCTTGACTGGGTATTACAGGAGGTTTGTGAAGGGATATGGATCCATTGTGACAGCCCTCACTGAACTCACCTCCAAGAAAATGCCCAAGAAAGTGAACTGGACTGTGGAATGCCAACAGGCCTTTGACACCCTGAAACAAGCAATGTGCTCAGCACCAGTTCTAAAAGCTCCAGATTATTCTAAGCAGTTCATTGTGCAGACAGATGCCTCTGAACATGGGATAGGGGCAGTTTTGTCCCAAACAAATGATGATGGCCTTGACCAGCCTGTTGCTTTCATTAGCAGGAGGTTACTCCCCAGGGAGCAGCGTTGGAGTGCCATTGAGAGGGAGGCCTTTGCTGTGGTTTGGTCCCTGAAGAAGCTGAGACCATACCTCTTTGGGACTCACTTCCTAGTTCAAACTGACCACAGACCTCTCAAATGGCTGATGCAAATGAAAGGTGAAAATCCTAAACTGTTGAGGTGGTCCATCTCCCTACAGGGAATGGACTTTATAGTGGAACACAGACCTGGGACTGCCCATGCCAATGCAGATGGCCTTTCCAGGTTCTTCCACTTAGAAAATGAAGACTCTCTTGGGAAAGGTTAGTCTCATCCTCTTTCGTTTGGGGGGGGGGGTTGTGTAAGGAAATGCCTCCTTGGCATGGTTGCCCCCTGACTTTTTGCCTTTGCTGATGCTATGTTTACAATTGAAAGTGTGCTGAGGCCTGCTAACCAGGCCCCAGCACCAGTGTTCTTTCCCTAACCTGTACTTTTGTATCCACAATTGGCAGACCCTGGCATCCAGATAAGTCCCTTGTAACTGGTACTTCTAGTACCAAGGGCCCTGATGCCAAGGAAGGTCTCTAAGGGCTGCAGCATGTCTTATGCCACCCTGGAGACCTCTCACTCAGCACAGACACACTGCTTGCCAGCTGGTGTGTGCTAGTGAGGACAAAACGAGTAAGTCGACATGGCACTCCCCTCAGGGTGCCATGCCAGCCTCTCACTGCCTATGCAGTATAGGTAAGACACCCCTCTAGCAGGCCTTACAGCCCTAAGGCAGGGTGCACTATACCATAGGTGAGGGTACCAGTGCATGAGCATGGTACCCCTACAGTGTCTAATCAAAACCTTAGACATTGTAAGTGCAGGGTAGCCATAAGAGTATATGGTCTGGGAGTCTGTCAAACACGAACTCCACAGCACCATAATGGCTACACTGAAAACTGGGAAGTTTGGTATCAAACTTCTCAGCACAATAAATGCACACTGATGCCAGTGTACATTTTATTGCAAAATACACCCCAGAGGGCACCTTAGAGGTGCCCCCTGAAACTTAACCGACTGTCTGTGTAGGCTGACTAGTTCCAGCAGCCTGCCACACCAGAGACATGTTGCTGGCCCCATGGGGAGAGTGCCTTTGTCACTCTGAGGCCAGTAACAAAGCCTGCACTGGGTGGAGATGCTAACACCTCCCCCAGGCAGGAGGTGTGACACCTGGCGGTGAGCCTCAAAGGCTCACCCCTTTGTCACAGCCCAGCAGGGCACTCCAGCTTAGTGGAGTTGCCCGCCCCCTCCGGCCACGGCCCCCACTTTTGGCGGCAAGGCTGGAGGGAACAAAGAAAGCAACAAGGAGGAGTCACTGGCCAGTCAGGACAGCCCCTAAGGTGTCCTGAGCTGAGGTGACTAACTTTTAGAAATCCTCCATCTTGCAGATGGAGGATTCCCCCAATAGGGTTAGGATTGTGACCCCCTCCCCTTGGGAGGAGGCACAAAGAGGGTGTACCCACCCTCAGGGCTAGTAGCCATTGGCTACTAACCCCCCAGACCTAAAACACGCCCTTAAATTTAGTATTTAAGGGCTACCCTGAACCCTAGAAAATTAGATTCCTGCAACTACAAGAAGAAGGACTGCCTAGCTGAAAACCCCTGCAGCGGAAGACCAGAAGACGACAACTGCCTTGGCTCCAGAAACTCACCGGCCTGTCTCCTGCCTTCCAAAGATCCTGCTCCAGCGACGCCTTCCAAAGGGACCAGCGACCTCGACATCCACTGAGGACTGCCCCTGCTCCGAAAAGACAAGAAACTCCCGAGGACAGCGGACCTGCTCCAAGAAAGGCTGCAACTTTGTTTCCAGCAGCCTTGAAAGAACCCTGCAAGCTCCCCGCAAGAAGCGTGAGACTTGCAACACTGCACCCGGCGACCCCGACTCGGCTGGTGGAGATCCGACACCTCAGGAGGGACCCCAGGACTACTCTGATACTGTGAGTACCAAACCCTGTCCCCCCTGAGCCCCCACAGCGCCGCCTGCAGAGGGAATCCCGAGGCTTCCCCTGACCGCGACTCTTTGAATCCTAAGTCCCGACGCCTGGGAGAGACCCTGCACCCGCAGCCCCCAGGACCTGAAGGACCGGACTTTCACTGGAGAAGTGACCCCCAGGAGTCCCTCTCCCTTGCCCAAGTGGAGGTTTCCCCGAGGAACCCCCCCCTTGCCTGCCTGCAGCGCTGAAGAGATCCCGAGATCTCTCATAGACTAACATTGCGAACCCGACGCCTGTTTCTACACTGCACCCGGCCGCCCCCGCGCCGCTGAGGGTGAAATTTCTGTGTGGGCTTGTGTCCCCCCCGGTGCCCTACAAAACCCCCCTGGTCTGCCCTCCGAAGACGCGGGTACTTACCTGCAAGCAGACCGGAACCGGGGCACCCCCTTCTCTCCATTCTAGCCTATGTGTTTTGGGCACCACTTTGAACTCTGCACCTGACCGGCCCTGAGCTGCTGGTGTGGTGACTTTGGGGTTGCTCTGAACCCCCAACGGTGGGCTACCTTGGACCAAGAACTGAACCCTGTAAGTGTCGTACTTACCCGGTAAAACTAACAAAAACTTACCTCCCCCAGGAACTGTGAAAATTGCACTAAGTGTCCACTTTTAAAGTAGCTATTTGTCAATAACTTGAAAAGTATACATGCAATTGAAATGACTCAAAGTTCCTAATGTACTTACCTGCAATACCTTTCAAACAAGATATTACATGTTAAATTTGAACCTGTGGTTCTTAAAATAAACTAAGAAAAGATATTTTTCTATAACAAAACCTATTGGCTGGATTTGTCTCTGAGTGTGTGTACCTCATTTATTGTCTATGTGTATGTACAACAAATGCTTAACACTACTCCTTGGATAAGCCTACTGCTCGACCACACTACCACAAAATAGAGCATTAGTATTATCTATTTTTACCACTATTTTACCTCTAAGGGGAACCCTTGGACTCTGTGCATGCTATTCCTTACTTTGAAATAGCACATACAGAGCCAACTTCCTACAATACTTTTGACATAAAACACAATAAGCTGTTTTAAAAGTGGACACAGTGCAATTTTCACAGTTCCTGGGGGAGGTAAGTTTTTGTTAGTTTTGTCAGGTAAGTAAATCACTTACAAGTCTCAGGTTTGGGTCCAAGGTAGCCCACCGTTGGGGGTTCAGAGCAACCCCAAAGTTACCACACCAGCAGCTCAGGGCCGGTCAGGTGCAGAGGTCAAAGAGGTGCCCAAAACGCATAGGCTTCAATGGAGAGAAGGGGGTGCCCCGGTTCCGGTCTGCCAGCAGGTAAGTACCCGCGTCTTCGGAGGGCAGACCAGGGGGGTTTTGTAGGGCACTGGGGGAGACACAAGTCCACACAGAAAGTACACCCTCAGCAGCGCGGGGGCGGCCGGGTGCAGTGTGCAAACAAGCGTCGGGTTCTCTGTAGATTTCAATGAGAGATCAAGGGATCTCTTCAGCGGTGCAGGCAGGCAAGGGGGGGGCTCCTCGGGGTAGCCACCACTTGGGCAAGGGAGAGGGCCTCCTGGGGGTCACTCCTGCACAGGAGTTCCGTTCCTTTAGGTGCTGGGGGCTGCGGGTGCAGGGTCTTTTCCAGCCGTCGGGAAATGGAGTTTCCGGCAGTCGCAGTCAGGGGGAGCCTCGGGATTCCCTCTGCAGGCGTCGCTGTGGGGGCTCAGGGGGGACAACTTTGGTTACTCACGGTCTCGGAGTCGCCGGAGGGTCCGCCCTGAGGTGTTGGTTCTCCACCAGTCGAGTCGGGGTCGCCGGGTGCAGTGTTGCAAGTCTCACGCTTCTTGCGGGGAGTTGCAGGGGTCTTTAAGTCTGCTCCTTGAAACAAAGTTGCAGTTCTTTTGGAGCAGTGCCGCTGTCCTCGGGAGTTTCTTGGTCTCTTGGAAGTAGGGCAGTCCTCTGAGGATTCAGAGGTCGCTGGTCCTGGAGAAAGCGTCGCTGGAGCAGGGTTCTTTAGAAAGCAGGAGACAGGCCGGTAGGACTGGGGCCAAAGCAGTTGGTGTCTTCTTTCTTCTTCTGCAGGGGTTTTCAGCTCAGCAGTCTTCTTCTTCGGTAAGTTGCAGGAATCTAAATTCTTAGGTTCAGGGGAGCCCTTAAATACTAAATTTAAGGGCGTGCTTAGGTCTGGGGAGTTAGTAGCCAATGGCTACTAGCCCGGAGGGTGGGTACACCCTCTTTGTGCCTCCTCCCAAGGGAGGGGGTCACATCCCTAATCCTATTGGGGAATCCTCCTTCTGCAAGATGGAGGATTTCTAAAAGTTAGAGTCACTTCAGCTCAGGACACCTTAGGGGCTGTCCTGACTGGCCAGTGACTCCTCCTTGTTTTTCTCATTATTTTCTCCGGCCTTGCCGCCAAAAGTGGGGGCCGTGGCCGGAGGGGGCGGGCAACTCCACTAGCTGGAGTGTCCTGCGGTGCTGGCACAAAGGGGTGAGCCTTTGAGGCTCACCGCCAGTTGTGGCAGCTCCTGCCTGGGGGAGGTGTTAGCATCTCCACCCAGTGCAGGCTTTGTTACTGGCCTCAGAGTGACAAAGGCACTCTCCCCATGGGGCCAGCAACATGTCTCGGTTGTGGCAGGCTGCTGGAACTAGTCAACCTACACAGATAGTCGGTTAAGGTTTCAGGGGGCACCTCTAAGGTGCCCTCTGGGGTGTATTTTACAATAAAATGTACACTGGCATCAGTGTGCATTTATTGTGCTGAGAAGTTTGATACCAAACTTCCCAGTTTTCAGTGTAGCCATTATAGGGCTGTGGAGTTCGTGTAAAACAGACTCCCAGACCATATACTCTTATGGCTACCCTGCACTTACAATGTCTAAGGTATTGCTTAGACACTGTAGGGGCACAGTGCTCATTCACTGGTGCCCTCACCTATGGTATAGTGCACCCTGCCTTAGGGCTGTAAGGCCTACTAGAGGGGTGACTTATCTATACCTGCATAGGCAGTGAGAGGCTGGCATGGCACCCTGAGGGGAGTGCCATGTCGACTTACTCGTTTTGTTCTCACCAGCACACACAAGATGGCAAGCAGGGTGTCTGTGCTGAGTGAGGGGTCTCCAGGGTGGCATAAGACATGCTGCAGCCCTTAGAGACCTTCCTTGGCATCAGGGCCCTTGGTACCAGGGGTACCACTTACAAGGGACTTATCTGGATGCCAGGGTGTGCCAATTGTGGAATCAAAAGTACAGGTTAGGGAAAGAACACTGGTGCTGGGGCCTGGTTAGCAGGCCTCAGCACACTTTCAATTCAAAACATAGCATCAGCAAAGGCAAAAAGTCAGGGGGTAACCATGCCAAGGAGGCATTTCCTTACACAACCCCCCCCCCCCCCGCCCCAAACGAAAGAGGATGAGACTAACCTTTCCCAAGAGAGTCTTCATTTTCTAAGTGGAAGAACCTGGAAAGGCCATCTGCATTGGCATGGGCAGTCCCAGGTCTGTGTTCCACTATAAAGTCCATTCCCTGTAGGGAGATGGACCACCTCAACAGTTTTGGATTTTCACCTTTCATTTGCATCAGCCATCTGAGAGGTCTGTGGTCAGTTTGAACTAGGAAGTGAGTACCAAAGAGGTATGGTCTCAACTTCTTCAGGGACCAAACCACAGCAAAGGCCTCCCTCTCAATGGCACTCCAACGCTGCTCCCTGGGGAGTAACCTCCTGCTAATGAAAGCAACAGGCTGGTCAAGGCCATCATCATTTGTTTGGGACAAAACTGCCCCTATCCCATGTTCAGAGGCATCTGTTTGCACAATGAACTGCTTGGAGTAATCTGGAGCTTTTAGAACTGGTGCTGTGCACATAGCTTGTTTCAGGGTGTAAAAGGCCTGTTGGCATTCTACAGTCCAGTTTACTTTCTTGGGCATTTTCTTGGAGGTGAGTTCTGTGAGGGCTGTCACAATGGATCCATATCCCTTCACAAACCTCCTGTAGTACCCAGTCAAGCCAAGGAATGCCCTGACTTGAGTCTGGGTTTTTGGAGCTGCCCAGTCCAGAATAGTCTGGATCTTAGGCTGGAGTGGCTGAACTTGGCCTCCACCTACAAGGTGTCCCAAGTAAACCACAGTTCCCTGCCCTATCTGGCATTTGGATGCCTTGATAGAGAGGCCTGCAGATTGTAGGGCCTTCAAAACCTTCTTCAGGTGGACCAGGTGATCCTGACAGGTGGAGCTGAAGACAGCAATATCGTCAAGATAAGCTGCACTAAAGGATTCCAACCCAGCAAGGACTTGATTCACCAACCTTTGGAAGGTGGCAGGGGCATTCTTTAAACCAAAGGGCATAACAGTGAACTGATAATGCCCATCAGGTGTGGAGAATGCTGTCTTTTCTTTTGCTCCAGGGGCCATTCTGATTTGCCAGTACCCTGCTGTTAAGTCAAAGGTACTTAAGAATTTGGCAGCCCCTAATTTGTCTATTAGCTCATCAGCTCTAGGAATGGGATGAGCATCTGTCTTGGTGACAGAGTTGAGGCCTCTGTAGTCCACACAAAACCTCCTCTCTCTCTTTCCTTCTTTGGTGTGAGGTTTGGGGACTAAGACCACTGGGCTAGCCCAGGGGCTGTCCGAGTACTCAATTACTCCCAATTCCAGCATCTTGTGGACTTCCACCTTGATGCTTTCCTTAACTTGGTCAGACTGTCTAAATATTTTGTTTTTGACAGGCATGCTGTCTCCTGTGTCCACATCATGGGTACACAGGTGTGTCTGACCAGGGGTTAGGGAAAAGAGTTCAGTAAACTGCTGCAGGACCTTCCTACAGTCAGACTGCTGTTGGCTAGAGAGGGTGTCTGAGTAGATCACTCCATCCACTGAGCCATCTTTAGGGTCTGATGAGAGGAGATCAGGGAGAGGTTCACTCTCAGCTTCCTGGTCCTCATCTGTTACCATCAACAGATTTACATCAGCCCTGTCATGGAAGAGCTTAAGGCGGTTCACATGGATCACCCTCTTGGGGCTCCTGCTTGTGCCCAGGTCCACCAGGTAGGTGACCTGACTCTTCCTTTCTAGTACTGGGTAAGGGCCGCTCCATTTGTCCTGGAGTGCCCTGGGAGCCACAGGCTCCAGAACCCAGACTTTCTGCCCTGGTTGAAATTCAACCAGTGCAGCCTTTTGGTCATACCACAACTTCTGGAGTTGTTGGCTGGCCTCAAGGTTTTTACTTGCCTTTTCCATGTACTCTGCCATCCTTGAGCGAAGGCCAAGTACATAGTCCACTATGTCTTGTTTAGGCTCATGAAGAGGTCTCTCCCAGCCTTCTTTAACAAGAGCAAGTGGTCCCCTTACAGGGTGGCCAAACAGAAGTTCAAAGGGTGAGAATCCTACTCCCTTCTGAGGCACCTCTCTGTAAGCGAAAAGCAGACATGGCAGGAGGACATCCCATCTCCTTTTGAGTTTTTCTGGGAGCCCCATGATCATGCCCTTTAATGTCTTGTTGAATCTCTCAACAAGGCCATTAGTTTGTGGATGATATGGTGTAGTGAATTTATAAGTCACTCCACACTCATTCCAC
This sequence comes from Pleurodeles waltl, assembly GCF_031143425.1. Taxonomy (NCBI): domain Eukaryota; kingdom Metazoa; phylum Chordata; class Amphibia; order Caudata; family Salamandridae; genus Pleurodeles; species Pleurodeles waltl. The sequence continues at coordinate 513,902,611 of NC_090448.1, forward strand.
ATGTGTTTTAGGTATGCTGACATGAAGTTGGTACCTCTGTCAGACACCACCTCCTTAGGGAAACCCACTCTGGTAAAGATACCAATGAGGGCCTTGGCTACTGCAGGGGCAGTAGTCGACCTAAGGGGAATAGCTTCAGGATACCTAGTAGCATGATCCACTACTACTAGGATGTACATATTTCCTGAGGCTGTGGGAGGTTCTAGTGGACCAACTATGTCCACACCCACTCTTTCAAAGGGGACCCCCACCACTGGAAGTGGAATGAGGGGGGCCTTTGGATGCCCACCTGTCTTACCACTGGCTTGACAGGTGGGGCAGGAGAGGCAAAACTCCTTAACCTTCTGGGACATGTTGGGCCAGTAGAAGTGGTTGACTAATCTCTCCCACGTCTTGGTTTGTCCCAAATGCCCAGCAAGGGGAATATCATGGGCTAAGGTCAGAATAAACTCTCTGAAACCCTGAGGCACTACCACTCTCCTAGTGGCACCTGGTTTGGGATCTCTTGCCTCAGTGTACAGGAGTCCATCTTCCCAATAGACCCTATGTGTTCCATTTTTCTTGCCATTGGACTCTTCAGCAGCTTGCTGCCTAAGGCCTTCAAGAGAGGGACAGGTTTCTTGTCCCTTACACAGCTCTTCCCTTGAGGGTCCCCCTGGGCCTAAGAGCTCAACCTGATAAGGTTCCAGCTCCATTGGCTCAGTTCCCTCAGAGGGCAGAACTTCTTCCTGAGAAGAGAGGTTCTCTTTTTCTTGCTGTGTTGCAGCTTGTTTCCCAGCTGACTTTCCTTTCCTCTTGGTAGGCTGGGCCTTTCTTCCAGACTCCAGCTCTACTTTTTCACCCTGAGCCTTGCACTGTGCCCTTGTCTTGACACACACCAGTTCAGGGATACCCAGCATGGCTGCATGGGTTTTCAGTTCTACCTCAGCCCATGCTGAGTGTAGGAAGTTGGCTCTATATGTGCTATTTCAAAGTAAGGAATAGCATGCACAGAGTCCAAGGGTTCCCCTTAGAGGTAAAATAGTGGTAAAAATAGATCATACTAATGCTCTATTTTGTGGTAGTGTGGTCGAGCAGTAGGCTTATCCAAGGAGTAGTGTTAAGCATTTGTTGTACATACACATAGACAATAAATGAGGTACACACACTCAGAGACAAATCCAGCCAATAGGTTTTGTTATAGAAAAATATCTTTTCTTAGTTTATTTTAAGAACCACAGGTTCAAATTTAACATGTAATATCTTGTTTGAAAGGTATTGCAGGTAAGTACATTAGGAACTTTGAATCATTTCAATTGCATGTATACTTTTCAAGTTATTGACAAATAGCTACTTTAAAAGTGGACACTTAGTGCAATTTTCACAGTTCCTGGGGGAGGTAAGTTCTTGTTAGTTTTACCAGGTAAGTAGGACACTTACAGGGTTCAGTTCTTGGTCCAAGGTAGCCCACCGTTGGGGGTTCAGAGCAACCCCAAAGTCACCACACCAGCAGCTCAGGGCCGGTCAGGTGCAGAGTTCAAAGTGGTGCCCAAAACGCATAGGCTAGAATGGAGAGAAGGGGGTGCCCCGGTTCCGGTCTGCTTGCAGGTAAGTACCCGCGTCTTCGGAGGGCAGACCAGGGGGGTTTTGTAGGGCACCGGGGGGGACACAAGCCCACACAGAAATTTCACCCTCAGCAGCGCGGGGGCGGCCGGGTGCAGTGTAGAAACAAGCGTCTGGTTCGCAATGTTAGTCTATGAGAGATCAACGGATCTCTTCAGCGCTGCAGGCAGGCAAGGGGGGGCTTCCTCGGGGAAACCTCCACTTGGGCAAGGGAGAGGGACTCCTGGGGGTCACTTCTCCAGTGAAAGTCCGGTCCTTCAGGTCCTGGGGGCTGCGGGTGCAGGGTCCTTTCCAGGCGTCGGGACTTAGGTTTCAGAGAGTCGCGGTCAGGGGAAGCCTCGGGATTCCCTCTGCAGGCGGCGCTGTGGGGGGCTCAGGGGGGACAGGTTTTGGTACTCACAGTCGGAGAGTAGTCCGGGGGTCCTCCCTGAGGTGTTGGTTCTCCACCAGCCGAGTCGGGGTCGCCGGGTGCAGTGTTGCAAGTCTCACGCTTCTTGCGGGGAGATTGCAGGGTCTTTAAAGCTGCTCCTCGAAACAAAGTTGCAGTCTTTTTGGAGCAGGTCCGCTGTCCTCGGGAGTTTCTTGTCTTTTTCGAAGCAGGGCAGTCCTCAGAGGATTCAGAGGTCGCTGGTCCCTTGGAAGGCGTCGCTGGAGCAGAGTTCTTTGGAAGGCAGGAGACAGGCCGGTGGGTTTCTGGAGCCAAGGCAGTTGTCGTCTTCTGGTCTTCCTTTGCAGGGGTTTTCAGCTAGGCAGTCCTTCTTCTTGTAGTTTGCAGGAATCTAATTTTCTAGGGTTCAGGGTAGCCCTTAAATACTAAATTTAAGGGCGTGTTTAGGTCTGGGGGGTTAGTAGCCAATGGCTACTAGCCCTGAGGGTGGGTACACCCTCTTTGTGCCTCCTCCCAAGGGGAGGGGGTCACAATCCTAACCCTATTGGGGGAATCCTCCATCTGCAAGATGGAGGATTTCTAAAAGTTAGAGTCACCTCAGCTCAGGACACCTTAGGGGCTGTCCTGACTGGCCAGTGACTCCTCCTTGTTATTCTCATTATTTTCTCCGGCCTTGCCGCCAAAAGTGGGGGCCGGGCCGGAGGGGGCGGGCAACTCCACTAGCTGGAGTGTCCTGCGGTGCTGTGACAAAGGGGTGAGCCTTTGAGGCTCACCGCCAGGTGTTACAGCTCCTGCCTGGGGGAGGTGTTAGCATCTCCACCCAGTGCAGGCTTTGTTACTGGCCTCAGAGTGACAAAGGCACTCTCCCCATGGGGCCAGCAACATGTCTCTAGTGTGGCAGGCTGCTGGAACTAGTCAGCCTACACAGATAGTCGGTTAAGTTTCAGGGGGCACCTCTAAGGTGCCCTCTGGGGTGTATTTGGCAATAAAATGTACACTGGCATCAGTGTGCATTTATTGTGCTGAGAAGTTTGATACCAAACTTCCCAGTTTTCAGTGTAGCCATTATGGTGCTGTGGAGTTCGTGTTTGACAGACTCCCAGACCATATACTCTTATGGCTACCCTGCACTTACAATGTCTAAGGTTTTGTTTAGACACTGTAGGGGTACCATGCTCATGCACTGGTACCCTCACCTATGGTATAGTGCACCCTGCCTTAGGGCTGTAAGGCCTGCTAGAGGGGTGTCTTACCTATACTGCATAGGCAGTGAGAGGCTGGCATGGCACCCTGAGGGGAGTGCCATGTCGACTTACTCGTTTTGTCCTCACTAGCACACACAAGCTGGCAAGCAGTGTGTCTGTGCTGAGTGAGAGGTCTCCAGGGTGGCATAAGACATGCTGCAGCCCTTAGAGACCTTCCTTGGCATCAGGGCCCTTGGTACTAGGAGTACCAGTTACAAGGGACTTATCTGGATGCCAGGGTCTGCCAATTGTGGATACAAAAGTACAGGTTAGGGAAAGAACACTGGTGCTGGGGCCTGGTTAGCAGGCCTCAGCACACTTTCAATTGTAAACATAGCATCAGCAAAGGCAAAAAGTCAGGGGGCAACCATGCCAAGGAGGCATTTCCTTACACTGAGGACTCCAGGTCATTTCCAAGCAAACAGTCTACTGGGATATTTGAGGAGACCACCACCTGTTTCAGGCCATTGACCCCTCCCCACTCTAAAGTTACCATAGCCATGGGATGGACTTTAGTCTGATTGTCAGCGTTGGTGACTGGATAAGTTTGTCCAGCCAGGTATTGGCCAGGGGAAACCAGTTTCTCTGTCACCATAGTGACACTGGCACCTGTATCCCTCAGGCCCTCTACACTTGTCCCATTAATTAAGAGCTGCTGCCTGTATTTTTGCATGTTAGGGGGCCAGGCAGCCAGTGTGGCTAAATCCACCCCACGCTCAGAGACTAATGTAGCTTCAGTGTGACACCTGATTTGCTCTGGGCACACTGTTGATCCCACTTGGAGACTGGCCATTCCAGTTTTAGCTGGAGTGGAGTTTGAAGTGGTATCTTTCTTGGGACAGGCCTGGTCTCCAGTTTGGTGTCCAGACTGACTACAGCTACGACACCAGGCCTTTTTGGGATCAAAGTTTTTACCCTTGTACCCAGAATTGTTTTGTGAAGAGGCTCTGGGCCCACCCTCCTGTGCAGGTTTTTGGGGGCCTGTAGAAGACTCTTGACTATTTTTGTTTTTGGCTGTCTCACCACCTTTCCCCTGGGGAGGTTTTGTGACCCCTTTATTTTGGTCACCCCCTGTGGAAGTTTTGGACACCCTAGTCTTGACCCAATGGTCCGCCTTCTTTCCCAATTCTTGGGGAGAAATTGGTCCTAGGTCTACCAGATGCTGATGCAGTTTATCATTGAAACAATTACTTAATTGGTGTTCTTTCACAAATAAATTGTACAGCCCATCATAATTACTTACACCACTGCCTTGAATCCAACCATCTAGTGTTTTTACTGAGTAGTCTACAAAGTCAACCCAGGTCTGGCTCGGGGATTTTTGAGCCCCCCTGAATCTAATCCTATACTCCTCAGTGGAGAATCCAAAGCCCTCAATCAGGGTACCCTTCATGAGGTCATAAGATTCTGCATCTTTTCCAGAGAGTGTGAGGAGTCTATCCCTACACTTTCCTGTGAACATTTCCCAAAGGAGAGCACCCCAGTGAGATTTGTTCACTTTTCTGGTTACACAAGCCCTCTCAAAAGCTGTGAACCATTTGGTGATGTCATCACCATCTTCATATTTAGTTACAATCCCTTTAGGGATTTTCAACATGTCAGGAGAATCTCTGACCCTATTTATGTTGCTGCCACCATTGATGGGTCCTAGGCCCATCTCTTGTCTTTCCCTTTCTATGGCTAGGATCTGTCTTTCCAAAGCCAATCTTTTGGCCATCCTGGCTAACTGGATGTCCTCTTCACTGGAGTTATCCTCAGTGATTTCAGAGAGGTTGGTCCCTCCTGTGAGGGAGCCAGCATCTCTGACTAGTATTTGTGGAGTCAGGGCTTGAGAGGCCCTGTCCTCCCTAGATAGGACTGGTAGGGGGGAATCTTCCTCCAAGTCACTATCCTCTTCCTCTGAGTTGCCATTTACAGAGGGGTTGGCTCTTTCATACTCTGCCAACAGCTCCTGGAGCTGTTGTTTGGTAGGTCTAGAGCCCATTGTTATTTTCTTGATTTTACAGAGTGACCTTAGCTCTCTCATCTGTAGATGGAGGTAAGGTGTGGTGTCGAGTTCCACCACATTCACATCTGTATTAGACATTATGCTTCTAAAAGTTGGAATACTTTTTAAGAAACTAAAACTAGTTCTAGAATCTAATACAAACTTTTAAACTCTAAAAGAAATGCTAAACAGGATCTAACACAAGGCCCTAGCAGGTCTTTTAAGAATTTAGAAAAATTTCAAATTGCAAAAACAGTTTCTAATGACAATTTTTGGAATTTGTCGTGTGATCAGGTATTGGCTGAGTAGTACAGCAAATGCAAAGTCTTGTACCCCACCGCTGATCCACCAATGTAGGAAGTTGGCTCTGTATGTGCTATTTCAAAGTAAGGAATAGCATGCACAGAGTCCAAGGGTTCCCCTTAGAGGTAAGATAGTGGCAAAAAGAGATAATACTAATGCTCTATTTTGTGGTAGTGTGGTCGAGCAGTAGGCTTATCAAAGGAGTAGTGTTAAGCATTTGTTGTACATACACACAGGCAATAAATGAGGAACACACACTCAGAGACAAATCCAGCCAATAGGTTTTGTTATAGAAAAATATATTTTCTTAGTTTATTTTAAGAACCACAGGTTCAAATTTCACATGTAATATCTCATTTGAAAGGTATTGCAGGTAAGTACTTCAGGAACTTTAAATCATTACATTAGCATGTATACTTTTGACATAAAACACAATAAGCGGTTTTAAAAGTGGACATAGTGCAATTTTCACAGTTCCTGGGGGAGGTAAGTTTTTGTTAGTTTTGTCAGGTAAGTAAATCACTTACAAGTCTCAGGTTTGGGTCCAAGGTAGCCCACCGTTGGGGGTTCAGAGCAACCCCAAAGTTACCACACCAGCAGCTCAGGGCCGGTCAGGTGCAGAGGTCAAAGAGGTGCCCAAAACGCATAGGCTTCAATGGAGAGAAGGGGGTGCCCCGGTTCCGGTCTGCCAGCAGGTAAGTACCCGCGTCTTCGGAGGGCAGACCAGGGGGGTTTTGTAGGGCACCGGGGGGGACACGAGTCCACACAGAAAGTACACCCTCAGCAGCGCGGGGGCGGCCGGGTGCAGTGTGCAAACAAGCGTCGGGTTCTCTGTAGATTTCAATGAGAGATCAAGGGATCTCTTCAGCGGTGCAGGCAGGCAAGGGGGGGGCTCCTCGGGGTAGCCACCACTTGGGCAAGGGAGAGGGCCTCCTGGGGGTCACTCCTGCACAGGAGTTCCGTTCCTTTGGGTGCTGGGGGCTGCGGGTGCAGGGTCTTTTCCAGCCGTCGGGAAATGGAGTTTCCGGCAGTCGCGGTCAGGGGGAGCCTCGGGATTCCCTCTGCAGGCGTCGCTGTGGGGGCTCAGGGGGGACAACTTTGGTTACTCACGGTCTCGGAGTCGCCGGAGGGTCCTCCCTGAGGTGTTGGTTCTCCACCAGTCGAGTCGGGGTCGCCGGGTGCAGTGTTGCAAGTCTCACGCTTCTTGCGGGGAGTTGCAGGGGTCTTTAAGTCTGCTCCTTGAAACAAAGTTGCAGTTCTTTTGGAGCAGTGCCGCTGTCCTCGGGAGTTTCTTGGTCTCTTGGAAGTAGGGCAGTCCTCGGAGGATTCAGAGGTCGCTGGTCCTGGAGAAAGCGTCGCTGGAGCAGGGTTCTTTAGAAGGCAGGAGACAGGCCGGTAGGACTGGGGCCAAAGCAGTTGGTGTCTTCTTTCTTCTTCTGCAGGGGTTTTCAGCTCAGCAGTCTTCTTCTGCGGTAAGTTGCAGGAATCTAAATTCTTAGGTTCAGGGGAGCCCTTAAATACTAAATTTAAGGGCGTGCTTAGGTCTGGGGAGTTAGTAGCCAATGGCTACTAGCCCTGAGGGTGGGTACACCCTCTTTGTGCCTCCTCCCAAGGGGAGGGGGTCACATCCCTAATCCTATTGGGGAATCCTCCATCTGCAAGATGGAGGATTTCTAAAAGTTAGAGTCACTTCAGCTCAGGACACCTTAGGGGCTGTCCTGACTGGCCAGTGACTCCTCCTTGTTTTTCTCATTATTTTCTCCGGCCTTGCCGCCAAAAGTGGGGGCCGTGGCCGGAGGGGGCGGGCAACTCCACTAGCTGGAGTGTCCTGCGGTGCTGGCACAAAGGGGTGAGCCTTTGAGGCTCACCGCCAGGTGTGGCAGCTCCTGCCTGGGGGAGGTGTTAGCATCTCCACCCAGTGCAGGCTTTGTTACTGGCCTCGGAGTGACAAAGGCACTCTCCCCATGGGGCCACCAACATGTCTCGGTTGTGGCAGGCTGCTGGAACTAGTCAGCCTACACAGATAGTCGGTTAAGGTTTCAGGAGGCACCTCTAAGGTGCCCTCTGGGGTGTATTTTACAATAAAATGTACACTGGCATCAGTGTGCATTTATTGTGCTGAGAAGTTTGATACCAAACTTCCCAGTTTTCAGTGTAGCCATTATGGGGCTGTGGAGTTCGTGTAAAACAGACTCCCAGACCATATACTCTTATGGCTACCCTGCACTTACAATGTCTAAGGTATTGCTTAGACACTGTAGGGGCACAGTGCTCATGCACTGGTGCCCTCACCTATGGTATAGTGCACCCTGCCTTAGGGCTGTAAGGCCTACTAGAGGGGTGACTTATCTATACCTGCATAGGCAGTGAGAGGCTGGCATGGCACCCTGAGGGGAGTGCCATGTCGACTTACTTGTTTTGTTCTCACCAGCACACACAAGCTGGCAAGCAGGGTGTCTGTGCTGAGTGAGGGGTCTCCAGGGTGGCATAAGACATGCTGCAGCCCTTAGAGACCTTCCTTGGCATCAGGGCCCTTGGTACCAGGGGTACCACTTACAAGGGACTTATCTGGATGCCAGGGTGTGCCAATTGTGGAATCAAAAGTACAGGTTAGGGAAAGAACACTGGTGCTGGGGCCTGGTTAGCAGGCCTCAGCACACTTTCAATTCAAAACATAGCATCAGCAAAGGCAAAAAGTCAGGGGGTAACCATGCCAAGGAGGCATTTCCTTACAGGAGTGTATAAAGAGTAAAGTGAAAGAGAAGCCTATGCACTGCATTTACATATGTACAATATTTATATAAGAATGCAACGTCCACAGACCTACGGGGAGGAAGGAGGGCGCATGCAAATCTACAGTACTACATGCCACGAACAGATGTCGACTGGGTAAGTAACATTTTCCGTTCTATGGCATGTGAGGCTGTAGATGCACATGTTTGGCATAGACTGTAAAGCAGTCCCTCCAAGTAAGCGGTGGCTAGCCTGTAGGAGCTGGAGTTGCTTGAAAAAGTGTTTCGAGCAATGCTTGGTCACTATTGGCTTGTTGACTTGCTAAAACATCTACACAATGATGTTTAGTAAATGTATGTGGTGTAGACCAAATAGCAGCTTTAGTTATATCTGCTATTGGGATGTTACCTAAAAAGGCAAATGGGTTATCTTTATTCGGCGTTGAAACTGCTACAAACTGTTGAAACTGCTACAAAAAGTTGTTCAGGAGCCATATCACAAGGTTGGGCATTCTGGCATCTGGATGTATGATCTGACCTTAACTAAGTAAGAAGGTCTGGGCTGATGGGGAGTTTCTCGTGAGGAACTATGGACAGATCCAGAAGTGTTGTGCACCAAGGTTGATGTGCCCTGTTGTGAGCTATAAGGATCATTGTGAGTGAAGTTTGTCTCAGTTTGCGAACTAGAGACGGAATGAGTGGGAGAAGCAGAAAAGCATAAGCAAATATCCCTGACCAATACATCCATAGAGCATTGCCCTTGGACTGAGGGTATGGATATCTGAGGTAGAGATCTATTCATGGTATTACCCACCGTTGAAAGTAATGGTGAAGGACTTGTGGGTGGAGTTCCCATTTGTATACTTGTTGCTGCATCCTGCTGAGGAGATCTGCAAACTGGTTGTCCAGTCCTGGGAGACATTCAGCCACTAGGTGAGGTGAATTGCCCATTTCCATATTGTCTTAACAAGATGGGACAACTGAGAGGAACACAACCCCCTCCCTGTTTCTGTAGATAATACATGGCTGTCATGTTGTCAGCTCGGACTAGAACCACTTTGTGAGAGAGTTGGTGGTAGAAAGGCTTTGACTGCTAGGAAAACTGCCTGCAACTCCAAGTAACTGACATGGGAAGCTTGTTGAATGGGATCCATTATACTTTGTATTGTAAGGTTGTTGAGGTGAGTTCCCCAACTTGTCTGTGATGACTCTGTAGTGAGACTGATCTGAGTCACTGGGTCCTGAAAGGGCCAACCTTTGGAGCGGTTGGTGGAATTCCACTATTGCACAGAGCGGGGAGTCTGGTGTTCCAACAACACTAGATCCTGGAAATTACCATGTGACTGAGACCACTGATGAGGTAGACACCTCTTAAGGGACGCATGGGTAGTCTGGCATGGGAAATGATGGCAATGCAGGAGGCCATCATCCCTAGAAGTTGCATCACTGTTCTCAGTGTGCTTTCCTGTAGTTGGGAAATGACAGTTTGAAAAGTCTGAATTCAAGCCGGAGTTGGATATACTAGCCCTGACTGAGCATTGAGAACCGCCCCTAGGTAAGGCTGTATTTGTTAAGGTTGGAGATGGGATTTGAGAAAGCTGATCGTGAATCCTAGAGTATGAAGGAGGTGCACTGTAAGTGGAGTGTGACGCTGACACTGTTGGTTTGCACTGGCACTGATAAGCCAGCCATCCAAGTAGGGGAAACATGGATGTGTTGTTGTCTGAGGTATGCTGCAACTACTGCTATACATTTTGTGAAGACCCTGGGGGCGACTGTTACCCGAATGGTCAAACCTTGAACTGATAATGTTTCCCCGCAATGACCAATCTGAGGTACTTGCGGTGTGCTACATGAACAGGAATATGAAAGTATGCGTCCTTTAGATCTAAAGCTGTAATGAAGTCACCTTGTTGTAACAATGGAATGACATCTTGGGGTGTGACCATATAGAAACGCTCTGATAGAATGTAGAGGTGGATTGGTCTGAGATCTAGAATAGGTCTGAGTGACCTGTCCTTTGGTATTAGGAAGTACGGGGAGTATACTCCTAACCCTTGCTGTGAGAGTGGAACTGGTTCTATAGCCACTTTGAGAAGAAAGAAGTGTACCTCTTCTTTCAGAAGAGAAAGATGGTCTTGTGAGAGTTTGAGTGCGCAAGAGATAATGTTTGGTGGAGTGGAAATGAGCACCAGACAGTACCCATATTGGATAACTGAGAGAACCCACTGATCTGTGGTGATATTGGACCATTGTGGGTAGACATTTTTAGTCTTCCCCCTACTGGAGAGGTGTGAGCCGATGGAAGGTGTAGGTAGTCACTGGCATGCAGAGGAAGCAGATCCTCTAGAGGTGGATGGCTTTCCCTCTGCCTTTGTTGTTTGCACCTCTGTATGAACCTCTGAAGGAACCTCTAGTATAGAAATGGGTGCCCTGCTTGCTTTGCGAGGTAGAAGGCTCAGTAGAGGATGGTTTGAAGCCTCCCCTGAATTGTGGGCAACGGAAATTACCCTGTTGTGGTGTGGTGAGTAATGCCCCCATGGCCTATGCTTTGTCCACAGTCTTTTTTGACTTTCTCTATAGTGTTGTCAACCTCTTGATCAAACAAGTGTTCCCTGTCATGTTGAGAACTGCCTGCTGAATTTCTGGCTTGAACCCTGAACATCTAAGCCAAGCATGTCTCCTGATAATGCTGGCATTAATACCACATGCCGGGTTGTCTGCGGCATAGATTGCACACGTGTTTAAGATGGTCTGACCCTCAACCTACCTCCTGTGCCCTTTTTCGATGTTCCTCTTGGAGATACTGGAGAAGATCCTGCATTTAGTTCTAGTGGGCCCTGTCATACCGTGCTAAGGGTGCTAATATTTGGCAGCTTGTGCAGCCACCCTTTTCCTTGCTGCATCTAGTTTTCTACTCTCCTTATCAGGGGGAGGGGTGTCTCCTGTGAATTGACTGTTAGTACATTTACGTGCTATACTGACTTCTATAGTGTACAGTTATAAATATGAGGTCTGTAGGTGCAGCCTTATATTTTTTATCTACCCCTATGGTGATAACTGTAGACCTAACAGGTTCTTTAAAAATATCAGCGACGTGTCTAAGCATGCTGAGTAGCATATGAAAAAACTGACTCTTTATGGGTGGTAATCAGTGTATCAAAGAGGAAATCTTCAGTATGGTCAGTGTGCATTTGGACATTGTTGTATGCAGCTGCCCATGCTATGACCTGCTGATATGATGTTGAGTATTCAGAAGGTGATGGGCGTGCTGGATATAAATCAGGGCTGTTTGATAAAATGGGATCTGGATCGTACGAATCCCTTGGGTCAATGTCCTTTGGCATGTCCTCTAAATCATCTCCATGATGTGGTGGTTGTGAATCTTGTGGAGAAAACTGGGGCTTAGTAACAGGTGTAGGTGATTGGGGAGGTGGTGGAGGACTAGAAGGAAGCAGAAGAGTGTGGTGGAGAAGGCTAGGGTCGAAGTGGAGCCTTGTCCTTGTAGACCTTTTTAGGTCGAAGAACGGTGTCAAAGGCCTCTTGAAACAAGGGGCGGGGGAAGGCAATTACTCTTCCTGTTCCTTTCTGAATATGGAACTGGCGCTGACGAGCGTCCATTATCTCTAAGATGAGCTCCACTGATGAGGCTGCTTCAGAGGAGTGACTGGAGTCTTTAGAAAATACAGTCTTAAGTACTGAAGTTTTCAGTGTCAAAATTGTGTTGAGCCGATGTGTTGGGCTTTTGGCACGGTGCCTAAAAGCTCGGATCAACAGGTCTGCTCGATCCAGAGACTGAGTGGGATGTTCCAGAGCAGTAAGCCGATGCCGAAGACTGTTTGGACTTGGCTATTTTCAGTGTTGAGCCGGAAGACGGGGCATCCGAAGATATCTTTGGGATAAGACCCTGGCCCAAAAGCAGGAGTGGTCCAGCGACCTGCTTTTGGAGTCTTACCTCCGCGCAATCTGTAAGAGGCTGGCTTTCAATCTCAGATTGGACATCAGACTCCGAATTTTCTATGGAGAGGGCCTCCTCCTGAACGTGTATTTTCCGACAATATCAGGAATGTCGACGCCATCTCCAATCGACGTGCTCTTCAGTCCCCGAGTGTCTTCTTGGATCGAAATGACTCACAGCTTTCTTCTTTATGGTCAGGGGACAGACAAGTTACACAGCAGGGGTAGATCGGTGTGTGGGAATAAAGCCTGTTCCATCAGGCTTGCATATTCCGACACCAAGTGTAGGAGTAGGCCTGTGATGGGACTAGCACCCCAAAGAGTGATGAGCAGACTCCTGGAGCAGAAATATGAATCGACGACACTAGGTAGAGAAAATATGATCAAATTACAAGACTGTTGCTGAAGGAAACATGGAAAAGAACAGTTTGGAATAGACTGAGCCGAGAAATACCAGAGCAAAAGGAGCACACATCTAATCAGACGGCAGAGAGAAAACAATCTAACAAAGGACTATATGCCCGTGCTCAGTGTCACTAAGAGGAGGAGTCACTCGATCTTGTGACTCGAAAAGATTCTACGAACAAAACAAAAAAACATGTAACACTCCGGACCCAACACTAGATGGCAGACTTATGCAAAGCATGTGTATCTACAGCCACACGTCAAACACATCTTTTCTGTGACATCAAGAGATGCGGCAATCCCTCAGCTTCCATCTGTCAGTCTTGCAACAGCAGAGGGTTGAAAGATGATGAGTCAGGTCAGTTAAGTTTTCACTCAATTTACTCTCAAACTTATTGACAATTTTCAATTAGAAACCACTTATATTATCGAACTAGAATCTTTAGTGAGGTATAGTTTCTTGGCACACTACTACAATCTGAAATAGGTCAGAGCTCATTTTAACTTGCTATTACCGTTGACGACTACACAAGTTAAGGCTGAACCCTGGATGGCATGCCTAAAAAGCATCCTATAAATGCTGATGCAGTTATTTCTTTAAATTAACCTTCTCTAACCTCTTTTACATTGGTATTAAAAATGTAAATGCCAAGGAGGCATCCACCAATTCAATACCATGGACGCAACACTGGGGGTGGGGGTGGGCGTGTTTGCTTTATTCTTCTCTGCCGTATACTTAAATTCTCTCTACAATTTCAGAACATTAATTATGAATTTCACAACTTACAAGCATTTACTAAGCAGTTCATCAGGGATTTCATAAAAAGCCACATACATTTACTTTACATGTTTAATTTGCTCTCCTCCCAACACATGATGACCCCAACTCGATCTCCTGCTCACGGGAGGTCATAGGTGACTTGTTTCTAAAACTTACCTCAAAACGTAGTTTACGCATACAATACATTGTGGTTGAGAGTTCTTTGTATTGTATATCACAGTGGCTTGTGTTTCAACCCAAACATATCCACCTTGTTTAGCAAGCATCCGATACTGTCCGGTTGTGACCTGCCCTTTTGTGAACACTATAAGTAAAAACAAGTATTGATAAAAATACTCCAAAATACTTACTATGAAACAGGCAAAACAGCATATACAAAAATCTGCCAATTAAGGACTGAAATATAGAACTATGTAAAGACTGTAATGATATACTCACTGCCCTGTCAAGATTTATGCCAGTAATAAGACAAATCAAACGTCTTCCAATATAACCCCCCCTCAAAAAAAAACGTTAAATTAAGCCCAAAAGTCAAGTTCTGATTTAGAATAGCATTGTTAGCTCAGGGGCAGGGAACACCCAAGTAATGATCGGCTGATGCTGAGTAGGGTCCTCTGCTTAGCTTTCGGCCCTCTTTTTCTCCGTTTCTTACCTGTAGGTGTACTTTTGCAGCGTGAAGAATTTTATGGATTCACAGGCTGTGCTTTATTCCGCCATCTTGTGGTTGGGTCTGAATTGTCTCCAAAATGTTTTGTCCTTGGTGTTTTGTTGTTGTTAGGTGACGAGGTACCTCCATTTGCTGTCCCCTATGACGTCGCCATACTTCCTCCAGACATCCCCACCTTCGGTCACCATCCTCGGATTCTTATATATATATTTTTTTTTTACCCATCTTCTTGGTGGAGGTGGGTGGGCTACTTGTGAATCCAGAAAATTCCTCAAGCTCTAAAGCTACACAAGTATGAAACTTTGTTTTGTGGCATGAATATTCTGGGTTCACAGCTGTGCATTTACTTTATAGCGGTTTGTCCTTATTGAGGTGGTTGGGTTGAAGATGAAAATTGATTACTAAACAGATGTTGTAAAACGTTTTGTCCCACGAGCACTTCTTTATTCCTTTGTACATCTATGCAGTAGTGTTTAGTGGAAGTGTGAACTGATGGCCATGTTGCAGCCATACAAATATCTTCTAAAGGCGCATTTGTTAGAAAGGCAAGAGTTGCTCCTTTCTTCCTTGTTGAGTGAACTCCTGCAGCTGATTGCAATGGTTTCCCTGCATTCTTGTCACATAATTGAATTGTTTGTGCTATCCATATTGCAAATTAATTCTTGATTAATGCTCTTCCCAGAAAACTGTTTGCAAATGATTTTCCTAAAAGGTTTTGTCTTTTCAGTCTAAAACATTACAACCAGTCTTGCATCCAAAGCGTGCAAAGCTCTTTCTGCTTGCTTCTTTGGGTCTTGCAAGAAACTTGTTATTTGTATACTCTGGTTTATGTGGAATTGTGAAATCACTTTAGTTAGAACTGAGGATCGGTTCTCAGCACAATCCTGTCCCTGTGTATTTGAATATAAGGTTCCTGTAAAGTAAGCACCTGCAATTCACTCACCCTGCGTAGGGAAGTTATAGCCACTAAAAAGGCAGTCTTTGGCGTCAGCATCTGTAGATATTCTTTATGCAAAAGGTTCAGAGGGACTCCTCATTAACTGTGAGAAAACCACATTTAAGTTCCAAGTAGGAGTTGGTACCTTATTTGGTGGTGCTATCCTTTTTGCAGCTTCCAAAAACCTTTTTACTACTGGTGTGCAAAAACTTCTCCCCATGTGTCTTCTTGTGTAAGCCGCTATAGCAGCTAAATGTACTTTTAGAGAGGCATATTTTATTTTACCATCCAGAAGATGAGTTAAATATTATAACACTGTTCTTTATTTTGCATTCTTTTTTTTTGTTTTAAGAAGTTCTGATTTAGAGCATCGTAGTATGTATCTCTTCCATTTAGCGGTATAGCATTGTCTAGTTGTAGGGTTCTTTGCTACTCTAAGGACAGCCTTTGTTTTTTTCTGGCAGCTTTAGATGTGCGAATTTTAAGTCCTCTGCAGCCATGCTGCCATGTTCAAAGGTTCTGGCTCTGGGTGAAGAACCCTTCCTTTTTCCATTGACAATAGGTCTTGTCTTCTTGGTAGAGTTATTATTTTCCCTTGTGCCAGTTCCGAGAGCCATGTTTGTCTTGCACGTTGCGGTGCAATTAGAATTAATATGATTTTGCATATTCAACATTTTCTGATTACCTGTGTATAAGTGGTATTGGAGGAAAAGCATACACAAATCTCCCCATCCAGTTTATCAACAGCCTTTCCCAGGGATTGGTGACATGGCCATCTGGAAGCGAAGCTTTGGCATTTCGTGTTCACCGATTCTCCATTCTTGAAAGATCCTCAGAAGAACTGACTGAGTTCTCATTTGTGATAGCACGAAGCTTGTCTGCTCAAACTGTCTGCCTCGAGATTGCCCTTCCCTGGTACATGTACTGCTAATATAGGCCCCATCTTTCTTTGGATTGCCCATCCCCAAATTTTTGTGCATATTTGGATAGAGCTAGGAATTGGGTTTCCCCCGGTTTGTTGTTATAGAACATGGTTACTGTATTGTTTGTTTGGATCAATATTGAGCGCCAAAGCTTTTACTGAAGTGCTTTTAAGGCTAGAAACACGCACTGTTTGTGGTTTTCAAATGTTGATATGTTGAACCACGCCCTGATCCTTCCACATTCCTTGTACTCAGATTGCCCATGTGTGCACCTCATCCATTACGCGAAACATCAGTTGTGATGCTCACTCTAGGAGTTGTTGTAGAATTGACTTCCCTCAAGTTATACGGGCTCTGCTTCACCATGCTCTCTCTTCCTCTACCTTCTGCATGACAATCACTATATCTTCCCAACTCCCTGTTGCCCGAGACCATAGATTTTGTACCCATTCCTGCAATGTTCTCATGTGATATCTTGCATATGGGATAAAAGGGATACAAGAAGCCATCATTCCCAGTAACGTTCTGCAGATGATTTCTCCATTTACTATTAAGAATCCCAAGGTGAATAGTGTTTTCATTACTTGATGTATGTGTTCCATTAATTTTTTATAAGAGTTTGCTCTTATTAGCCAGCCATCCAGATAAGGGTATATGTGAATGCCTTGCCTTCTCAGATGTACTGTCACTGCCCTTGGGGTTGATTTTATGGCAAAGGCTATAACTTTGAATTGGTAATGATTTTTGTCTACCACAAATCTGCGATAGTTCTTGTGCTTTGCATTCACTGGGATGCACAAGTAGCTGTCCTTCAAGTCTATTGTCGCCATAAAATCCCCGATTTGTAGTTCTGGTATAATTCTTGTAATGTTGTCATTTTGAATTTTTGTGTTTTTATGAATGTGATTATAAATCTCAGGTCCAGATTAAGTCATAAAGACCAATCTACATTTGGGATTGGAAAATAAGTTGAAGTTTCCTTTGCCAATTGCTAATCTTGAAACACGTTCTATAACATCTTTCTCCAGCAACACCTCCACCTCCCTGATTAGCCTTACTGTTTCCTCCTTTAAGAGAGATCTCCTCTTTGGTGGCGGTGTTAACATTTCTAGGCAATATTGGATCACGTTTAGAATCCACTTGTCTAATGTGATCTTTCTCCACTCCCGAATAAAGTTTTATATTCTTCATCCTACTGGTGTAGTGCATAGGAGAGGATGTTCTTTGCTTTACTGCCTCAGTGATGTTGTTTGGTGAGGTGTTTGAAGCTCTGGTAAGTCACTTTCTTGAGTGTTGTCCCTCCTTTTGTGGAATCCCTCTTTCATGTGTCCCATCTTGAAAAGGCTGCCTGCCCTGATTGTACTGCCAACCTTCTTGTGGTTGCGTTGCTTGGCTGCTTCCTTGGAACGACTGGTGCAAAGTGCCTGATTTGAAGTTCCCCCCTACCTGTTGATCTTCTTAAAGGGGCTGTGCCTCTTCAAATGCACCCTCAAAACTGGAGCACTCGCATGGATTTGGCGGTCTCATTACGCTTTTTCAGTTGGTTTACAGTCTCATTGACTGTTTTTCAAAATAGCTGTTTGCCACTGAATGGGCCATCCAGAATGTTTGCCTGTATCTCTGGTTTGAACTCCTATATTCTAAGCCAGGAGTGGCACTGTAGTGGAATAGCTATCATCAGCTGTCTGCTCGATGTGTATGCTGGATATAGTGCAGCCTTTAGGCAGGTGTTGGCAATGTTTTTACCCTCTTCTGCCAAGTGTGCTGTCCTCTTGTGATACATTTTTCATTAACTACGCCATCTCATCCCAGTTTTGGCATGGATAGCGGTTCATTACAGCATTTGAATTTGCAATGTGCCATTGATTATTGGCACTTCTTTCAAATTCCACCCGACATCCATCCGTTTGCTCACCTTGTCTGGAGGAGGGCCTGCAGTTAATGTTTGCTATTTTCCTAGCTGGAATAATAGAATCAGCTGGCACTGAACATTGGATCTTTGGATGAGGACTTGTATTTCTTTTCAGCCCTCGGGGCGATAGCTCTGCATGAGGCTGGTTCTTTGAAGGCCTCCCTTCCTCGATCTAACACACTTGGGAGCATGGGTATAAACTGATTTATGTCTTCAATTGGTAAAAGAGTCACTAATGAGAAACATGGCTGTATGGGGTCTAACTGGAGGTTTCTCCTCCTCCAAGTATACCCCATACGTATCTGCTGCAATCTTTATAACCTGTTTGAACATGCCTATGTCATCTGGTTGTGATGGTTTATAAGGGTAACTCTCCATTCCATCCTCTGGTGATTTAGTTTCTAAATCCTGCCAGTGAGCCTCTGAGTATTCACAACCTTCAGAACCTTTATACAAGCCAGAAAAGTGCTCCTCTTCATTAAAGATTTCTTCTTCTTCCTGTGGTTGTGCTTGCCTCTCCCTGCTACTTTGTCATCAATGGCACCTTTAGATTTCGAAATTCCTTGAGACAGTCATTGAAATCTTTGTGTTTCTGTTAAAGAACAGCCATTTTAGCCTTAAGTTTTCTCTTTTTCTCTAACTCAGCCGCTCGTGTCGAGATTGTCAGCCGACATCCTCTTCGACATTGAAGTGTCTTTTTTCGACAGATCGGTTGTCGAGCTTTGCTGCTCTAGACGTGATCGCTCATGTTTGGGCATCGAGGATTTCCCCCTTCCGTCTTTTAAAGACTGCGATTTTTGGGGGATTTTTCCACTCTGCGGTCTCCATATTATGGGTTCCGAGGGGATCCTTATTTCCGAGTCGCGGCGGTGGTCATCATTTTCTTTGACGCTGAGGCTCCCTTTAAAGCTCAGGTCGGTTTTACGCGACTCAGGCCAGTTTTCCGAGGTGGATGTTTCTCTTACCTTGTGTGTACACAAGTCTTTAACCCCCCCTGGGCTTCTACGTTGTTAATTTCCAAGTCTACTTCCGCTGCTTCTCCCTCTGCTCCTTCGTCAGCGTATTCCTCCTAATCACTCTCAGTCCCAAATCTTGAAGATAAGGGGGTGTTTGTTGACCTTGCATGACGTGATGCACCAGTCTCTGCCTCTCTTTTACGCTTAGCATCTTCAGTGCGAATACAGCGCCGGCGTTAGTCTTCACTTTGATGGTCTACCGGCAAGCACAAATTACACATCAGATGATTGTTCTTTTACAAATACTTGTGGTGGCAATTCTTACAGAACTGGAAAAGCTGTTCTCTATTAATCCATCCAGGAAACCCCCTGCACGGGCATTCTCCGAAACTAAGAAAAACGTCTCTGCTTTCTTCCTCGATCTTCCGAGCGAGTATCTGTCGTTCCGCTGTATCTTTCTTTAACTTTTGACGATGCTTTCTGTGATTTTCTGAATACTTTTTCCCAAGTGTTGGAGATCCTTCGGCAAAGACCCAAAGGAGGAAAAAACACTGAAGATGGCGACCGAAGGTGGAGACTTCCGGAGGAAGGGCAGCAATGTCATTGGGGACACCAAACGGAGGTACTTCGACACCCAACAACAAAACCCAAAGAAAAAAAAGACATGGCAAAGTTTTGGAGACAATTCTGGACCCAACCACTAGATGGCGGAATAATGCACAGCATGTGAATCCACAGAACATTCATGATGCAAAACTACTTGAAATTGCTCTCCCAGTCTGCTATTGCTAAATAAAAACGTGAGCTCATTTGTTCGTATACGGTGCACTTTAAGATCAGAGAAGGAATTAAATAGTTTCTCAATATTATCTTCAACTTACTGTCGTGATGAGTTTTGGTCAGATGATCAGAGTCCAGTGCGTGGTAGTATTCATAAATTGAACGACCCAAAAGTTCATCAGGCTCATACCCCATCAGCTCGGTGATTCTTTATAACGAAATGAAAGATAATTAATCATTACAATCTGTTTGTTCTATGTATAAAGTTTTTCTCAGCTCAAAATGACAAAAAGCAAGAGCACTTTGTAATGAAGTATGACTGTCCACATTTTCAGAATTCCCATACGGCATGTTACAGTTGTAGGAAGTTGGCTCTGTATGTGCTATTTCAAAGTAAGGAATAGCATGCACAGAGTCCAAGGGTTCCCCTTAGAGGTAAAATAGTGGTAAAAATAGATAATACTAATGCTCTATTTTGTGGTAGTGTGGTCGAGCAGTAGGCTTATCCAAGGAGTAGTGTTAAGCATTTGTTGTACATACACATAGACAATAAATGAGGTACACACACTCAGAGACAAATCCAGCCAATAGGTTTTTGTATAGAAAAATATCTTTTCTTAGTTTATTTTAAGAACCACAGGTTCAAATTCTACATGTAATATCTCATTCGAAAGGTATTGCAGGTAAGTACTTTAGGAACTTTAAATCATAAAAATTGCATGTATACTTTACAAGTTATTGACAAATAGCTGTTTTAAAAGTGGACACAGTGCAATTTTCACAGTTCCTAGGGGAGGTAAGTTTTTGTTAGTTTTACCAGGTAAGTAAGACACTTACAGGGTTCAGTTCTTGGTCCAAGGTAGCCCACCGTTGGGGGTTCAGAGCAACCCCAAAGTCACCACACCAGCAGCTCAGGGCCGGTCAGGTGCAGAGTTCAAAGTGGTGCCCAAAACACATAGGCTAGAATGGAGAGAAGGGGGTGCCCCGGTTCCGGTCTGCTTGCAGGTAAGTACCCGCGTCTTCGGAGGGCAGACCAGGGGGGTTTTGTAGGGCACCGGGGGGGACACAAGCCCACACAGAAATTTCACCCTCAGCAGCGCGGGGGCGGCCGGGTGCAGTGTAGAAACAAGCGTCGGGTTCGCAATGTTAGTCTATGAGAGATCTCGGGATATCTTCAGCGCTGCAGGCAGGCAAGGGGGGGGTTCCTCGGGGAAACCTCCACTTGGGCAAGGGAGAGGGACTCCTGGGGGTCACTTCTCCAGTGAAAGTCCGGTCCTTCAGGTCCTGGGGGCTGCGGGTGCAGGGTCTCTCCCAGGCGTCGGGACTTAGGATTCAAAGAGTCGCGGTCAGGGGAAGCCTCGGGATTCCCTCTGCAGGCGGCGCTGTGGGGGCTCAGGGGGGACAGGTTTTGGTACTCACAGTATCAGAGTAGTCCTGGGGTCCCTCCTGAGGTGTTGGATCTCCACCAGCCGAGTCGGGGTCGCCGGGTGCAGTATTGCAAGTCTCACGCTTCTTGCGGGGAGCTTGCAGGGTTCTTTCAAGGCTGCTGGAAACAAAGTTGCAGCCTTTCTTGGAGCAGGTCCGCTGTCCTCGGGAGTTTCTTGTCTTTTCGAAGCAGGGGCAGTCCTCAGAGGATGTCGAGGTCGCTGGTCCCTTTGGAAGGCGTCGCTGGAGCAGGATCTTTGGAAGGCAGGAGACAGGCCGGTGAGTTTCTGGAGCCAAGGCAGTTGTCGTCTTCTGGTCTTCCTCTGCAGGGGTTTTCAGCTAGGCAGTCCTTCTTCTTGTAGTTGCAGGAATCTAATTTTCTAGGGTTCAGGGTAGCCCTTAAATACTAAATTTAAGGGCGTGTTTAGGTCTGGGGGGTTAGTAGCCAATGGCTACAAGCCCTGAGGGTGGGTACACCCTCTTTGTGCCTCCTCCCAAGGGGAGGGGGTCACAATCCTAACCCTATTGGGGGAATCCTCCATCTGCAAGATGGAGGATTTCTAAAAGTTAGAGTCACTTCAGCTCAGGACACCTTAGGGGCTGTCCTGACTGGCCAGTGACTCCTCCTTGTTGCTTTCTTTGTTCCCTCCAGCCTTGCCGCCAAAAGTGGGGGCCGTGGCCGGAGGGGGCGGGCAACTCCACTAAGCTGGAGTGCCCTGCTGGGCTGTGACAAAGGGGTGAGCCTTTGAGGCTCACCGCCAGGTGTTACAGCTCCTGCCTGGGGGAGGTGTTAGCATCTCCACCCAGTGCAGGCTTTGTTACTGGCCTCAGAGTGACAAAGGCACTCTCCCCATGGGGCCAGCAACATGTCTCTAGTCAGCCTACACAGACAGTCGGTTAAGTTTCAGGGGGCACCTCTAAGGTGCCCTCTGTGGTGTATTTTACAATAAAATGTACACTGGCATCAGTGTGCATTTATTGTGCTGAGAAGTTTGATACCAAACTTCCCAGTTTTCAGTGTAGCCATTATGGTGCTGTGGAGTTCGTGTTTGACAAACTCCCAGACCATATACTCTTATGGCTACCCTGCACTTACAATGTCTAAGGTTTTGTTTAGACACTGTAGGGGTACCATGCTCATGCACTGGTACCCTCACCTATGGTATAGTGCACCCTGCCTTAGGGCTGTAAGGCCTGCTAGAGGGGTGTCTTACCTATACTGCATAGGCAGTGAGAGGCTGGCATGGCACCCTGAGGGGAGTGCCATGTCGACTTCCTCGTTTTTCTTCTCACTAGCACACACAAGCTGGCAAGCAGTGTGTCTGTGCTGAGTGAGCGGTCTCCAGGGTGGCATAAGACATGCTGCAGCCCTTAGAGACCTTCCTTGGCATCAGGGCCCTTGGTACTAGAAGTACCAGTTACAAGGGACTTATCTGGATGCCAGGGTCTGCCAATTGTGGATACAAAAGTACAGGTTAGGGAAAGAACACTGGTGCTGGGGCCTGGTTAGCAGGCCTCAGCACACTTTCAATTGTAAACATAGCATCAGCAAAGGCAAAAAGTCAGGGGGCAACCATGCCAAGGAGGCATTTCCTTACACAACCCCCCCCCCCAAACGAAAGAGGATGAGACTAACCTTTCCCAAGAGAGTCTTCATTTTCTAAGTGGAAGAACCTGGAAAGGCCATCTGCATTGGCATGGGCAGTCCCAGGTCTGTGTTCCACTATAAAGTCCATTCCCTGTAGGGAGATGGACCACCTCAACAGTTTAGGATTTTCACCTTTCATTTGCATCAGCCATTTGAGAGGTCTGTGGTCAGTTTGAACTAGGAAGTGAGTCCCAAAGAGGTATGGTCTCAGCTTCTTCAGGGACCAAACCACAGCAAAGGCCTCCCTCTCAATGGCACTCCAACGCTGCTCCCTGGGGAGTAACCTCCTGCTAATGAAAGCAACAGGCTGGTCAAGGCCATCATCATTTGTTTGGGACAAAACTGCCCCTATCCCATGTTCAGAGGCATCAGTCTGCACAATGAACTGCTTAGAATAATCTGGAGCTTTTAGAACTGGTGCTGAGCACATTGCTTGTTTCAGGGTGTCAAAGGCCTGTTGGCATTCCACAGTCCAGTTCACTTTCTTGGGCATTTTCTTGGAGGTGAGTTCAGTGAGGGCTGTCACAATGGATCCATATCCCTTCACAAACCTCCTGTAATACCCAGTCAAGCCAAGGAATGCCCTGACTTGAGTCTGGGTTTTTGGAGCTACCCAGTCCAGAATAGTCTGGATCTTGGGTTGGAGTGGCTGAACTTGGCCTCCACCTACAAGGTGGCCCAAGTAAACCACAGTTCCCTGCCCTATCTGGCATTTGGATGCCTTGATAGAGAGGCCTGCAGATTGCAGAGCCTTCAAAACCTTCTTCAGGTGGACCAGGTGATCCTGCCAGGTGAAGCTAAAGACAGCAATATCATCAAGATAAGCTGTGCTAAAGGACTCCAAGCCAGCAAGGACTTGATTCACCAACCTTTGGAAGGTGGCAGGGGCATTCTTTAAACCAAAGGGCATAACAGTAAACTGATAATGCCCATCAGGTGTGGAGAATGCTGTTTTCTCTTTTGCTCCAGGTGCCATTTTTATTTGCCAGTACCCTGCTGTCAAGTCAAAGGTACTTAAGAATTTGGCAGCACCTAATTTATCTATGAGCTCATCAGCTCTTGGAATTGGATGAGCATCTGTCTTGGTGACAGAATTGAGCCCTCTGTAGTCCACACAAAACCTCATCTCTTTCTTTCCATCTTTGGTGTGAGGTTTGGGGACTAAGACCACTGGGCTAGCCCAGGGGCTGTCAGAGCGCTCAATTACTCCCAATTCCAGCATCTTGTGGACTTCCACCTTGATGCTTTCCTTAACATGGTCAGATTGTCTAAAGATTTTGTTCTTGACAGGCATGCTGTCTCCTGTGTCCACATCATGGGTACACAGGTGTGTCTGACCAGGGGTTAAGGAGAAGAGTTCAGGAAACTGTTGTAGGACTCTCCTACAATCAGCTTGCTGTTGGCCAGAGAGGGTGTCTGAGTAGATCACTCCATCTACTGTGCCATCTTTTGGGTCTGATGACAGAAGATCAGGGAGAGGTTCACTCTCTGCCTCCTGATCCTCATCTGTTACCATCAACAGATTCACATCAGCCCTGTCATGGAAGAGCTTAAGGCGGTTCACATGGATCACCCTCTTGGGGCTCCTGCTTGTGCCCAGGTCCACCAGGTAGGTGACCTGACTCTTCCTTTCTAGTACTGGGTAAGGGCCACTCCATTTGTCCTGGAGTGCCCTGGGAGCCACAGGCTCCAGAACCCAGACTTTCTGCCCTGGTTGGAACTCAACCAGTGCAGCCTTTTGGTCATACCAAAACTTCTGGAGCTGTTGGCTGGCCTCAAGGTTTTTGGTTGCCTTTTCCATGTACTCTGCCATTCTAGAGCGAAGGCCAAGTACATAGTCCACTATGTCTTGTTTAGGCTCATGGAGAGGTCTCTCCCAGCCTTCTTTAACAAGAGCAAGGGGTCCTCTTACAGGATGACCAAACAGAAGTTCAAAGGGTGAGAATCCTACTCCCTTCTGTGGCACCTCTCTGTAAGCGAAAAGCAGACATGGCAAGAGGACATCCCATCTCCTTTTGAGTTTTTCTGGGAGCCCCATGATCATGCCCTTTAATGTCTTGTTGAATCTCTCAACTAAGCCATTAGTTTGTGGATGGTAAGGTGTAGTGAATTTATAAGTCACTCCACACTCATTCCACATATGTTTCAGGTATGCTGACATGAAGTTGGCACCTCTGTCAGACACCACCTCCTTAGGGAAACCCACTCTGGTAAAGATACCAATGAGGGCCTTGGCTACTGCAGGGGCAGTAGTCGACCTAAGGGGAATAGCTTCAGGATACCTGGTAGCATGATCCACTACTACCAGGATATACATATTTCCTGAGGCTGTGGGAGGTTCCAGTGGACCAACTATGTCCACACCCACTCTTTCAAAGGGGACCCCCACCACTGGAAGTGGAATGAGGGGGGCCTTTGGGTGCCCACCTGTCTTACCACTGGCTTGACAGGTGGGGCAGGAGAGGCAAAACTCCTTGACCATGTTGGACATATTGGGCCAGTAGAAGTGGTTGACTAGCCTCTCCCACGTCTTGGTTTGTCCCAAATGTCCAGCAAGGGGAATGTCATGGGCCAATGTTAGGATGAATTCTCTGAACAGCTGAGGCACTACCACTCTCCTAGTGGCACCAGGTTTGGGGTCTCTGGCCTCAGTGTACAGGAGTCCATCTTCCCAATAGACCCTATGTGTTCCATTTTTCTTGCCCTTGGACTCGTCAGCAGCTTGCTGCCTAAGGCCTTCAAGAGAGGGACAGGTTTCTTGTCCCTTACACAGCTCCTCCCTTGAGGGTCCCCCTGGGCCTAAGAGCTCAACCTGATAAGGTCCAAGCTCCAAAGGCTCAGTTCCCTCAGAGGGCAGAACTTCTTCCTGAGAAGAGAGGTTCCCTTTCTTTTGCTGTGTTGCAGTTGGTTTCCCAACTGACTTTCCTGTTCTCTTGGTAGGCTGGGCCATTCTTCCAGACTCCAGCTCTACTTGTTCACCCTGTGCCTTGCATTGTGCTCTTGTTTTCACACACACCAGTTCAGGGATACCCAGCATTGCTGCATGGGTTTTTAGTTCTACCTCAGCCCATGCTGAGGACTCCAGGTCATTTCCAAGCAGACAGTCCACTGGGATATTTGAGGAGACCACCACCTGTTTCAGGCCATTGACCCCTCCCCATTCTAAAGTAACCATTGCCATGGGATGTACTTTTCTCTGATTGTCAGCGTTGGTGACTGTGTAAGTTTTTCCAGTCAGGTATTGGCCAGGGGAAACCAGTTTCTCTGTCACCATGGTGACACTGGCACCTGTATCCCTCAGGCCCTCTATTCTAGTCCCATTAATTAAGAGTTGCTGTCTGTATTTTTGCATGTTAGGCGGCCAGACAGCTAGTGTGGCTAAATCCACCCCACCCTCAGAAACTAGAGTAGCTTCAGTGTGGACCCTGATTTGCTCTGGGCACACTGTTGATCCCACTTGGAGACTAGCCATACCAGTGTTACCTGGATGGGAGTTTGGAGTGGAACCTTTCTTGGGACAGGCCTTGTCTCCAGTTTGGTGTCCATGCTGTTTACAGCTATGACACCAGGCCTTTTTGGGATCAAAGTTTTTACCCTTGTACCCATTGTTTTGTGAAGAGGCTCTGGGCCCACCCTCCTGTGCAGGTTTTTGGGGGCCTGTAGAAGACTCTTTACTATTTTTAGTTTTGGCTGTCTCATCACCCTTCCCCTGGGGAGTCTTTGTGACCCCTTTCTTTTGGTCACCCCCTGTTGAAGTCTTGGACACCCTTGTCTTGACCCAATGGTCCGCCTTCTTTCCCAATTCTTGGGGAGAAATTGGTCCTAGGTCTACCAGATGCTGATGCAGTTTATCATTGAAACAATTACTCAATAGGTGTTCTTTCACAAATAAATTGTACAGCCCATCATAATTACTTACACCACTGCCTTGAATCCAACCATCTAGTGTTTTCACTGAGTAGTCTACAAAGTCAACCCAGGTCTGGCTCGAGGATTTTTGAGCCCCCCTGAATCTAATCCTATACTCCTCAGTGGAGAATCCAAAGCCCTCAATCAGGGTACCCTTCATGAGGTCATAAGATTCTGCATCTTGTCCAGAGAGTGTGAGGAGTCTATCCCTACACTTTCCTGTGAACATTTCCCAAAGGAGAGCACCCCAGTGAGATCTGTTCACTTTTCTGGTTACACAAGCCCTCTCAAAAGCTGTGAACCATTTGGTGATGTCATCACCATCTTCATATTTAGTTACAATCCCTTTAGGGATTTTCAACATGTCAGGAGAATCTCTGACCCTATTTATGTTGCTGCCACCATTGATGGGTCCTAGGCCCATCTCTTGTCTTTCCCTCTCTATGGCTAGGATCTGTCTTTCCAAAGCCAATCTTTTGGCCATCCTGGCTAACTGGATGTCCTCTTCACTGGGGTTATCCTCAGTGATTTCAGAGGTGTTGGTCTCTCCTGTGAGGGAACCAGCATCTCTGACTATTATTTTTGGAGTCAGGGTTTGAGGGACCCTGTTCTCCCTAGATAGGACTGGTAGGGGGGAATTTTCCTCCAAGTCACTATCCTCTTCCTCTGAGTTGCCACCCTCAGAGGGGTTGGCCTTTTCAAACTCTGCCAAAAGCTCCTGGAGCTGTATTTTGGTAGGTTTGGGGCCCATTGTTATTTTCTTTATTTTACAGAGTGACCTTAGCTCCCTCATCTTAAGATGGAGGTAAGGTGTGGTGTCGAGTTCCACCACAGTCACATCTGTGCTAGACATTTTGCTTCTAAAAGTTGGAATACTTTTTCAGAATCTACAACTGGTTCTAGAATCTAATTCAAACTTTTACAAACTTTTAAACTCTAAAAGAAATGCTAAACAGGATCCAACACAAGGCCCTAGCAGGTCTTTTAAGAATTTAGAAAACTTTTCAAATTGCAAAAATCAATTTCTAATGACAATTTTTGAATTTGTCGTGTGATCAGGTATTGGCTGAGTAGTCCAGCAAATGCAAAGTCTTGTACCCCACCGCTGATCCACCAATGTAGGAAGTTGGCTCTGTATGTGCTATTTCAAAGTAAGGAATAGCATGCACAGAGTCCAAGGGTTCCCCTTAGAGGTAAAATAGTGGTAAAAATAGATAATACTAATGCTCTATTTTGTGGTAGTGTGGTCGAGCAGTAGGCTTATCCAAGGAGTAGTGTTAAGCATTTGTTGTACATACACATAGACAATAAATGAGGTACACACACTCAGACAAATCCAGCCAATAGGTTTTTGTATAGAAAAATATCTTTTCTTAGTTTATTTTAAGAACCACAGGTTGAAATTCTACATGTAATATCTCATTCGAAAGGTATTGCAGGTAAGTACTTTAGGAACTTTAAATCATAAAAATTGCATGTATACTTTACAAGTTATTGACAAATAGCTGTTTTAAAAGTGGACACAGTGCAATTTTCACAGTTCCTAGGGGAGGTAAGTTTTTGTTAGTTTTACCAGGTAAGTAAGACACTTACAGGGTTCAGTTCTTGGTCCAAGGTAGCCCACCGTTGGGGGTTCAGAGCAACCCCAAAGTCACCACACCAGCAGCTCAGGGCCGGTCAGGTGCAGAGTTCAAAGTGGTGCCCAAAACACATAGGCTAGAATGGAGAGAAGGGGGTGCCCCGGTTCCGGTCTGCTTGCAGGTAAGTACCCGCGTCTTCGGAGGGCAGACCAGGGGGGTTTTGTAGGGCACAGGGGGGGGGACACAAGCCCACACAGAAATTTCACCCTCAGCAGCGCGGGGGCGGCCGGGTGCAGTGTAGAAACAAGCGGCGGGTTCGCAATGTTAGTCTATGAGAGATCTCGGGATCTCTTCAGCGCTGCAGGCAGGCAAGGGGGGGGTTCCTCGGGGAAACCTCCACTTGGGCAAGGGAGAGGGACTCCTGGGGGTCACTTCTCCAGTGAAAGTCCGGTCCTTCAGGTCCTGGGGGCTGCGGGTGCAGGGTCTCTCCCAGGCGTCGGGACTTAGGATTCAAAGAGTCGCGGTCAGGGGAAGCCTCGGGATTCCCTCTGCAGGCGGCGCTGTGGGGGCTCAGGGGGGACAGGTTTTGGTACTCACAGTATCAGAGTAGTCCTGGGGTCCCTCCTGAGGTGTTGGATCTCCACCAGCCGAGTCGGGGTCGCCGGGTGCAGTGTTGCAAGTCTTACGCTTCTTGCGGGGAGCTTGCAGGGTTCTTTCAAGGCTGCTGGAAACAAAGTTGCAGCCTTTCTTGGAGCAGGTCCGCTGTCCTCGGGAGTTTCTTGTCTTTTCGAAGCAGGGGCAGTCCTCAGAGGATGTCGAGGTCGCTGGTCCCTTTGGAAGGCGTCGCTGGAGCAGGATCTTTGGAAGGCAGGAGACAGGCCGGTGAGTTTCTGGAGCCAAGGCAGTTGTCGTCTTCTGGTCTTCCTCTGCAGGGGTTTTCAGCTAGGCAGTCCTTCTTCTTGTAGTTGCAGGAATCTAATTTTCTAGGGTTCAGGGTAGCCCTTAAATACTAAATTTAAGGGCGTGTTTAGGTCTGGGGGGTTAGTAGCCAATGGCTACTAGCCCGGAGGGTGGGTACACCCTCTTTGTGCCTCCTCCCAAGGGGAGGGGGTCACAATCCTAACCCTATTGGGGGAATCCTCCATCTGCAAGATGGAGGATTTCTAAAAGTTAGAGTCACTTCAGCTCAGGACACCTTAGGGGCTGTCCTGACTGGCCAGTGACTCCTCCTTGTTGCTTTCTTTGTTCCCTCCAGCCTTGCCGCCAAAAGTGGGGGCCGTGGCCGGAGGGGGCGGGCAACTCCACTAAGCTGGAGTGCCCTGCTGGGCTGTGACAAAGGGGTGAGCCTTTGAGGCTCACCGCCAGGTGTTACAGCTCCTGCCTGGGGGAGGTGTTAGCATCTCCACCCAGTGCAGGCTTTGTTACTGGCCTCAGAGTGACAAAGGCACTCTCCCCATGGGGCCAGCAACATGTCTCTGGTGTGGCAGGCTGCTGGAACTAGTCAGCCTACACAGACAGTCGGTTAAGTTTCAGGGGGCACCTCTAAGGTGCCCTCTGTGGTGTATTTTACAATAAAATGTACACTGGCATCAGTGTGCATTTATTGTGCTGAGAAGTTTGATACCAAACTTCCCAGTTTTCAGTGTAGCCATTATGGTGCTGTGGAGTTCGTGTTTGACAAACTCCCAGACCATATACTCTTATGGCTACCCTGCACTTACAATGTCTAAGGTTTTGTTTAGACACTGTAGGGGTACCATGCTCATGCACTGGTACCCTCACCTATGGTATAGTGCACCCTGCCTTAGGGCTGTAAGGCCTGCTAGAGGGGTGTCTTACCTATACTGCATAGGCAGTGAGAGGCTGGCATGGCACCCTGAGTGGAGTGCCATGTCGATTTACTCGTTTTTCTTTTCACTAGCACACACAAGCTGGCAAGCAGTGTGTCTGTGCTGAGTGAGAGGTCTCCAGGGTGGCATAAGACATGCTGCAGCCCTTAGAGACCTTCCTTGGCATCAGGGCCCTTGGTACTAGAAGTACCAGTTACAAGGGACTTATCTGGATGCCAGGGTCTGCCAATTGTGGATACAAAAGTACAGGTTAGGGAAAGAACACTGGTGCTGGGGCCTGGTTAGCAGGCCTCAGCACACTTTCAATTGTAAACATAGCATCAGCAAAGGCAAAAAGTCAGGGGGCAACCATGCCAAGGAGGCATTTCCTTACAACAGTGTGTGACGACAAACAAATATATTGTTTCAAATAAGTATATAACCAAACTGAGTTTGCCATTTTGTACTCAACTGTCTTTAGGTGGCATACAAATCAAGCTAAGCATACTAAGTGTAGCTCGACAAAACACTACCTACTAGAACTAATGTCACCATTGGTCTTTGGGTACCCCACACAAGAGCACTACCCTTCACCTCATGGTCCTGTGTTCGGTGTATCATTAGGCTTCCTACGGAAGTGCGTTTATTGCAAGGCACAAGAGACTATTTTACATTTAAAAAATGCACTGCATTCTAACACAAAATTATTTATCTCACATGTGTTGTATACAGAAAAAAAATGTTGCTTTGTTTTCTGAAGCCTATTAAAACATATTTTAGTTGGGACTGAAATGCAAAGCAGAGCCATCACTCGTTTATCCAAAAAGTTATAGCTAAATTATGCCCGCGTAAAACAAATTTTCCAACCACCAGGTGGCAATGCTAAAAACTTTAGAGAGTGAAAAAACACAGAGAGCAAGCAAATGGTTAAAAACTCTAAGAAAATGTAATGGTATATTTTTTGGCCATTTAAATCTCATTAACCGGTTGGGTGCCTTGGACGAGGTGATCTCGTCCAAGGCACTGGTTCCCGGGTGCCTTGGACGAGATCACCTCATCCTGCACCCGGGACACGGGGGGGTGCACTAGCGCTCCCCTGTGGGACCCCCACCCACACCCCCCGGTAGTCGATGGAAGGGGAATCCCTTCCCCTTCCACCCGACCCCCCCACTCGGCAATCCGATGACATTAGCACGCTCACAGCGCACCGACGTCATAAAATATTGCAGAGGGAAGCGCTGGAAGCCATTTGCTTACAGCACATCGGGGAGTAAGGACTTTCAGGTAAGTCCTTCCCTCTTTGGGGGTTGGGGGGGGGGGGGGACAGACAGGGGGGAAAGGGTTTTTCCTTTCCCCCTGTGCCTGTTTTCAGTGGATTCCTGCTCCACGATCACGGGCGGGGCCGCGATTGTGGAGCAGGAATCCCCACTAGGCACCAGGGATTTCTTTTTGGTGTTAGTTTTGGGAGCAACACCTTGGGCAAGGGTCGCTCCCATTGGGGGCCATTATTTTCCTATTGCGCCCCCCCCCCCAGGGTGCAGATCGGCAGATTTTTTCGGCCGATCTGCCCCAGGGGAGGCCGAAAACCACTAGACACCAGGGAAATTATTTTTTTTGTTTTAGGGCAGCGACCCCTTAGGCAAGGGTCGCTGCCCCGGGGGCAATCATTTTTTTTCCATATGTTTCACCCCCCCCGCGGGGCTAGATAGGCCATGTTTTTGGGGGTCAAAACCCACTAGGTGCCAGGGATTGTGAGGTGTGTGTGTGTTTGGGTCGCCCCACCCCCAAAGAGGGAAAATTTCGTATCGGCCCTCTCTGAGGCAGATGGGCCTATATTTGTAGGCCAATTTGCCCCCAAGGAGGGCAGAAACCACCAATACGGCAGGGATTTATTTTTTTCGTTCCCCTTTTTTTTGTTTAGTGCTGGGGGTGCCCCCCGTTTGCCCCCTTTGGCAAGGGGCACAGAGCTGATGGCCATTTCTGCCCTCCTTGGGGGCAGATTGGCCAATTTTTTTAAGACCATGAATCCACTTCGGCATCAGGGATCCTGTGTGTGTGGTGTGTGTGTGGTGTGTGTGTGGTGTGTGTGTGGAGTGTGTGTGGTGTGTGTGTGTGTAGGTGGGGGGGAGGGGCGGCACATTTGGCAAGGGTCGCCCTCCAAAGGGGGCACGGTAGTGATGGCCATTTCTGCCCACCTTGGAGACAGAGCAGCCTATTTTTTTAGGCCCATCTGCCTCCTAGTGGGGCAGAAGCCACTAAGGCACCAGGGACAATTTCTAAGTTTTTGGTGGCGGGGTGTTGGTCAACTGGCGAAGTATTTATATTTGTGATTGTAACAGTTTTTCTTCTTTTTGTTCTTCTTCAAAGCTTTTGCTTCCTTTGCTGCGGATCCTTGCGGTTTTGGCAGTAGTTGTCCTGCGGTTTGCATAGTTGCATGTTTTAGGTAAGTGAAAGCAATTTACTCCAAATGAGTATTGTTGACATGCATGAATGACATGTTTGTAGGTGGTATACTAATTGTAGTATTGTGTGTGAAATTGTCCTTAGATTTGAGCACAATGATATTTGTGTTGTCATATGTATAATTTGCTTTTTTCTTTTTAGTGGGATATCATTGGTGATTGCTGTGTCTGTGCAGAGTAGTTGCTGGTGAGTAGCTTGTTCAGGCAAGTGAGTGGTATAGTTTTTTAGTGCATAACTCTTTGTGATAAAGCTACACTTTGTTTATTACTTATTTTAGTGCTAGTTGTTGTTGGCAATCCATTTGTTGTTAGTGAGGATCATGGCTAGCCACAGAGTGACCGCTCAGCAGGTTGTTGGCATGCTCTTTGAGTCTTCTTCAGACCATGATTACGAGACTGACTCTGCATCTGAGGCAGAGGAGGAAGTGAGAGATTCTGGCAGTGAGTTTTCTGTCAGAGTATTCTTCTGATGAGGAAGTGTAAAGAAATGGCTCCCTGTTGCAGTTACCCCCCACTTTTTGCCTGATACTGATGCTGACTTGACTGAGAAGTGTGCTGGGACCCTGCTAACCAGGCCCCAGCACCAGTGTTCTTTCACCTAAAATGTACCATTGTCTCCACAATTGGCCCAACCCTGGCACCCAGGTAAGTCCCTTGTAACTGGTACCCCTGGTACCAAGGGCCCTGATGACAGGGAAGGTCTCTAAGGGCTGCAGCATGTCTTATGCCACCCTAGGGACCCCTCACTCAGCACAGACACACTGCTTGCCAGCTTGTGTGTGCTGGTGGGGAGAAAATGACAAAGTCGACATGGCACTCCCCTCAGGGTGCCATGCCAACCTCACACTGCCTGTGGCATAGGTAAGTCACCCCTCTAGCAGGCCTTACAGCCCTAAGGCAGGGTGCACTATACCACAGGTGAGGGCATATGTGCATGAGCACTATGCCCCTACAGTGTCTAAGCAAAACCTTAGACATTGTAAGTGCAGGGTAGCCATAAGAGTATATGGGCTGGGAGTCTGTCAAAAACGAACTCCACAGCTCCATAATGGCTACACTGAATACTGGGAAGTTTGGTATCAAACTTCTCAGAATAATAAACCCACACTGATGCCAGTGTTGGATTTATTAAAAAATACACACAGAGTGCATCTTAGAGATGCACCCTGTATTTTACCCAATTGTTCAGGGCAGGACTGACTGGTCTGTGCCAGCCTGCTGCTGAGAGACGAGTGTCTGACCTCATGCGGTGAGAGCCTTTGTGCTCTCTGAGGACAGAAACAAAGCCTGCTCTGGGTGGAGGTGCTTCACACCTCCCCCCTGCAGGAACTGTAACACCTAGCAGTGAGCTTCAAAGGCTCAAGCTTCGTGTTACAATGCCCCAGGGCACTCCAGCTAGTGGAGATGCCCGCCTCCTGGACCCAGCCCCCACTTTTGGCGGCAAGTCCAGGAGAGATAATGAGAAAAACAAGGAGGAGTCACTGGCCAGTCAGGACAGCCCCTAAGGTGTCCTGAGCTGAGGTGACTCTGACTTTTAGAAATCCTCCATCTTGTAGAAGGAGGATTCCCCCAATAGGGATAGGAATGTGACCCCCTCCCCTTGGGAGGAGGCACAAAGAGGGTGTACCCACCCTCAGGGCTAGTAGCCATTGGCTACTAACCCCCCAGACCTAAACACGCCCTTAAATTTAGTATTTAAGGGCTTCCCTGAACCTAAAGATTTAGATTCCTGCAACAACAAGAAGAAGGGCTGCCTAGCTGAAAACCACTGCAGAGGAAGACCAGAAGACAACAACTGCCTTGGCTCCAGAAACTCACCGGCCTGTCTCCTGCCTTCCAAAGAACTCTGCTCCAGCGACGCCTTCCAAAGGGACCAGCGACCTCTGAATCCTCTGAGGACTGCCCTGCTTCGACGACGACAAGAAACTCCCGAGGACAGCGGACCTGCTCCAAAAAGACTGCAACTTTATCCAAAGGAGCAGCTTTAAAGAACCCTGCAATCTCCCCGCAAGAAGCGTGAGACTTGCAACACTGCACCCGGCGACCCCGACTCGGCTGGTGGAGAACCAACACCTCAGGGAGGACCCCCGGACTACTCTACAACTGTGAGTACCAAAACCTGTCCCCCCTGAGCCCCCACAGCGCCGCCTGCAGAGGGAATCCCGAGGCTTCCCCTGACCGCGACTCTCTGAAACCTAAGTCCCGACGCCTGGAAAAGACCCTGCACCCGCAGCCCCCAGGACCTGAGGGACCGGACTTTCACTGCAGAAGTGACCCCCAGGAGTCCCTCTCCCTTGCCCAAGTGGAGGTTTCCCCGAGGAAGCCCCCCCTTGCCTGCCTGCAGCGCTGAAGAGATCCCTTGATCTCTCATTGACTTCCATTGCGAACCCGACGCTTGTTCTAACACTGCACCCGGCCGCCCCCGCGCCGCTGAGGGTGAAATTTCTGTGTGGGCTTGTGTCCCCCCCGGTGCCCTACAAAACCCCCCTGGTCTGCCCTCCGTAGACGCGGGTACTTACCTGCTGGCAGACTGGAACCGGGGCACCCCCTTCTCTCCATTGAAGCCTATGCGTTTTGGGCACCACTGAACTCTGCACCTGACCGGCCCTGAGCTGCTGGTGTGGTAACTTTGGGGTTGCTCTGAACCCCCAACGGTGGGCTACCTTGGACCAAGAACTGAACCCTGTAAGTGTCTTACTTACCTGGTAAAACTAACAAAAACTTACCTCCCCCAGGAACTGTGAAAATTGCACTAAGTGTCCACTTTTAAAATAGCTATTTGTGAATAACTTGAAAAGTATACATGCAATTGAAATGATTCAAAGTTCCTAATGTACTTACCTGCAATACCTTTCAAACAAGATATTACATGTTAAATTTGAACCTGTGGTTCTTAAAATAAACTAAGAAAATATATTTGTCTATAACAAAACCTATTGGCTGGATTTGTCTCCGAGTGTGTGTACCTCATTTATTGTCTATGTGTATGTACAACAAATGCTTAACACTACTCCTTGGATAAGCCTACTGCTCGACCACACTACCACAAAATAGAGCATTAGTATTATCTCTTTTTTACCACTATTTTACCTCTAAGGGGAACCCTTGGACTCTGTGCATGCTATTCCTTACTTTGAAATAGCACATACAGAGCCAACTTCCTACAGGAAGCTACTCTCAGTGCAGATGAAGGGCCTGTTGTAGAGGAGGACATTGATGTGCCAAGAGTGCAGCAGCCTGGGGCTGAAGGGTTTCCCATTAGAAGACCTGACAACTGGATTGCCCCAAACATGGAGCAGCTGCAGTTACCTGCATTTACTGGTCTCCCAGGGTGTAGAGTCAATACGGAAAACTTTTTGCCTGTCCACTTCTTTCACTTGTTTATGGACGATGTATTTTTGGAAGAGATTGTGGAGCAGACTAATTTGTATGCAGAGCAATATTTGAGGGACAACGCTGCCAGACTTAGGCCTCAGTCTAGAGCTACTCAGTGGGTTCCCACATATCTAGAAGAGATGAAAAAGTTTTTAGGTATGACTTTTTTGATGGGGTTGATCAAGAAGCAGTCACTGGCTTCTTATTGGTCTACTAGTCCCTTGATGGCAACGGCTATATTTCCTGCAACTATGACACGTAATCGCTATTTGCTGCTTCTTCTCCGTATGCTGCATTTTGTAGACAATGCTTTAGCCTTGCCACGAGATCACCCTGATTGTGACCGTCTTTTTAAGATTAGGCCTGTCCTTGATCATTTTGTAGATCGGTTTTCAGAGGTCTATGTTCCAGGCAAAGAGATAAGTGTGGACAAGTCTTTGGTCCTTTTCAAGGGGTGTTTAGTTTTTAAGCAGTACATTCCTAGTAAGAAGGCACGGTATGGTATTAAATTGTATATGCTGTCAGAAAGCAGTGCAGGATATGTGTATAATTTCTGGGTCTACACTGGTAGGGATTCCAGTATTGATCCTCCTGGTTGTCTGGCCACTTTTGGAGTTGGCGAAAAATATGTGTGGGAACTTGGTAGACAACTGTTTAACAAAGGTCACCATTTGTACGTAGATAATTTCTACACTGGAGTGCAGTTGTTCAAGGAGTTGTTTAGAGTGGACACTGTTGCTTGTGGCACAATCCGTTCTAACCGGAAAGGCTATCCAAGGGAGCTTGTCTGTAAAAAACTTGAGAGGGGACAGTGCAGTGCCTTGCGGAATAATGAGCTGCTAGCTCTGAAATTTTCAGACAGGAGGGATGTGTACATGCTACCTACCATCCATGATGAGAGTACTTCTCCTGTGACTGTTTGGGGTCAGGGTGCGGAGGTGCAAAATGGGTGGTGTTGATAGAGTAGATCAGAGGTTGGAACCTTACACTGCTCTTTGTAAGTCTTACGTGTGGCCCTACATTTATTTCATTTGGCAACTTTTAATGCTTTTATTGTGTTCAAGGATTGTTCACCTGAGTCAAGGATGACATTTGTTAAATTTCAGGAGTCAGTGATAGAGAGCCTTATTGTGGTGGAAGGGGCAAGAGTTCCTAGAGTAGAAGTGGTGGAGGAAGTGGCTAGATTGAAAGATCGCCACTTTCCAGATCACATTCCTTCCACTCACAAGACTTGCCCACAAAGAAATGTAGAGTATGTGCCCGGAGAGCAATCCGGAGGGAGAGCCGGATGTACTGCCCCGAATGCCCTTCAAAGCCTGGGCTGTGTGTGCCCGGCTGTTTTAGAAGTAACCACACAATTGTTTTGGGGAAATACTGTGAGCGTAAACTGCCTGTTTTATATTTTCATATGTTCAGTTTCACGGTTGGCATTACTGTCATGTATTTAGTTAGAGCTTTTGTGTTTGTAGTTTTGTACTTATTTTATAATTAGTTAGTAGTTTCTTTGTTGTTTATAAAAAAAAAAAAAGTGATGGCGGTGTGCGTGGGGTGGCGCTTGGCTGGTGGTGTGCGTGGGGTGGCGGTGTGCGTGGGGTGGCGCTTGGCTGGCGGGTATGGGTGGGGTGGCTCTTGGCTAGAGGTGCCAGCCAAAACGCCAGTCCACACACTCATCAGCTGGTGTGATTGCTGTATCAGGAATGTGGGCGTATGAAAGTGATGGGCCCTTGACTGGCGCAGTCTGTCGATGCGAGTGTTGTAATGTGCTGGGCCCGTGGCTGTCGGCGTGAATGGTCTTGTGCATGTCATG
This sequence comes from Pleurodeles waltl, assembly GCF_031143425.1. Classification (NCBI taxonomy): domain Eukaryota; kingdom Metazoa; phylum Chordata; class Amphibia; order Caudata; family Salamandridae; genus Pleurodeles; species Pleurodeles waltl. The sequence goes on from NC_090448.1 coordinate 513,940,220, forward strand.
TATGAAAGGTGTGTGAATGGAGTGTAAAGCGGTTGGTGCCTTGCTGTGGCTTTACAGCTCACAAGCTGCGAGTCATTGGTTCAGTTATATGGCCTTTCAGTTATTACCAGTGCATTTCACTTTTGTGAAATCTCTTGTTAATAAAATTTAATCTACTGAACCATCACTCACCCTCGTGCCAAATCCAACCAGTATGTGTGGTAAAAATTAAAAAACCTGCTCCGCTGTAATCAGGCGTCGCAGCACACTTGTGAAACGCTAGGTGTCTCAGGTGGGACCCCGATGATGAAGCATGCCACCAAGCAAGGGTGAGGGGTCTTTTTCACATAACCCAAGTGCGTTTCTTTTCACAATTTTTGTGTTTGGCACATCACAGACATATGTGGACACATCAAAATTATATATTACAAAACTACCTGTGTTTGGGGGGGTGGGGAGAAGGGGGCACCTATGTTTTTGGTCCTGGGTGCGGCCTTCATCTAGGGAAACCTACCAAACCCAGACATGTTTTTAAACTAGACACCACAAGGAGTCCAGGGAGGTGTGGCTTGCATGGATCCCCCAACATTTTCTTACCCAGACTCCTTTGCAAACCTCAAAATTTGCTTAAAAAAGCATTTTTTTCCTGGCTTTCGTTTGTACGATCACCGCTCCAGCACAATATTCCTACTCCCCAGCGCTCCCCTCAGTGTCCCAAGTAAAATGGCACATCACATGTGTGGGTACCTGTAGGAAGTTGGCTCTGTATGTGCTATTTCAAAGTAAGGAATAGTATGCACAGAGTCCAAGGGTTCCCCTTAGAGGTAAAATAGTGGTAAAAATAGATAATACTAATGCTCTATTTTTGTGGTAGTGTGGTCGAGCAGTAGGCTTATCCAAGGAGTAGTGTTAAGCATTTGTTGTACATACACATAGACAATAAATGAGGTACACACACTCAGAGACAAATCCAGCCAATAGGTTTTTATATAGAAAAATATCTTTTCTTAGTTTATTTTAAGAACCACAGGTTCAAATTCTACATGTAATAGCTCATTCGAAAGGTATTGCAGGTAAGTACTTTAGGAACTTCAAATCATCAAAATTGCATGTATACTTTTCAAGTTATTGACAAATAGCTGTTTTAAAAGTGGACACTTAGTGCAATTTTCACAGTTCCTAGGGGAGGTAAGTATTTGTTAGTTTTACCAGGTAAGTAAGACACTTACAGGGTTCAGTTCTTGGTCCAAGGTAGCCCACCGTTGGGGGTTCAGAGCAACCCCAAAGTCACCACACCAGCAGCTCAGGGCCGGTCAGGTGCAGAGTTCAAAGTGGTGCCCAAAACACATAGGCTAGAATGGAGAGAAGGGGGTGCCCCGGTTCCGGTCTGCTTGCAGGTAAGTACCCGCGTCTTCGGAGGGCAGACCAGGGGGGTTTTGTAGGGCACCGGGGGGGACACAAGCCCACACAGAAATTTCACCCTCAGCAGCGCGGGGGCGGCCGGGTGCAGTGTAGAAACAAGCGTCGGGTTTGTAATGGAAGTCAATGGGAGATCTAGGGATCTCTTCAGCGCTGCAGGCAGGCAAGGGGGGGGTTCCTCGGGGAAACCTCCACTTGGTCAAGGGAGAGGGACTCCTGGGGGTCACTCCTCCAGTGAAAGTCCGGTCCTTCAGGTCCTGGGGGCTGCGGGTGCAGGGTCTCTCCCAGGTGTTGGGACTTAGGATTCAAAGAGTCGCGGTCAGGGGAAGCCTCGGGATTCCCTCTGCAGGCGGCGCTGTGGGGGCTCAGGGGGGACAGGTTTTTGTACTCACAGTCTTAGAGTAGTCCTGGGGTCCCTCCTGAGGTGTTGGATCGCCACCAGCCGAGTCGGGGTCGCCGGGTGCAGTGTTGCAAGTCTCACGCTTCTTGCGGGGAGCTTGCAGGGTTCTTTAAAGCTGCTGGAAACAAAGTTGCAGCTTTTCTTGGAGCAGGTCCGCTGTCCTCGGGAGTTTCTTGTCTTTTCGAAGCAGGGGCAGTCCTCAGAGGATGTCGAGGTCGCTGGTCCCTTTGGAAGGCGTCGCTGGAGCAGGATCTTTGGAAGGCAGGAGACAGGCCGGTGAGTTTCTGGAGCCAAGGCAGTTGTCGTCTTCTGGTCTTCCTCTGCAGGGGTTTTTCAGCTAGGCAGTCCTTCTTCTTGTAGTTGCAGGAATCTAATTTTCTAGGGTTCAGGGTAGCCCTTAAATACTAAATTTAAGGGCGTGTTTAGGTCTGGGGGGTTAGTAGCCAATGGCTACTAGCCCTGAGGGTGGGTACACCCTCTTTGTGCCTCCTCCCAAGGGGAGGGGGTCACAATCCTAACCCTATTGGGGGAATCCTCCATCTGCAAGATGGAGGATTTCTAAAAGTTAGAGTCACCTCAGCTCAGGACACCTTAGGGGCTGTCCTGACTGGCCAGTGACTCCTCCTTGTTATTCTCATTATTTTCTCCGGCCTTGCCGCCAAAAGTGGGGCCTGGCCGGAGGGGGCGGGCAACTCCACTAGCTGGAGTGTCCTGCTGGGTTGGCACAAAGGAGGTGAGCCTTTGAGGCTCACCGCCAGGTGTGACAATTCCTGCCTGGGAGAGGTGTTAGCATCTCCACCCAGTGCAGGCTTTGTTACTGGCCTCAGAGTGACAAAGGCACTCTCCCCATGGGGCCAGCAACATGTCTCGGTTTGTGGCAGGCTGCTAAAACTAGTCAGCCTACACAGATAGTCGGTTAAGTTTCAGGGGGCACCTCTAAGGGGCCCTCTGTGGTGTATTTTACAATAAAATGTACACTGGCATCAGTGTGCATTTATTGTGCTGAGAAGTTTGATACCAAACTTCCCAGTTTTCAGTGTAGCCATTATGGTGCTGTGGAGTTCGTGTTTGACAGACTCCCAGACCATATACTCTTATGGCTACCCTGCACTTACAATGTCTAAGGTTTTGTTTAGACACTGTAGGGGTACCATGCTCATGCACTGGTACCCTCACCTATGGTATAGTGCACCCTGCCTTAGGGCTGTAAGGCCTGCTAGAGGGGTGTCTTACCTATACTGCATAGGCAGTGAGAGGCTGGCATGGCACCCTGAGGGGAGTGCCATGTCGACTTACTCGTTTTGTCCTCACTAGCACACACAAGCTGGTAAGCAGTGTGTCTGTGCTGAGTGAGAGGTCTCCAGGGTGGCATAAGACATGCTGCAGCCCTTGGAGACCTTCCTTGGCATCAGGGCCCTTGGTACTAGAAGTACCAGTTACAAGGGACTTATCTGGATGCCAGGGTCTGCCAATTGTGGATACAAAAGTACAGGTTAGGGAAAGAACACTGGTGCTGGGGCCTGGTTAGCAGGCCTCAGCACACTTTCAATTGTAAACATAGCATCAGCAAAGGCAAAAAGTCAGGGGGCAACCATGCCAAGGAGGCATTTCCTTACACAACCCCCCCCCCAAACGAAAGAGGATGAGACTAACCTTTCCCAAGAGAGTCTTCATTTTCTAAGTGGAAGAACCTGGAAAGGCCATCTGCATTGGCATGGGCAGTCCCAGGTCTGTGTTCCACTATAAAGTCCATTCCCTGTAGGGAGATGGACCACCTCAACAGTTTAGGATTTTCACCTTTCATTTGCATCAGCCATTTGAGAGGTCTGTGGTCAGTTTGAACTAGGAAGTGAGTCCCAAAGAGGTATGGTCTCAGCTTCTTCAGGGACCAGACCACAGCAAAGGCCTCCCTCTCAATGGCACTCCAACGCTGCTCCCTGGGGAGTAACCTCCTGCTAATGAAAGCAACAGGCTGGTCAAGGCCATCATCATTTGTTTGGGACAAAACTGCCCCTATCCCATGTTCAGAGGCATCAGTCTGCACAATGAACTGCCTAGAATAATCTGGAGCTTTGAGAACTGGTGCTGAGCACATTGCCTGTTTCAGGGTGTCAAAGGCCTGTTGGCAGTCCACAGTCCAGTTCACTTTCTTGGGCATTTTCTTGGAGGTGAGCTCAGTGAGGGCTGTCACAATGGATCCATATCCCTTCACAAACCTCCGGTAGTACCCAGTCAAGCCAAGGAATGCCCTGACTTGAGTCTGGGTTTTTGGAGCTACCCAGTCCAGAATAGTCTGGATCTTGGGTTGGAGTGGCTGAACTTGGCCTCCACCTACAAGGTGTCCCAAGTAAACCACAGTTCCCTGCCCTATCTGGCATTTGGATGCCTTGATAGAGAGGCCTGCAGATTGCAGAGCCTTCAAAACCTTCCTCAGGTGGACCAGGTGATCCTGCCAGGTGGAGCTAAAGACAGCAATATCATCAAGATAAGCTGTGCTAAAGGACTCCAAGCCAGCAAGGACTTGATTCACCAACCTTTGGAAGGTGGCAGGGGCATTCTTTAAACCAAAGGGCATAACAGTAAACTGATAATGCCCATCAGGTGTGGAGAATGCTGTCTTTTCTTTTGCTCCAGGTGCCATTTTTATTTGCCAGTACCCTGCTGTCAAGTCAAAGGTACTTAGGAATTTGGCAGCACCTAATTTATCAATGAGCTCATCAGCTCTTGGAATTGGATGAGCATCTGTCTTGGTGACAGAATTGAGCCCTCTGTAGTCCACACAAAACCTCATCTCTTTCTTTCCATCTGTGGTGTGAGGTTTGGGGACTAAGACCACTGGGCTAGCCCAGGGGCTGTCAGAGCGCTCAATGACTCCCAATTCCAGCATCTTGTGGACTTCCACCTTGATGCTTTCCTTAACATGGTCAGACTGTCTAAAGATTTTGTTCTTGACAGGCATGCTGTCTCCTGTGTCCACATCATGGGTACACAGGTGTGTCTGACCAGGGGTTAAGGAGAAGAGTTCAGGAAACTGTTGTAGGACTCTCCTACAATCAGCTTGCTGTTGGCCAGAGAGGGTGTCTGAGTAGATCACTCCATCTACTGTACCATCTTTTGGGTCTGATGACAGAAGATCAGGGAGAGGTTCACTCTCTGCCTCCTGATCCTCATCTGTTACCATCAACAGATTGACATCAGCCCTGTCGTGGAAGAGCTTAAGGCGGTTTACATGGATCACCCTTTTGGGGCTCCTGCTTGTGCCCAGGTCCACCAAGTAGGTGACCTGACTCTTCCTCTCTAGTACTGGGTAAGGGCCACTCCATTTGTCCTGGAGTGCCCTGGGAGCCACAGGCTCCAGAACCCAGACTTTCTGCCCTGGTTGGAACTCAACCAGTGCAGCCTTTTGGTCATACCAAAACTTCTGGAGCTGTTGGCTGGCCTCAAGGTTTTTGGTTGCCTTTTCCATGTACTCTGCCATTCTAGAGCGAAGGCCAAGTACATAGTCCACTATGTCCTGTTTAGGCTCATGGAGAGGTCTCTCCCAGCCTTCTTTAACAAGGGCAAGTGGTCCCCTTACAGGATGACCAAACAGAAGTTCAAAGGGTGAGAACCCTACTCCCTTCTGTGGTACCTCCCTGTAAGCGAAAAGCAGACATGGCAGGAGGACATCCCATCTCCTTTTGAGTTTTTCTGGGAGCCCCATGATCATGCCTTTTAATGTCTTGTTGAATCTCTCAACTAAGCCATTAGTTTGTGGATGGTAAGGTGTAGTGAATTTATAAGTCACTCCACACTCATTCCACATGTGCTTTAGGTATGCTGACATGAAGTTGGTACCTCTGTCAGACACCACCTCCTTAGGGAAACCCACTCTGGTAAAGATACCAATGAGGGCCTTGGCTACTGCAGGGGCAGTAGTCGACCTAAGGGGAATAGCTTCAGGATACCTGGTAGCATGATCCACTACTACCAGGATATACATATTTCCTGAGGCTGTGGGAGGTTCCAGTGGACCAACTATGTCCACACCCACTCTTTCAAAGGGCACCCCCACCACTGGAAGTGGAATGAGGGGGGCCTTTGGGTGCCCACCTGTCTTACCACTGGCTTGACAGGTGGGGCAGGAGAGGCAAAACTCCTTAACCATGTTGGACATATTGGGCCAGTAGAAGTGGTTGACTAACCTCTCCCACGTCTTGGTTTGTCCCAAATGTCCAGCAAGGGGAATGTCATGGGCCAATGTTAGGATGAACTCTCTGAACAGCTGAGGCACTACCACTCTCCTAGTGGCACCAGGTTTGGGGTCTCTGGCCTCAGTGTACAGGAGCCCATCTTCCCAATAGACCCTATGTGTTCCATTTTTCTTGCCTTTGGACTCTTCAGCAGCTTGCTGCCTAAGGCCTTCAAGAGAGGGACAGGTTTCTTGTCCCTTACACAGCTCTTCCCTTGAGGGTCCCCCTGGGCCTAAGAGCTCAACCTGATAAGGTTCAAGTTCCAAAGGCTCAGTTCCCTCAGAGGGCAGAACTTCTTCCTGAGAAGAGAGGTTCCCTTTCTTTTGCTGTGTTGCAGTTGGTTTCCCAACTGACTTTCCTGTTCTCTTGGTAGGCTGGGCCATTTTTCCAGACTCCAGCTCTACTTTTTCACCCTGTGCCTTGCACTGTGCTCTTGTTTTCACACACACCAGTTCAGGGATACCCAGCATGGCTGCATGGGTTTTTAGCTCTACCTCAGCCCATGCTGAGGACTCCAGGTCATTTCCAAGCAGACAGTCCACTGGGATATTTGAGGAGACCACCACCTGTTTCAGGCCATTGACCCCTCCCCATTCTAAAGTAACCATTGCCATGGGATGTACTTTTCTCTGATTGTCAGCGTTGGTGACTGTGTAAGTTTTTCCAGTCAGGTATTGGCCAGGGGAAACCAGTTTCTCTGTCACCATGGTGACACTGGCACCTGTATCCCTCAGGCCCTCTATTCTAGTCCCATTAATTAAGAGTTGCTGTCTGTATTTTTGCATGTTAGGCGGCCAGACAGCTAGTGTGGCTAAATCCACCCCACCCTCAGAAACTAGAGTAGCTTCAGTGTGGACCCTGATTTGCTCTGGGCACACTGTTGATCCCACTTGGAGACTAGCCATACCAGTGTTACCTGGATGGGAGTTTGGAGTGGAACCTTTCTTGGGACAGGCCTTGTCTCCAGTTTGGTGTCCATGCTGTTTACAGCTATGACACCAGGCCTTTTTGGGATCAAAGTTTTTACCCTTGTACCCATTGTTTTGTGAAGAGGCTCTGGGCCCACCCTCCTGTGCAGGTTTTTGGGGGCCTGTAGAAGACTCTTTACTATTTTTAGTTTTGGTTGTCTCATCACCCTTCTGCTGGGGAGTCTTTGTGACCCCTTTCTTTTGGTCACCCCCTGTTGAAGTCTTGGACACCCTTGTCTTGACCCAATGGTCCGCCTTCTTTCCCAATTCTTGGGGAGAAATTGGTCCTAGGTCTACCAGATGCTGATGCAGTTTATCATTGAAACAATTACTTAACAGGTGTTCTTTCACAAATAAATTGTACAGCCCATCATAATTACTTACACCACTGCCTTGAATCCAACCATCTAGTGTTTTCACTGAGTAGTCAACAAAGTCAACCCAGGTCTGGCTCGAGGATTTTTGAGCCCCCCTGAACCTAATCCTGTACTCCTCAGTGGAGAATCCAAAGCCCTCAATCAGGGTACCCTTCATGAGGTCATAAGATTCTGCATCTTGTCCAGAGAGTGTGAGGAGTCTATCCCTACACTTTCCTGTGAACATTTCCCAAAGGAGAGCACCCCAGTGAGATCTGTTCACTTTTCTGGTTACACAAGCCCTCTCAAAAGCTGTGAACCATTTGGTGATGTCATCACCATCTTCATATTTAGTTACAATCCCTTTGGGGATTTTCAACATGTCAGGAGAATCTCTGACCCTATTTATGTTGCTGCCACCATTGATGGGTCCTAGGCCCATCTCTTGTCTTTCCCTCTCTATGGCTAGGATCTGTCTTTCCAAAGCCAATCTTTTGGCCATCCTGGCTAACTGGATGTCCTCTTCACTGGAGTTATCCTCAGTGATTTCAGAGTTGTTGGTCCCTCCTGTGAGGGAACCAGCATCTCTGACTATTATTTGTGGAGTCAGGGCTTGAGAAGCCCTGCTCTCCCTAAGTAGGACTGGAGGGGGGGAATTTCCCTCCAAGTCACTATCTTCATCCTCTGAGTTGCCATCCTCAGAGGGGTTGGCCTTTTCAAACTCTGCCAAAAGCTCCTGGAGCTGTACTTTGGTAGGTTTGGGGCCCATTGCTATTTTCTTTAGTTTACAGAGTGACCTTAGCTCTCTCATCTGTAGATGGAGGTAAGGTGTGGTGTCGAGTTCCACCACATTCACATCTGTGCTAGACATTATGCTTCTAAAAGTTGGAATACTTTTTAAGAAACTAAAACTGGTTCTAGAATCTAATTCAAACTTTTACAAACTTTTAAACTCTAAAAGAAATGCTAAACAGGATCTAACACAAGGCCCTAGCAGGTCTTTTAAGAATTTAGAAAACTTTTCAAATTGCAAAAATCAATTTCTAATGACAATTTTGGAATTTGTCGTGTGATCAGGTATTGGCTGAGTAGTCCAGCAAATGCAAAGTCTTGTACCCCACCGCTGATCCACCAATGTAGGAAGTTGGCTCTGTATGTGCTATTTCAAAGTAAGGAATAGTATGCACAGAGTCCAAGGGTTCCCCTTAGAGGTAAAATAGTGGTAAAAATAGATAATACTAATGCTCTATTTTTGTGGTAGTGTGGTCGAGCAGTAGGCTTATCCAAGGAGTAGTGTTAAGCATTTGTTGTACATACACATAGACAATAAATGAGGTACACACACTCAGAGACAAATCCAGCCAATAGGTTTTTATATAGAAAAATATCTTTTCTTAGTTTATTTTAAGAACCACAGGTTCAAATTCTACATGTAATAGCTCATTCGAAAGGTATTGCAGGTAAGTACTTTAGGAACTTCAAATCATCAAAATTGCATGTATACTTTTCAAGTTATTGACAAATAGCTGTTTTAAAAGTGGACACTTAGTGCAATTTTCACAGTTCCTAGGGGAGGTAAGTATTTGTTAGTTTTACCAGGTAAGTAAGACACTTACAGGGTTCAGTTCTTGGTCCAAGGTAGCCCACCGTTGGGGGTTCAGAGCAACCCCAAAGTCACCACACCAGCAGCTCAGGGCCGGTCAGGTGCAGAGTTCAAAGTGGTGCCCAAAACACATAGGCTAGAATGGAGAGAAGGGGGTGCCCCGGTTCCGGTCTGCTTGCAGGTAAGTACCCGCGTCTTCGGAGGGCAGACCAGGGGGGTTTTGTAGGGCACCGGGGGGGACACAAGCCCACACAGAAATTTCACCCTCAGCAGCGCGGGGGCGGCCGGGTGCAGTGTAGAAACAAGCGTCGGGTTTGTAATGGAAGTCAATGGGAGATCTAGGGATCTCTTCAGCGCTGCAGGCAGGCAAGGGGGGGGGTCCTCGGGGAAACCTCCACTTGGTCAAGGGAGAGGGACTCCTGGGGGTCACTCCTCCAGTGAAAGTCCGGTCCTTCAGGTCCTGGGGGCTGCGGGTGCAGGGTCTCTCCCAGGTGTCGGGACTTAGGATTCAAAGAGTCGCGGTCAGGGGAAGCCTCGGGATTCCCTCTGCAGGCGGCGCTGTGGGGGCTCAGGGGGGACAGGTTTTTGTACTCACAGTCTTAGAGTAGTCCTGGGGTCCCTCCTGAGGTGTTGGATCGCCACCAGCCGAGTCGGGGTCGCCGGGTGCAGTGTTGCAAGTCTCACGCTTCTTGCGGGGAGCTTGCAGGGTTCTTTAAAGCTGCTGGAAACAAAGTTGCAGCTTTTCTTGGAGCAGGTCCGCTGTCCTCGGGAGTTTCTTGTCTTTTCGAAGCAGGGGCAGTCCTCAGAGGATGTCGAGGTCGCTGGTCCCTTTGGAAGGCGTCGCTGGAGCAGGATCTTTGGAAGGCAGGAGACAGGCCGGTGAGTTTCTGGAGCCAAGGCAGTTGTCGTCTTCTGGTCTTCCTCTGCAGGGGTTTTTCAGCTAGGCAGTCCTTCTTCTTGTAGTTGCAGGAATCTAATTTTCTAGGGTTCAGGGTAGCCCTTAAATACTAAATTTAAGGGCGTGTTTAGGTCTGGGGGGTTAGTAGCCAATGGCTACTAGCCCTGAGGGTGGGTACACCCTCTTTGTGCCTCCTCCCAAGGGGAGGGGGTCACAATCCTAACCCTATTGGGGGAATCCTCCATCTGCAAGATGGAGGATTTCTAAAAGTTAGAGTCACCTCAGCTCAGGACACCTTAGGGGCTGTCCTGACTGGCCAGTGACTCCTCCTTGTTATTCTCATTATTTTCTCCGGCCTTGCCGCCAAAAGTGGGGCCTGGCCGGAGGGGGCGGGCAACTCCACTAGCTGGAGTGTCCTGCTGGGTTGGCACAAAGGAGGTGAGCCTTTGAGGCTCACCGCCAGGTGTGACAATTCCTGCCTGGGAGAGGTGTTAGCATCTCCACCCAGTGCAGGCTTTGTTACTGGCCTCAGAGTGACAAAGGCACTCTCCCCATGGGGCCAGCAACATGTCTCGGTTTGTGGCAGGCTGCTAAAACTAGTCAGCCTACACAGATAGTCGGTTAAGTTTCAGGGGGCACCTCTAAGGGGCCCTCTGTGGTGTATTTTACAATAAAATGTACACTGGCATCAGTGTGCATTTATTGTGCTGAGAAGTTTGATACCAAACTTCCCAGTTTTCAGTGTAGCCATTATGGTGCTGTGGAGTTCGTGTTTGACAGACTCCCAGACCATATACTCTTATGGCTACCCTGCACTTACAATGTCTAAGGTTTTGTTTAGACACTGTAGGGGTACCATGCTCATGCACTGGTACCCTCACCTATGGTATAGTGCACCCTGCCTTAGGGCTGTAAGGCCTATTAGAGGGGTGTCTTACCTATACTGCATAGGCAGTGAGAGGCTGGCATGGCACCCTGAGGGGAGTGCCATGTCGACTTACTCGTTTTGTCCTCACTAGCACACACAAGCTGGTAAGCAGTGTGTCTGTGCTGAGTGAGAGGTCTCCAGGGTGGCATAAGACATGCTGCAGCCCTTGGAGACCTTCCTTGGCATCAGGGCCCTTGGTACTAGAAGTACCAGTTACAAGGGACTTATCTGGATGCCAGGGTCTGCCAATTGTGGATACAAAAGTACAGGTTAGGGAAAGAACACTGGTGCTGGGGCCTGGTTAGCAGGCCTCAGCACACTTTCAATTGTAAACATAGCATCAGCAAAGGCAAAAAGTCAGGGGGCAACCATGCCAAGGAGGCATTTCCTTACAGTACCCAAAGCAGAGTCAGCCTAAAGATGTATAAAAGAAAAATATGGGCTTAACTCGCTGTGCGATCCCCATAATCTCTACAAGTTTGTGGCCTTTTTCTGTTGCAGGCACCTGGCCCACCCACACATGTGAGGTATCATTTTTATCAGGATACTTGGGGGAACGCTGGGTGGAAGGAAATGTGTGGCTCCTCTCAGATTCCAGAACTTTCTGTCACCGAAATGTGAGGAAAATGTGTTGTTTTAGCCAAACTTTGAGGTTTGCAAAGGATTCTGGGTAACAGTACCTGGTCAGAGCCCCACAAGTCACCCCATCTTGGATTCCCCTAGGTCTCTAGTTTTAAAAAAATGCACAGGTTTGGTAGGTTTCCCTAGGTGCCGGCTGAGCTAGAGGCCAAAATCTACAGGTAGGCACTTTGCAAAAAACACCTCTGTTTTCAGTCAAAAAATGGGATGTGTCCACATTGTGTTTTGGGGTATTTCCTGTCGCGGGCGCAAGGCCTACCCAAGCAAGTGAGGTATCATTTTTATCGGGAAGACTTGGGGGAACATAGAATAGCAAAATGAAAATGTCACTTACCCAGTGTACATCTGTTCGTGGCATCAGTCGCTGTAGATTCGCATGTTTTGCATAGCTCGCCATCTGGTGTTGGGTCGGAGTGTTACAAGTTGTTTTTCTTCGAAGAAGTCTTTCGAGTCACGGGACCGAGTGACTCCTCCTTTTGTCTCCATTGCGCATGGGCGTCGACTCCATCTTCGATTGTTTTTCCCCGCAGAGGGTGAGGTAGGAGTTGTATTGTAGTAATAGTGCCCATGCAATGGAGTGACTAAGTATGTACCTATTTAAGGTTAAAATAATATATATACAAATAGTTGAAGGTACCTTTCGAACTGCTACAGGCTCCCGGGGAGGCGGGTGGGCACATGCGAATCTACAGCGACTGATGCCACGAACAGATGTACACTGGGTAAGTGACATTTTCAGTTCGATGGCATCTGTCGCTGTAGATACGCATGTTTTGCATAGACTAGTAAGCAGTTATCTCCCCAAAGCGGTGGCTCAGCCTGTAGGAGTGGGAGTAGTCTGAAACAATGTTCTTAATACGGCTTGACCTACTGTGGCTTGTTGTGCGGATAACACGTCTACACAGTAGTGCTTGGTGAATGTGTGAGGCGTAGACCATGTGGCTGCCTTACATATTTCTTGCATTGGGATGTTTCCTAGAAAGGCCATGGTAGCACCTTTCTTTCTGGTTGAGTGTGCCCTTGGTGTAATGTGCAGTTGTCGTTTAGCTTTAAGGTAGCAGATTTGGATGCATTTAACTATCCATCTGGCTATACCTTGTTTTGATATTGGGTTTCCTGCATGAGGTTTTTGGAATGCAATAAATAGCTGTTTAGTTTTCCTGATGCTCTTTGTTCTGTCAATGTAATACATTAATGCTCTTTTGACATCTAAAGTATGTAGTGCCCTCTCAGCTACGGAATCTGGCTGTGGGAAGAACACTGGAAGTTCCACTGTTTGATTTAGATGGAACGGTGAAATAACTTTTGGTAGAAATTTAGGATCAGTCCTTAGGACGACCTTATTTTTGTGTAGTTGTATAAAAGGTTCTTGTATTGTAAACGCCTGAATCTCGCTTACTCTTCTTAGAGAGGTAATGGCGATGAGAAATGCAACCTTCCATGTTAGGAACTGTATTTCGCAGGAGTGCATGGGTTCAAAAGGTGGACCCATAAGCCTAGTTAAGACAACATTTAGGTTCCATGAAGGAACAGGTGGTGTTCTTGGTGGAATAATTCTTTTAAGGCCCTCCATGAATGCTTTAATGACTGGTATCCTATATAGGGAAGTTGAATAGGTAGGCTGCAGGTATGCAGATATTGCTGCAAGGTGTATTTTAATGGAAGAGAAAGCTAGGTTAGATTTTTGTAAGTGAAGCAAGTAACCCACTACATGTTTTGGGGTTGCGTGTAATGGTTGGATTTGATTAATATGGCAGTAGCAAACAAACCTCTTCCATTTACTGGCATAGCAGTGCCTGGTGGATGGCCTTCTGGCTTGCTTTATGACTTCCATACATTCTTGGGTAAGTTGTAAGTGTCCGAATTCTAGGATTTCAGGAGCCAGATTGCTAGATTCAGCGATGCTGGATCTGGGTGTCTGATCGTTTGGTTGTGTTGTGTTAACAGATACGGCCTGTTGGGCAGTTTGATGTGGGGTACTACTGATCGGTCTAGCAGCGTTGTGTACCAGGGTTGCCTTGCCCAAGTTGGTGCTATTAATATGAGTTTGAGTTTGTTTTGACTGAGTTTGTTTACCAGATAAGGAAGGAGAGGGAGAGGAGGAAAAGCGTAGGCAAATATCCCTGACCAGTTGATCCATAGGGCATTGCCGTGGGACTGCCTGTGTGGGTATCTGGATGCGAAGTTTTGGCATTTTGCGTTCTCTTTTGTCGCAAACAAGTCTATTTGAGGTGTTCCCCAGAGCGTGAAGTAAGTGTTCAGAATTTGGGGGTGAATTTCCCATTCGTGGACCTGTTGGTGATCTCGAGAGAGATTGTCTGCGAGTTGATTCTGAATTCCTGGGATAAATTGTGCTATTAGGCGAATTTGGTTGTGAATTGCCCAACGCCATATCTTTTGTGCCAGCAGGCTCAATTGCGTTGAGTGCGTCCCCCCTTGTTTGTTTAGATAATACATTGTTGTCATGTTGTCTGTTTTGACGAGAATGTATTTGTGAACTATTATTGGTTGAAAAGCCTTTAGTGCTTGAAAAACTGCTAGCAGTTCTAGGTGATTTATATGCAGTTTTGTTTGATGTACGTTCCATTGTCCTTGTATGCTGTGTTGATCGAGGTGTGCTCCCCACCCTGTCATGGAAGCATCTGTTGTTATTACGTATTGTGGCACTGGGTCTTGGAAAGGCCGCCCTTTGTTTAAATTTATATTGTTCCACCATAGAAGCGAGAGGTAAGTTTGGCGGTCTATTAACACCAGATCTGTAAGGTGACCCTGTGCTTGTGACCACTGTGATGCTAGGCACTGTTGTAAGGGCCTCATGTGCAGTCTTGCGTTTGGGACAATGGCTATGCATGAAGACATCATGCCTAGGAGTTGTAATATCATCTTTGCTTGTATTTTCTGTGTTGGATACATGCGTTGTATGATGTTGTTGAAATTTTGAATTCTTTGTGGGCTTGGAGTGGCTACTCCTATTGTTGTGTTTATTATGGCTCCTAGGTATTGTTGTACCTTGCGCGGCAGAATGTTGGATTTTGCTAAGTTGACTGTGAACCCTAGTTTGTAGAGGGTTTGTATGATTTGATTTGTGTGGTGTGAGCACGTTATTAACTAATGGGTCTTGATTAGCCAGTCGTCTAAATACGGGAATACATGTATTTGCTGCCTTCTGATGTGTGCAGCGACTACTGCTAGACATTTGGTAAAGACTCTTGGTGCGGTTGTTAAACCGAAAGGCAGTACCTTGAATTGGTAGTGTATTCCTTTGAATACAAACCTTAGGTATTTCCTGTGCGATGGATGTATTGGTATATGGAAATACGCGTCTTTGAGGTCTAATGTTGTCATGTAGTCGTGTAGTTTCAGCAATGGTAACACTTCTTGTAGTGTGACCATGTGAAAGTGGTCTGATTTGATGTATGTGTTTAGTATTCTTAGGTCTAGGATTGGTCTTAGCGTTTTGTCCTTCTTTGGTATTAAGAAGTACAGTGAATAAACTCCTGTGTTTATTTGTGTGTTTGGTACTAACTCGATTGCGTTCTTTTGCAATAGTGCTTGAACTTCTATCTCCAGGAGCTCGGAATGATGTTTTGATAAATTTTGTGCTCTTGGTGTTATGTTTGGAGGGAATTGTAGAAATTCTATGCAATAACCATTTTGGATAATTGCTAGAACCCAAGTGTCTGTAGTGATTTCCTCCCATGCTTTGTAATAATGACCTATTCTTCCCCCCCACTGGTGTTGTGTGGAGGGGGTGAGTGACATGTGAGTCACTGCTTAGTTGTAGGGGTTTTGGGGCTTTGAAATTTTCCCCTATTCCTAGGGAATTGCCCTCCTCTATATTGGCCCCAAAAGCCTCCCCTGTACTGTCCCTGGTAACTGGATGGTGTTGCCTGTGAGGTGCTGGCTTGTGTGGTCTGACCCCGAAACCCCCCTCTAAAGGGTGTTTTGCGGAAGGTGCTGTAATTTCCTCTGCTCTGCGGGGAGTAGAGTGCGCCCATAGCTTTAGCAGTGTCCGTGTCCTTTTTAAGTTTCTCAATCGCCGTGTCCACTTCTGGACCGAACAGTTCTTTTTCGTTGAATGGCATATTGAGAACTGCCTGCTGAATCTCTGGTTTAAACCCAGACGTTCGTAGCCATGCATGCCTTCTGATGGTCACAGATGTATTTATTGTTCTTGCAGCTGTGTCTGCTGCGTCCATGGAGGAGCGTATCTGGTTGTTTGAAATGTTCTGTCCTTCTTCAACCACTTGCTTTGCCCTCTTTTGTAGGTCTTTGGGTAGATGTTCAATGAGATGTTGCATCTCATCCCAATGGGCTCTGTCATAGCGCGCAAGAAGTGCCTGTGAGTTAGCGATGCGCCACTGGTTTGCAGCTTGTGCTGCGACTCTCTTTCCAGCTGCATCGAACTTGCGGCTTTCCTTATCTGGGGGTGGTGCGTCCCCAGATGTGTGGGAGTTGGCCCTTTTCCTAGCTGCTCCTACAACGACAGAATCTGGTGGCAGCTGCGAAGTTATGAAAATAGGGTCTGTAGGAGGCGCTTTATACTTTTTTTCCACCCTTGGTGTGATTGCCCTACTTTTGACCGGCTCCTTAAAGATGTGTTTTGCGTGCCGAAGCATACCAGGGAGCATAGGCAGGCTTTGGTAGGAGCTGTGGGTGGCAGAGAGGGTGTTGAATAGAAAGTCATCCTCGACTTGTTCTGAGTGGAGGCTTACATTGTGGAATTGTGCTGCTCTAGCCACCACCTGAGAATATGCAGTACTGTCCTCTGGTGGTGATGGCTTTGTAGGGTATGCCTCCGGACTGTTATCTGACACAGGGGCGTCGTATAAGTCCCATGCGTCCTGATCCTGGTCACCTTGGCTCATGGTGGTGTGAGCCGGGGAATGTGATGGAGTTTGTGCTGGCGAGACGTGAATTATAGGTGGAGGAGAGGGTGGCGGAGTAACCCTTTTCACCATTTTTGTTTGTGGTGTTTGGTCAGTTTGAAATTCCAGTCTTCTCTTTCTCCTAATAGGGGGAAGGGTGCTTATCTTTCCTGTCCCCTGCTGTATAAAAATATGTTTCTGCGTATGGTCTACATCGGTGGATTGCAGGTCTTCCTCAAACCTATGCTTTCGCATTTGGGAGGTCATTGATTGCTCTTTGGTATAAGAGCCTGAAACTGGGTCGGTTGCAGGTTGTTTCGGCACCGAAACCCTGTCTGCATCTTTTTTCGGCTCCGAGGTGGCTTTTTTCTTTTTCGGAGTCGAAACATCTCGGCGTCGATCTTCATCGGTGCCGCTGTCTCGGCGTCGAGCCGTGTCTACACCGCTATCTCGGTGTCGATGTATGTCTCCAGCACTTTCTCGGTCCCGAGAAGGCTGCGTGCCGGTGTCTCGACCGGAGTCGGACGGTCTCGGCACTGATTGGGCCTTTTTCGGTGCCGACGGTCGGTCACCGAATTTATGGGTGGAGCCATGGCCTGGTGGCAGTGGCGTCCCCTGGGCCTTGACAATCTTCTTATGCGTGGTTTTCGACGTCTTACTCACGGTTCGTGGATCGTCGAATTCCTCGGAGTCCGATTCGTGTATCGAAAAGGTTTCTTCCTCTTCCTGTACCTCGAACTCTCGGTGCGCTGTCGGCGTGGACGCCATTTGAAGTCTTCTTGCTCGACGGTCTCGGAGTGTTTTTCGGGACCGGAACGCACGACAGGCCTCGCAGGTGTCTTCACTGTGCTCAGGTGATAGGCACAGGTTACAGACCAAGCGTTGGTCTGAATAGGGGTATTTTTTGTGGCATTTGGGACAGAAACGGAACGGGGTCCGTTCCATCGGCGTTCTTCTACACGCGGTCGGGCCGAGCAGGCCCCGACGGGGATCGAAAACTACCCCGAAGGGCTCCGGAGCTCTTCGATCTTCGATGCGGTGTTGATTCTGACTACGCCGATCCCGAACGCAACAATACCGACGAAAATCTTCCGAAATTTAGCTGTTTTTCTGTTCCGAAACTCGGAGCGACAGGAACACGTCCGAACCCGATGGCGGAAAAAAAACAATCGAAGATGGAGTCGACGCCCATGCGCAATGGAGACAAAAGGAGGAGTCACTCGGTCCCGTGACTCGAAAGACTTCTTCGAAGAAAAACAACTTGTAACACTCCGACCCAACACCAGATGGCGAGCTATGCAAAACATGCGTATCTACAGCGACAGATGCCATCGAACCAAGTGTTATTGCCCCTTGTCTTTCTCTACTTTTGTTCCTTCAAAATATAAGAGAGTGTGTAAAAAAAGACGTCTATTTGAGAAATGCCCTGTAATTCACATGCTAGTATGGGCACCTCGGAATTCAGAGATGTGCAAATAACCACGTCTCCTCAACACCTTATCTTTTGCCCATTTTGTAAATACAAAGGTTTTCTTGATAGCTATTTATCACTCTTTATATTTCAGCAAAGGAATTGCTGTATACCGGTATAGAATGAAAACCCACTGCAGGGTGCAGCTCATTTATTGGCTCTGGGTACCTAGGGTTCTTGATGAACATACAAGCCCTATATATCCCCGCAACCAGAAGAGTCCAGCAGACGTAACAGTATATTGGTTTAAAAAAATCTGACATTGCAGGAAAAAGTTAGAGTAAAACGTAGAGAAAGACTGCTGTTTTTTTTTAACCTCAATTTCAATATTTTTTTTTTTCAGTTGTTATTTTCTGTAGGAAACCCTTGTAGGATCTACACAAATTACCCCTTGCTGAATTCAGAATGTTGTCTACTTTTCAGAAATGTTTAGGTTTCTGGGATCCAGCATTGGTTTCACGCCCATTTCTGTCACTGACTGGAGGATAAAAGTACAAAAAAATCGTAAAAATGGGGTATGTCCCAGTAAAATGCCAAAATTGTGTTGAAAAATGTGGTTTTCGGATTAAAGTCTGCCTGTTCCTGAAAGCTGGGAAGCTGGTGATTTTAGCACCGCAAACCCTTTGTTTATGCCATTTTCAGTGGAAAAAACCACAAGCCTTCTTCTGCAGCCCGTTTTTCCAATTTAAAAAAAAAAAAAAAAAAAATTTTCACTATATTGTGGCTAATTTCTTGGCCTCCTTCAAGGGAACCCACAAAGTCTGGGTACCTCTAAAATCCCTAGGATGTTGGAAAAAAAGGATGCAAAATTGGTGCAGGTAGCTTATATGGACAAAGAGTTATGAGGGCCTACGCGAGAACTATTCCAAATAGGCAAAAAAAGGCCTGGCACAGGAGGGGGGAAAGGCCTGGCAGCGAAGGGGTTAACGATCAACATCCTCAGTTACAATGCCGAAGAAACTGTTGCTTACTTATAGGCCTGATTCTGCATCACAGGAATCTCCTCTAAAATCATACACAACCCTCCTGCCTCCCTGTAAGGAAATGCCTCCTTGGCATGGTTACCCCGTGACTTTTTGCCTTTGCTGATGCTATGTTTTGATTTGAAAGTGTGCTGAGGCCTGCTAACCAGGCCCCAGCACCAGTGTTCTTTCCCTAACCTGTACTTTTGTCTACACAATTGGCACACCCTGGCATCCAGGTAAGTCCCTTGTAACTGGTACCCCTGGTACCAAGGGCCCTGATGCCAGGGAAGGTCTCTAAGGGCTGCAGCATGTCTTATGCCACCCTAGGGACCCCTCACTCAGCACATACACACTGCTTGCCAGCTTGTGTGTGCTGGTGAGGACAAAACGAGTAAGTCGACATGGCACTCCCCTCAGGGTGCCATGCCAACCTCACACTGCCTATGCAGTATAGATAAGTCACACCTCTAGCAGGCCTTACAGCCCTAAGGCAGGGTGCACTATACCATAGGTGAGGGCACCAGTGCATGAGCACTGTGCCCCTACAGTGTCTAAGCCAAACCTTAGACATTGTAAGTGCAGGGTAGCCATAAGAGTATATGGTCTGGGAGTCTGACAAACACGAACTCCACAGCACCATAATGGCTACACTGAAAACTGGGAAGTTTGGTATCAAACTTCTCAGCACAATAAATGCACACTGATGCCAGTGTACATTGTATTGTAACATACACCCCAGAGGGCACCTTAGAGGTGCCCCTGAAACCATAACCAACTACCTGTGTAGGATGACTGGTTTTAGCAGCCTGCCACACTCGAGACATGTTGCTGGCCACATGGGGAGAGTGCCTTTGTCACTCTGTGGCCAGTAACAAAGCCTGCACTGGGTGGAGATGCTATCAACCTCCCCCTTGCAGGAGCTGTAACACCTGGCGGTGAGCCTCAAAGGCTCACCCCCTTTGCTACAGCACCACAGGGCATTCCAGCTAGTGGAGTTGCCCGCCCCCTCCAGCCAAGGCCCCACTTTTGGCGGCAAGGCCGGAGGAGATAATGAGAAAAACAAGGAGGAGTCACTGGCCAGTCAGGACAGCCCCTAAGGCAACCTGAGCTGAAGTGACTCTGACTTTTAGGAATCCTCCATCTTGCAGATGGAGGATCCCCCCCAATAGGGATAGGAATGTGACCACCTCCCCTTGGGAGGAGGCACAAAAAGGGTGTAGCCACCCTGAGGGCTAGTAGCCATTGGCTACTGCCCTCCCAGACCTAAACACACCCCAAAATTCTGTATTTAGGGGCTCCCCTGAACCTAGGAACTCAGATTCCTGCAACCTAAGAAGAAGAGGACTGCTGAGCTGAAAAACCCTGCAGAGAAGACGGAAACACCAACTGCTTTGTCCCCAGCTCTACCGGCCTGTCTCCCCCCCCTTCTGAAGAAACTGCTCCAGCGACGCTTTCCCCAGGACCAGCGACCTCTGAATCCTCAGAGGACTGCCCTGCTCTAGAAGGACCAAGAAACTCCAGAGAACAGCGGCCCTGTTCACCAAAGACTGCAACTTTGTTTCCAAAGGAGCAACTTAAAGATAACTGTGTTTCCCGCCAGAAGCGTGAGACTTGCAACTCTGCCCCCGGCTCGACTTGTGGAGAAACAACACTTCAGGGAGGACTCCCCAGCGACTACGAGACAGTGAGTAGCCAGAGTTGCCCCCCCCCGAGCCCCCACAGCGACGCCTGCAGAGGGAATCCCGAGGCTCCCCCTGACTGCGACTGCCTGACTCCCAGATCCCGACGCCTGGAAAAGACCCTGTACCCGCAGCCCCCAGGACCTGAAGGATCAGAACTCCAGTGCAGGAGTTTCCCCCAGGAGGCCCTCTCCCTTGCCCAGGTGGTGGCTACCCCAAGGAGCCCCCCCCTTTGCCTACATCGCTGAAGAGACCCCTTGGTCTCCCATTGATTCCAATTGAAAACCCGACGTGTGTTTGCACACTGCACCCGGCCGCCCCGTGCTGCTGAGGGTGTACTTCCTGTGCTAACTTGTGTCCCCCCCGGCGGTGCCCTACAAAACCCCCCCTGGTCTGCCCTCCGAAGACGCGGGTACTAACCTGCTGGCAGACTGGAACCGGGGCACCCCCTTCTCCATTGAAGCCTATGCGTTTTGGGCACCACTTTGACCTCTGCACCTGACTGGCCCTGAGCTGATGGTGTGGTAACTTTGGGGTTGCTCTGAACCCCCAACGGTGGGCTACTTTGGACCCAAAGTTGAACCCCGCAGGTGGTTTACTTACCTACAAAAACTAACAAATACTTACCCCCCCAGGAACTGTTGAAAATTGCACTGTCTAATTTTAAAATAGCTATATGTGTTTTATTTGAAAAGTATATATGCTATTGTGATTATTCAAAGTTCCTAAAAGTACTCACATGCAATACCTTTCATTTGACATATTACATGTAAAATTTGAACCTGTGGTTCTTAAAATAAACTAAGAAAATATATTTTTCTATACAAAAACTTATTGCCCTGGAATTGTCTCTGAGTGTGTGTTCCTCATTTATTGCTTGTGTGTGTACAACAAATGCTTAACACTACTTCTTTGATAAGCCTACTGCTCGACCACACTACCACAAAATAGAGCATTAGTATTATCTCTTTTTGCCACTATCTTACCTCTAAGGCGAACCCTTGGACTCTGTGCATACTATTCCTTACTTTGAAATAGTGCATACAGAGCCAACTTCCTGCACTCCCCCACTGCTATTGTATTGGGCATCTGAAACAGCAACTACTTTATTGCCTTCATATATCCTTTCTTTCACTTCAAAAAGAACTGACTGTGAGCCAGCTACCTGTATTACGCATTATAGGGACGGGAGGATTTTTATCAGGCTCCTCCAATGCAAAGCCGTTAGTCTGCACTTTTGTGTCAATGTTAGAAAAGCATGCAGCCTTATAGAATCTACAGTTTTGAAACACATATTTAATCAGCTGTGGGGTGAAGTTGACGCAAAGTCACACCATATATATGTGACTTTCTGGAGAAGGATATTGGTATGACTCGTTCAAGGTTTCACGCACACAGTGGGAAATTATTCTAAAAGTTATGACTATAAATGAAGAGCCTATGATGCAAAATAGTAATTCATTTAGGGACGTGTTTAAACACAATCATATTAAGATATATGCATGTAAATATGGATTTGAAGATGCAGGGGACAGCTTGGGAGGGGAGAGCTGTAATACCACATAAGAGACACTAAAGGATGAGCGCGGTCAAGAAGGGAGAACATTTTTGTGTTTTAATACTGGCCGGGAGAATGACTAATTAGGAAGGACTACAGCAGAAGCAGAGGATGTTCCTTCTCCTGCATTGCAACGAAGACCTGTAACAGCCTTCCTCTCCAACTCTGGACCATCAACGCACTTCTAGAATTTCGAAAGACCCTCAAGACCGGTTGTTCAAATAAGCCTATCGGGACCTGGAAGTGCCTGGATACACTACTGAGTGATTAGCAGCTTTATATAAATCCTTGATTGATTGACGGACTACAGGGAGGGTGTGGCTGAACAAGGCACATTTGTGATGCAGAATAAAGGGCCCAGAGGTTCATAGTATAACGAGTATTCAGATAGCCCTTACTACCTCCAACGAGGCACCAAAGCGCTCTTTTTGAAAGGTAGGACGCTACCTGTGGGAGCCCAGTTTTCGTGATTTAGTTGTGTTTTAGGCTACAATTTAGTTGTGGCATGTAGTGTCCTGTGTTGAAATGTCCAGACACACATCTATTGATCAGATTCCATATAAGGGGTTTAGGGTGCCACATGTTTGGGTTGCTTTGTAGTCTATTTGTCATACATCTGTAAAGTATCTCGAATGGTTTGCTCATGAGTTGCATAAGAACTAAATGTAGGTCCCATGTGAGTGCTGGTACCCTTCTCGGTGGTGCTATCCTTTTATCACCCTCTAAGAATCTTTTTACCACTGGTGCTGTGAAAAAATGTCTTCCCGTGTGGCCTCTTGTATAGGCTGCTAGTGCTGCCAATTAAACCTTTAAGGATGCGTATGTTTAAGAGATGAGTTAATTATTTTAACACTGTCTTTTCCCTTGTGATTGTCCTACCTAAACACACTGTAGTGGTTTTCTTGTTTCCCTTAACACTGCCACTGTATTTTCTGATAACTTCCTGTGTCCGAAATCGAAGTCTTCGGAAGCCATGCCGTTGGGTTCAAATTTTCTGGTTCTGGGTGTAATACTTTTATGCCTTCCATTGACAACATATCTTGTTGTTTTGGTGGCCTTTGAAATTTTCCGCGAGCTATTTGTACTGCCTCTGAGTGCCAAATGTGTCTTGCCCACTGGGGGGCAATTAAAATCAAGGTCATGCCACTCATTATTCCTTTGTTGATGACCTTGTGCAACAGTGGGATTGGGCGAAAAGCGTAAGCAAATGTTCATGACCAATTTATCGAAAGGGCATTTCTCAGTGACTGAGGGTGTGGCTGTCAGAAGGTAAAGCACAGCCATTTGGCATCCTGAGGAGTGCAAACAGATCTACAGTTGGTGTCCCACCACGTTGAAAAAAAAATCTTAACCCACTCTCTGATTGAGCTCCCATTTGCAGGAGCATGAGGCCTGCCTGCTCAGTCCGGCCACTTCGCTATTGTCCTTCTGTGGCAGATGCATTGCTTGAATCTCCATGTTTCTTTGTATTGTCCATTTACAGGGTTGCAGAGCGAGCCTTGAGAGGAGTGTAGATTGAGTATCTCTCTTTTGACGTAAAGATTGTTGTTGTATTGTCTGTTTGAATCAATATTGCCTTTCCCTGAAGATATTTTTAGAATGCTTTCAAAGTCAGAAAAACTGTTTACTTCCAGGATGTTGATGTGATGTAAAGTATCCTGATCCCTCCTGCTCCCTCGTATCTTCAGGGATCCAGTGCAAGCTCCCCATCACATCTGTGGGTATCATTACAGATGGGAGTTGGTTGCTACAAAGGTCTGCCTTGTGTAATGTTTTCCTCGTAGGATCACACAATTTCCTCCTATACCTTCTGCGAGATAACCATTAGATCTTCCCAACTCCCTGTGCCCCTTGACTATTGATTTTGAAACTACTCCTGGATTGGTCTCACAAGAAGTCTCACATTTGGGATCAAGGGCATGCATGATGCCATCTTCCACAATAGCTTCCCCCATTGTCCGCGGCATAAGAGTTTGCCCCTTTTGGTAAAGGAGAGTCTCTCACAAAAGGAATTGAATTCCTTTCTTGTTGAGGAATGCTTTCCCTTTAATTTAGTTTACCCCTGACTCCCAAAAAAACCTTCTGTTCTGGAGAGGATTTTTGCTATACTAAATTAGAAACCTAGTGTGTACAGTGTCTTCATCACAATTTAAATGTCCTGTATGGCATAAGTTTGCTGTTACTAACCAATTGTCGCATTACATGTACATTCATTCTTCTGACGTGCCGCCACTGCTGCTTGCTAGACACTTCCTGAACACTCTTGGTACTGATTTTATTCCCAATGCTAGCACTGTGAATTGACAGTGTTTTCGGTTTACTACGACACTTAGGTATTTTTTGTGCTTTGCATTCATTGGAATGTGCAATTAGGCATCTTTCAAGTCTAGATCTGCCATATAATCTCTTTTTTGCAACTGCGGAATTACTTTCTGTAAATATGTCATCTTGAATGTTCGTTTTTTTATCAAATTGTTGATGAACCTGAGAAATGGGATAGGACGCAGGGAACCACATACCTTTGGGACTGGGAAATATGTTGAGTAATTTCCCTTGTTGATTTGAGTTGGGATGTGTTTTATAGCTTGCTTGTCTAGTAACTCTTTGAGAAGTCGAATTTTTTCGTCTTTTAAAGGGATCTTTTTCTTTGGACCTCTTTTTGGCTGGAAGTTGTTCAGTTCTATGCCATACTTGAATTGTATTGTGTTTAAGACCCATTTGTCTTAAGTTATTTTCTTCCACTCCCGGAGGACGTTTTTCAATCTTCCGCTGACTGGTGTGTTGTGATGGAAATATGTTTGGTGTGTTCTCTCACTGATGGTATTTGAGTTTGTTACAGTTGCTGTGCAGTCATTTGTTTGCATTAGTTGTGTCTCCTCTGGCTGAGTGACCTCTTCCTCTGTCTCTCCCTCGAAAGGAATTTCTTCCTTGAAGCTGGTACTACCAGCTTTGGTGCGATGTAGCGGTTAGGTTTCATTGTGGAAACCTTGACGAGAGCTTCCAGACTGGAAGCTATCCCTAGGGGCTGGTCTTCTTGAACAGAATGACCACCTTTATATTCCTCCTAAAAAACTGCTATGCGCCCATGGATTTAGCCGTTTTGTTGTCCTTTTTTTAGTTGGTTGAGACTTTCATAGCCCGAGTTCCCAAATAACTGTTGTCCATTAAACTGTCTATTATGTCAGCTTGTATTTCAGGTTTGAACCCTGAAATTCTCAACCAAGGGAGGCACCTTAAAGTGACCCCAATCATTATATGGTGACTAGACGTGTCTGCCACACTTACTACTTCTGCTCTCAGTCGATTAGGTTCTCTGATTTTGACAAAGTTCTTAAAGTTTTCAGAAATTCTTCAACATTTATAACTTGTAAAGAAATGGCTCCCTGTTGCAGTTACCCCCCACTTTTTGCCTGATACTGATGCTGACTTGACTGAGAAGTGTGCTGGGACCCTGCTAACCAGGCCCCAGCACCAGTGTTCTTTCCCCTAAAATGTACCATTGTTTCCACAATTGGCACAACCCTGGCACCTAGGTAAGTCCCTTGTAACTGGTACCCCTGGTACCAAGGGCCCTGATGCCAGGGAAGGTCTCTAAGGGCTGCAGCATGTCTTATGCCACCCTAGGGACCCCTCACTCAGCACAGACACACTGCTTGCCAGCTTGTGTGTGCTGGTGGGGAGAAAATGACTAAGTCGACATGGCACTCCCCTCAGGGTGCCATGCCAACCTCACACTGCCCACAGGTGAGGGCATATGTGCATGAGCACTATGCCCCTACAGTGTCTAAGCAAAACCTTAGACATTGTAAGTGCAGGGTAGCCATAAGAGTATATGGGCTGGGAGTCTGTCAAAAACGAACTCCACAGCTCCATAATGGCTACACTGAAAACTGGGAAGTTTGATATCAAACTTCTCAGAATAATAAACCCACACTGATGCCAGTGTTGGATTTATTAAAAAATTCACCCAGAGGGCATCTTAGAGATGCCCCCTGTATTTTACCCAATTGTTCAGTGCAGGACTGACTGGTCTGTGCCAGCCTGCTGCTGAGAGACGAGTTTCTGACCCCATGCGGTGAGAGCCTTTGTGCTCTCTGAGGACAGAAACAAAGCCTGCTCTGGGCGGAGGTGCTTCACACCTCCCCCCTGCAGGAACTGTAACACCTAGCAGTGAGCTTCAAAGGCTCAAGCTTCGTGTTACAATGCCCCAGAGCACTCCAGCTAGTGGAGATGCCCGCCCCCTGGACACAGCCCCCACTTTTGGCGGCAAGTCCAGGAGAGATAATGAGAAAAACAAGGAGGAGTCACTGGTCAGTCAGGACAGCCCCTAAGGTGTCCTGAGCTGAGGTGACTCTGACTTTTAGAAATCCTCCATCTTGTAGAAGGAGGATTCCCCCAATAGGAATAGAGATGTGCCCCCCTCCCCTCAGGGAGGAGGCACAAAGAGGGTGTACCCACCCTCAGGGCTAGTAGCCATTGGCTACTAACCCCCCAGACCTAAACACGCCCTTAAATTTAGTATTTAAGGGCTCCCCTGAACCTAAGAATTTAGATTCCTGCAACTTACAAGAAGAAGAGGACTGCTGAGCTGAAAACCCCTGCAGAAGAAGAAAGAAGACACCAACTGCTTTGGCCCCAGTCCTACCGGCCTGTCTCCTGCCTTCCAAAGAAACCTGCTCCAGCGACGCTTTCCCAAGGACCAGCGACCTCTGAATCCTCAGAGGACTGCCCTGCTTCAAGAAAGACAAGAAACTCCTGAGGACAGCGGCACTGCTCCAAAAGAACTGCAACTTTGTTACAGAGGAGCAGATTTAAAGACCCCTGCAAATCCCCGCAAGAAGCGTGAGACTTGCAACACTGCACCCGGCGACCCCGACTCGACTGGTGGAGAACCAACACCTCAAGGAGGACCCTCCGGCGACTCCGAGACCGTGAGTAACCAAAGTTGTCCCCCCTGAGACCCCACAGCGACACCTGCAGAGGGAATCCCGAGGCTCCCCCTGACCGCGACTGCCTGATCCTAAAGTCCCGACAGCTGGAAAAGACCCTGCACCCGCAGCCCCCAGCACCTGAAGGAACGGAACTTCAGTGCAGGAGTGACCCCCAGGAGGCCCTCTCCCTTGCCTAGGTGGCGGCTACCCCGAGGAGCCCCCCCCCTTGCCTGCCTGCACCGCTGAAGAGACCCCTTGGTCTCCCATTGAAATCTACAGAGAACCCGACGCTTGTTTGCACACTGCACCCGGCCGCCCCGCGCTGCTGAGGGTGTACTTTCTGTGTGGACTTGTGTCCCCCCCTGGTGCCCTACAAAACCCCCCTGGTCTGCCCTCCGAAGATGCGGGTACTTACCTGCTGGCAGACTGGAACCGGGGCACCCCCTTCTCTCCATTGAAGCCTATGTGTTTTGGGCACCTCTTTGACCTCTGCACCTGACCGGCCCTGAGCTGCTGATGTGGTAACTTTGGGGTTGCTCTGAACCCCCAACGGTGGGCTACCTTGGACCCAAAACTGAACCCTGTAGGTAATTTACTTACCTGCTAAAACTAACAATACTTTACCTCCCCCAGGAACTGTGA
Source organism: Pleurodeles waltl (assembly GCF_031143425.1). Taxonomy (NCBI): domain Eukaryota; kingdom Metazoa; phylum Chordata; class Amphibia; order Caudata; family Salamandridae; genus Pleurodeles; species Pleurodeles waltl. The sequence goes on from NC_090448.1 coordinate 513,967,756, forward strand.
AAATTGCACTGTGTCCACTTTTAAAAGAGCTATTAGTGTTTTATGTGAAAAGTATATATGCTACTGTAATTATTCAAAGTTCCTAAAGTACTTACCTGCAATACCTTTCAAATGAGATATTACATGTAGAATTTGAACCTGTGGTTCTTAAAATAAACTAAGAAAGGATATTTTTCTATAACAAAACCTATTGGCTGGATTTGTCTCTGAGTGTGTGTTCCTCATTTATTGCCTGTGTGTATGTACAACAAATGCTTAACACTACTCCTTTGATAAGCCTACTGCTCGACCACACTACCACAAAATAGAGCATTGGTATTATCTCTTTTTGCCACTATCTTACCTCTAAGGGGAACCCTTGGACTCTGTGCATGCTATTCCTTACTTTGAAATAGCACATACAGAACCAACTTCCTACATAACTTGTGTTGGAGACTTCTCTGCAAAAATATCAAGGACCAAAAATGAAAAAAAAAAAAAAACAACTGAAGATGGCGACCTAAGGCGGGAACATCTGGAGTAAGTACAACCACGGCACACAAATTCACCAAATGGAGTTTCTGTCGACACCCACCAACAAACAAAGGTAGAAAATGGTGAAATAGTGGAAAATTCCGGACTCAACCACCAGAAGGTGGAATAATGTGCGGCATGTGAACCCTGGAAAGATTCATGCTGCAAAAATGACTGTTATTCAGGTAGTTAGGTTTGGAAGATTGAAAGTTAGCAAAGTAGGAAAAGTACCGTCACGAAGAACAATGAGTAGAAATGGAGTCAGGTTAGAGAGTTAGGGAAAGAAATCCATGCGGTCAGTTGTTCGTGCTTTACTAGGTTTGTGCTAGGTTTGTCTATTTTCCTCAGACGTGCAGTATGTTTTTTTTAATTTGTAAGAGTTCACAACTACCTAGTTGGCTGCTTATGGTGCCAGAGTTAACACTATAATGGCTTTGCCTCGTGGAAGGCACCGGTTTGTAGTCATCTGCCACATCCGAGTATTTGCTGTTAGTGCAGATTCACTTCTTCCATTATGACTGATTTTGCTTTTGCAATATATTACTCTGCAGCCTCTTTGCCTTGAACGGCAATGGGATTTATTGGGTTCTGGTTGAGTTTGAGGGAACATAAAGCTTGATGACAGATAAGGAAAGTGCAAGCTAGGGGTGCATTCAAACACACAACTGATAATACAAAGTTGGGAGGAAAGAGTGACAATGAACTGAGGGAAAATAATTTTTTTGTGAAACCCAATGGAAAAGTTTAAAAAAAGAAGTGGGGCAAGAGAGCACGCAGGAAACTGGACAAGTATGAGAAGAGTCACACATGAAACAGAATTTTGGCACACTGCAAGGTAGTGGGAAACACATGAGGGGACAGGAGCGTGTAAGACACTGGGAAAAAGAATGCGAGACTGAGCACCTCAGAGGTAGTTGGTGGGCTAAGTGGGAGTGACTCCAGGAAAATTATAGCAAATAGGTTATTGGAATAAGAATCAGGTAATAGGGTAGTAAGGAAAGAAAAGGAGTAAATCTGATAAAGGTCTGCTTATAAGAGGAAGAAATGACAGGCCCAGATAAGATGTTCTAATAGAGTGAGGCTGCTATAAATGGAGGACAGGATGAGATCCTGGACTGAACCCTACGATACACAATATCAGGAAGGGCATGAGGTAGTTTATGGATGAGTGGATAGAACAGCAGAGAACCAGGAAAGCACTCAATATGAAATACAAAAGGATAAATAAGTAGGACACCGTCTGTGGGAAATAAATGTGAATAGCTGTAAGTTTAGCCTAGCAGCTTTGGGGACAGTTACTAAGGAAACTATTACTTATCTGTGAGCATTGTTTTTCATTGTAATTTGTCATAGTGTATAATAAATCTAGTCTCCAATGTTTGGAGTCTAAATTGGCACATTTCTGTTTTTATCCGAGAGCTGCACGGGATGTAATTCTAAGCTAAAAGACATCAATTAGATTATCATGCATGGTTTAAGAGTCATAAATGAAACACTTAGTAACATTTTTTTCTTTACTTTGAAGCTGTGACTTTCATAGATATTTAAATTGAAATCTAACCGATTAACCTTGCTTTGGGTACAGAGTAGATCTGTTTAGAAAGCAAATACACAATAGTAGAAGATTAGCTGGAACTATATATATATATATTTTTTTTTTTTTTAAATAATTGCACTACTTAGAATGTAGATCGTGGCAATCCATCAAGCTACAGGGTACTAATAATGAAAATATTAGTTCTCAACAAGTGGAGTAATAAAAGAAAAACGTATCCCGGCACCCACCTTTCATCGCAATAGGAAAATTTCATGTCCAGGCTGTGGCGACTGAGGAAGGTTTTGCTGTCCAATGGAACTTCGATGTTCGATGGATGAGGGATAGGTTCACAGATCAACACCAAGCAGGTCATCGGAGGCTTTTTGTAGCCACATTCAGTATGGTTATTGCAGGTGTCATAGACACGAATGTGTCCTGTGCAATGAAGAACCTAGATGTATAAATAAAAAAATGAGAAATACGGTACACATAAAAAAAAAAGATGAGAGAAGAAGCAATCTAAACGACGTCCCTGGCTAGGAATGAACGTTTTAAAGTTTGTCTATTATTTTAATAATAGGTCATGGTTTTTTAAATTTTATTTATTCCGTTTTAAATGAACATAAAACAAAGAAGCCCTACGGGCAATGCAATATTAGCACATAGCTAGCCCCACAGTGTGCAACAACCGAGGTCACTCCATCAGTTCTCAGGAAGAAAGGTATCAGGAGGAAATGTCCCCCTCTCAATTCAAATACATCAGAATCCAACCATAGTACCAGAATATTAGGTCTTAGGGGGTGCAAGTCCAGGGCCGCTAACAGTAAATGCTCACGTCCGAAGGGCTAAGAACAGATCTGCAACCAGCAGAGACAGATGAAAGCAGGCAGGAGGCGTAGGCAGCACAATACTCTATCACCACAATCATCAACATCGCACAGGATCGGCAACACAAAGCTAATTCCCAGATGCATGACCAGTCAGAATGAGCACCCATTTCTTAGAAAGTGGTCTCCAAAAAGGAGCGCAGAGGCACCCAAATGTCTCGAGGCCGAGAGCCCTCAGGTACCAGCTCCCAATAAGTCGTCAGTTGTTCCTGACAGAACCCGGCGTCACGCAGCCATTCAGAAACACGAGGAGGCCGTCCCCAACAAATCGCAACTCTACGCTTGGCCAACAGCTGCAACATGCCCACCAGTCTCCGCAAAGCTACTGGCACTCCATCCATCCATCCAAGCAACACCAACACCGGAGAGGGGGGCCAACGTAAAGCCGGTCATCTCTTGAGCCATGCATTACTTCCAGTCAAAAGTTGCGTACTTCCCCACAGTGCCACGCCAGATGGAGAAAATCAGCGTCCGGGGCGTGACATCGTTCACAGTTAGCATCCGCACGCAGCCCCATAGCATATAAACCTCGAGGAGTGTGATATAGGTGGTGCAAAAAGTCACAGCCTGTAGTTCGGCGACAGCTCACTCATATGCGCACAACACTTCTTCCATGCCTCGTCTGAGATGGCCTCACCGACATCCGCTTCCCACTTTGCTTTAGCAGACATTGCACTCTCGCCCCGCTGTTCCTGCGGGCAGCCATACAACTTGGTAATGAGCTTCCTCGACGATTGTGCACTCCATAATATCTCCAGCGCCCGGCATATCAGCGGGGTCTCCAGGAGACCAGAATAGCGCGCATGGAGCATTGCACATACACGCAAGACGTATAGCCGATGCAGCGCATTATCAGTCTCATCTCCTAGCGCCACCTCCAGAGAGATCACCGCCCCTCCACAAACCAGTCCCCCAAAAGAGACAGGTCCGCGTCACGAAGATAACTCCGTAGCTGTGGATCTCAGAACATCCTCTCATCTGCAACAGCAAGCACCGACATCTAAGGCGCAAAGGGCTTGTGTACACCAGATCGCTTCAATAAAGCCATCCAGGCCCTTATAGTGCACGCCACCGTATCCACTCCCTGAGACCTGGGCAGAGACAAGCTCCCCAGAACTCACGTCAATCTGTCTGGCCATACCACATCGCTCTCGGGAGCAAGATGAGGCATGTATCGAAAAGGGTGAATCCAGTAATACACGAAATGAGCTTGCGCACAGTGATAATAGAGTTCCAGGTCCGGAGCAGCAAGGCCGCCCAATTCAAACAGCAACGTCAATTTATCACAGGCAATTCTAGGCTGGCCACCTGCCCAAACCAGTCAAATCTTAGCAGAGCCAAGGCGTTTTAAAAAAAACGGCAGTGAGGACAAGAGTGAGATTTACAACCAAATACAGAAATGTAGGTAACACTACCATTTTGGGGATAGCGACACGCCCTATTAAGGACAATGGTAGTGAGCGCCACGCCTCAATCCTTTTGTCCAGCCAAGACATGACCTTGCCATAATTAGCCATCCAGAGCGTTTCAACATCACAGCTCAACCAGACTCCCAGATACCGTACCGGACCGCTTGCCCACTCAATACGGTATCAGGACGAAAAATCCGCTGTCCCCGAGGAGAGAGGCAGCACAACAGACCAGTTAATCACTATGCCACAAAATACGCGAAACATCTACATTTTTCCCCGGCTCACGTACATACAGCGCACTGTCGTCAGCATACATAGAGATCAAGATAGGCCGCTGCCAGAACGGCAGCCCTTTGTTGTTATGGTGTTGTCGTAAAAAAGCTGCAAGTGGCTCCATCCCTATCGCAAAAAGTAACGGGATAAAGAGCACCCCTGTCTAGTTCCCCGGGCTACGTGAAAGGGGGCCGATATGCTACCATTCAACCGCAGATGAGCGACGGCAGCACCAGCCTCGTCATCGACGGCTGCAACCGTGCCGCAATCATTTTAGCCAAGATCTTATTATCTATGTTAATCATAGAAAGCCGGCTATACGAATTGCAGCTACATGGATCCTTACCAGGCTTAAGGATCGTGACAATCAGCGCCTCACGGAGGGAAGCTGGGAGAATTCCAGTCTCCATTGCCTCGGCATAAACCTCCAGCAGTTGAGGAGCAAGAATATTGGAGTATTCCTTATAAAACGCAGGAGTCAGGCCATCCAGGCCGGGAGACTTGTCCCCAGGCAGGGCAGGAATCGCAGCCTTTACCTCCTCCACCAAGAAGGGCACGTCAAAATAAGCTCTGTGCACATCTTCAAACCAAAGCAAGCTGATCTCATAAAAGTAGTCCTGTATGACCTCAGAATTCAGCTCAGAGGGTTCAGAATACAGCTCCATAAAAACTTAGTGAACACCTTCATGACGCCGTCCGCTCCCGCCACGTGCTCTCCCTCAGAACTATTTCAGTGACATAACTACTGGCCCAAGGTTTACAGAGCATGCTTGCCAGCGTGCGCACGGCCCTCTCTCCCTCGCCATAGCGCCTCGCCTTGGCAAACCTCCCTAGAAAACAAATTTCCAGCATAGATGCTTCCTCATAAAGAGAAACTGCGCTCCGCAGAGACGCCAGCGTGTCACCAGACCAATCCGCCACCAAACGCGCCTCCAATAATAGGTCACAGTTAGCTGAATTGTGAAAGGTCCATATACACTGGTCATCTACAAATTAAATGAAACCTGCACTAAACAGAACATTTTAAAAAGAGGGAGGACTATAGAAATTCTATCAATTGCATCCTCAAACGCCAGTTAACTGAGTGTTATCTTGAAACAATATGCACAAACGAGTTTGTGTCGGCAAGGAAGAACATAAGACTTCTGTTTTTGCTACTTCTGTCAACGCAGAGAACAATCTGTGACACATTCCAACAAACTGGATGGCTCTAATATTTGTACCCATCTTTAAGTTTAACTTGCCTTTTCATATGTGCATGAGCTTTCTTTTACAAACAACTACTTTATTAACAATTTGTGTGGGTTATACTGGATAATTTAGTGCAACATCTGAGCAAGGGAAGCCTTCTTTACCCTTAAATCCAACAAGTTATACATTTTTATGTGAGTGATCAAGTATAACACAAGAATGACAAGTTGGAGTCTAAGTCTGGGTGTTGCTGAATTGAGACTTTGTTCTTTCCCATAGAGCTATCAGATTATACTTAAAGCTATCGTCCCATGTGGATGTATTTATAGTCCCATTCGTGCTATAGTTCTGTGCTTCATTCAACATCCAAGTAAAGGTTTCCATTTCAAATCTTATCACTACAATGACCAGTGTCAGGGTGGGGTCTGCACTTGATCAAACCTCCAACATAGAAGAGATGTGCTTGACTCTCTGGCAGGTCCTGAATCCCTAATTCAAGGCTCTTTCAATTATGAACTGAACGATCATCTCTGGAGTTCCTTTCAAACCACTTATACTGTTGTTTGTTTTCCAAAGGCAGGCTGTATAAGAATAACGGGTCAATCCATGTCAGGAAGCATTCATAACTTTTGGAATACCACTTCCCACAAATAATCCAAAAAAGATGTGAAATTACTCCAGTATTGGAACTTTCATAAATTCACATGCTTAAATCATTCCCAGTCGTCGAGATTGGGGTCCCCGGTACCTTAAAAAAAGACAACGTCCCAAAGACATTACATCTATAACAGACAAATTCTCTTCATTTTAATAACCCATCCAAGTCTTTATGTGAAAAAGGACCAAACTTGAGCCTTAGCCAATCAGAGAGTACCACCACCTAGAGCCCTCCTGAGAGAAGCTCCAGCACCTCAGATTTTCTACCACACGTCGTGCTAGGGAGTCTCCTCTGAGCTCTGCTCAGTTTGTTTCTGTGAGAGAAGATTTCTCAATATTTCTGAAGTCTTTTTACTTGTTGGGTGCCTCTGATTTACACCCATGCTTTCTAGAACCTGTTATACCAGCAGGGTGTCGGACAGGGAGAGGAAAAGTCTTTTTAGAGCCTGCAGTATTTGTGGAAAGAAAAGGCTCCATTCAGAAGACCCTCATACAGAGTGTATATATTGCCGCTACCCTGAACACTCGGCTGCTGATTGTAAGGTATGTCCTACCTTTTCTTCAAAGACTTTGAAAGATAAGAGAGGGGAGGCTGTTGATTTGGCTCCAAAAGCTTAAAAGACGAAAGAACCCTGTTTCAGACTCTGACAGTGAGGAGTCTTCATGGTCTTCTAGAAAATCACAAAAGAGGCATACATCACCTCAATCTGAAAAGGGTTCGAGACAGCCCTCAAAGACTTTTAAAAAAAGACCTCACATGGGTCAGGTGAAGGCTGCAGTCTCATCTTCAACTCAGGAGAAAAGGTCCTCCTCAAAATCCAGCCATCGGCCTTCAACATCGAAGGAGGTGCCAAAATCCTCCTCAGAGCCTTCTACAACCCCTCCAAAGGTGTTGACGATGTTTAGAAAGCCTACTTCAGCTTCTGAAGATAAACCGTCGATGATGATTCCACCGTCGATGAGGAGGACATACACGGCGGCTACATCAGCGGTGACAACAACAGTAACCTGCCTGGCAATGGTAATTTCTTCCTCGTCCACGACGACAGTGACAAAATCTAGACCATGGACGCTAAAGATCAAAACACTGTCGACAATGGTTCCGATGACCTCGTCGACGGTACCGTCGTCGACAAAGAAAAAGAAAGTGCAGTCTGCAGCTGGAAAAAGGAATATCACTCCAGGGGATACATCCCTAAGTAAGATTACTCCGTTAATCCCAGCTCATCTTCAAGAAGAAGATTCAGAGGATGATGATTATGATGATGATGATGGGCCGTTCGGGGCAGCCCCTAGCCCTTCGCAGCTTCATGTAAAGTGCCAAGAAGATGATCACGAATATTATCAGCAGTATTATTCTCCTCGGCAACAGCAGACATATTCCAGAGGAGATGGTTTGTGTTCTGAGTTCTCTTACATCTGACCTACAGTCGATGTTGTCAGATTACAAGAGGAGATTTCCGTCAGTGCTGCAGCCGGACATACAGAAGGTGCCACCTCCTTCCATGCCTGCTACTCCAGTGCCACAACCTAGAGCATCCCCTAGATCGACCAGAAGTACCCCGCAGAGGTCCTTCATACAGGTTACGGACTCAGAATTGCAGGACAACTCGGATTGGACAATTATATATTGCCGACACCCTCTTCTCCGTCATCTACCCCTGTAGATTCTCCCCCTATAGATATTGGGGGTTTCCATAATTTGCTTGAAAGGGCGGCAAAGAGATTTGGGACACCCATGCCATCTAAGCAGATGGATTGTTTTTTATACGACTTCAAGGAGCCATAGCAAAAGAGTGTTCGCTCTATACCTATAGGTGGATACATCTGGGAGGAAGGTCTCAAAGTAATGAGAAATCCAGCTACGGTAACTGCAGTCTTGCCCAGGCTGGACAATAAGTATAAGGCCCCAGAGGATGCACCAGCGTGCCTTGCTAGTCACCCGAAACCAGACTTCGTTATCACCCAGGCAGCGCAGAGGCGTTCTAAAAATACATCAATGCCAATTTCAACCCCTCCGGACAAAGACGGTAGAAGACTAGACAACATTGGGAAGAGTTTCTCTTCAATGTCTGGCCTCATAATGAAGGCAGCAAATTCGCAGGCAATCCTAGGGAGGTACGACAGACAGCTGTGGGCTGATATTTCCCTGTATCTGGATCACGTCTCGGAAGACTAAGGCGGAAATAAAGAAGATCCTCTTGGAGGGTGAACGCACCTCGGCTGAGGTGACTGACCGCGCTACGGATATAACAAAAACATATTTTTGGCAAATAGCTGGTGGAGCAGTGCTGCAGCATCAGGGTTGGTTAAGAGCAACATCCTTCCACCCAGTGGTTCAGAACAAGGTATTGGACCTCCCATTTGATGAGGAAGCATTTTTCAGCAAGCATGTGGATGAAGCCTTGCAGGCTATAAAACCAGATACAGACACCGCAAGGTCCTTAGGGACATTCCAATTTAAGAAATTTACCTTTCGTGCTTCCAGAGGTCGGGGAATCTCGACATATCAACGGGGTTACCAGAGTTTTCGTTACCTCTCCTATACTATGCAGCAGTTTCGGCCTCAGTATACACAAAGGCAACCACCTCAGGTGTCATATTACAGACCTCCTCCTAGGTGAAGACCGCGCCAGGGTAAAGAAGCATCCAGACGTCAATGACAACTTTCAGGCACAGCCTTGCCACAGAGCAGGAAGATAGGGGGAGGGATATCACAATGCTACAAGAAGTGGGAGCAAATTACATCAGACCAGTGGGTCTTAAACATGGTTCGATTTGGCCATACTTTAGAGTTTGTTCAACGCCCACCTTCTTGTCCTCCTCATACCTACGTGCAGAAGCATCCAAAACAACTCCGGCTGGAGGTTGTGACCATGCTCGGAAAGGGAGCAATAGAGAGTTCCTTCTTCGGACAAAGGCACGGGTTTTTACCCCTGCTTCTTCCTGGTACGCAAGAACCGGGAATTTTGGCATCCCATACTAGATCTCAGGGGCCTAAACAAGTACCTCAAATGCCAAACTTTTTGCATGGTCACATTGCAAGATATTCTTCTCCGCATGAATCATGGAGATCACATGACATCTCTGGACCTGCAGAACGCATACTTTCATATTCCAATATATTCCAATTTCACTTGCCCACAGGAAGTATCTCTGCTTCGTGGTAGCTGGCAGCCATTTCCAATTCAAAGTCCTTCCATTCGGCTTGAACTGAGGATCTTTCCAGAGTGCCTAGCTCAGGTGGCGGCTTTTCTAAGAAAGAAGAAAATACAGATTTTTCCCTACTTAGACGACTGGCTCATCAAGTCGTGGTCGTCTCAAGCAGCTCATGACTTCACAGACTGCATAGCATTATTCGGCGAGCTGGGTCTAACTCTGAATCACAACAAGTCAAACATCCTACCTACAGGGGTAACAACCTTCCTAGGAGCAAAAATCGACACCATCAAAGACAGAGCGTTCCAGTCGATGGAGAGACAAGCGAAACCCGTTACCTTGGCAAGCAGAGTGCAAAGAAAAAAGTATTTCTGTACGCACTTACAAATCGCTTCTGGGGATGATGTCTTCTTGCATACAGTTAGTCCCCTTTTGTCGCCTAAGAATGCGTCCCCTGCAGGAGGAATTAGATCTCCAGTGGATACAGAGACAACTCGTACGACGATCTCATCATTGTCACTCCTCGGATGGTCCAGGCTCTACACTGGTGGAAAAGTCAGAGGAACCTAGCAGTAGGTCTTCCTTTCCTTTCCTGCCACCTCGACCTCCATTAGTCATCACCACAGACGTTTCCCTAGAGTGGTGGGAAGCGAATCTTCAGGATCTTCAAATCAGTGGGAAGTGGAGCAACACCTTCCAAAAGTATCATATCAACTTTCTACAGCTGAGAGCGATCTTCTTGGCCCTCCAGGCTTTCCTTCTGAGGATAGAGCACACAACAGTTCTCATAAGGACCGACAATACTGCAGCGATGCATTATTTAAACAAACAGGGGAAACAAAATATCTCCTCCTGTCTCAGGAATCGCAGGCGATTTGGGATTGGGCCATTCGCAATAGCATCAGTCTACGAGCAGAACTTTTACCAGGAAAGCAGAACGAGACAGCAGACACTCTCAGCAGACTAACGTCCTCCTGTCACGAAAGGGAATTGAATCATGGGGTGCTCAAACAGGTCTTCAAAAGGTGGGTGGAAACTCAAACTGGATCTGTTTGCAACCCCACAGAACACCAAATACTGCTATTACGCAAGTTGGGTTCACCATCCGGGCTCTTGCGGGAATGCATTTGATGGCATGGTGCGGAATATTTGCCTACGCTTTTCCACCCATTCCTCTGATATCAAGGGTGTATGCGAAGATATAACAGGAACATTGCAGACTCATCATGATAGGTCCATTTTGGCCCCCGCCAACATTGGTTTTCGGAGCTCCTCCTGTTCTCGGAGGCGGACGACAGTCCACTGAAAGTGTCACCACAGTTCCTGATGAGGAACGAGGGCCAGATTTTGCACCCAGACCCCAGATCACTTAAGTTATCGGCCTGGCTCCTGAACACAATGAGTTCGCCCATTTAGACATTCTCCCTGAGTGTCGGGATATTTTGGCAAAGGCCAGGCTGAGAGCACCAACAAATCGTACTCATTGAAATGGAAGAGATTTTGTTTGTGGTGTCAGAAAGAGCGCATCGATCTGCTACTAGCGCCGCCGGAGCGGATACTACACTATCTCCTCCATCTGGCATCTACAGGCTTGGCACATGCATCCATTAGGGTGCACTTGGCGGCGATAGCTCGCTACAGGCCTTCGCCTACGGCTCCATCTCTGTGGGTATCTAGATTAATTATGCAGTTTCTCAAAGGGCTCTTTCGAGTTTTTCCGCAATGTATTGGAATCTTTCATAGATTCACATGCGACCAACCCGCCTCCCGGGGGAAGCTCACCTTTACATATCATATCATCTCGGTTAGTGCATTAGTGCTTAGAAAATCTGAGGTGCTGGAGCTTCTCTCAGGAGGGTTCTACAGCATGGTACTCTCTGATTGGATAAGGCTAAAGTTTGGTCCTTTTTCACATAAAGACTTGGATGGGTTATTAAAATGAAGAGAATTTGTTTGTTATAGATGTTATGTCTTTGGGACATTGTCTTTTTTAAGGTACCAGGGACTCTCATCTCGACAACGGGGAATGATTCAAGCATGTGAAATCTATGAAAGATTCCAATACTGGAGAACTATAGTTACAGTTAAGTAACTTATTTACTTACTGCCGTTCCACTAAGGTTTATGGATGTAGCCTGGTCCCTATGTACCAATATCTTGAATTATTGTTTTACATCAAATCTTAAAGTAAACATAGTGTACACGTCCTTCAGTTTGTTTCAGTTTTGCACTTTTCAAACACTATGGTACATTTCTTCCTATTGCTGAATTGCTGTATTTTGCATCTTTTGCAATCTTGACATTTGTAAAGCGTTTTAACATACACTGTGTTTGATTTGCGGTTGAATAAAAACCCAACTAACTAATAATTAAAATGCACAGAGGCCTGATCGACATGGAACAGAGAACCGCCGCCCCCACGATCAATGCCATGAGGTTCAGTTCGGAACCTTACACTACCAAACCCCTAGTCCCGAGGCCTAAGTATAATGACATGGAGGGACTGCAAAATAGAAACTCCGATTCCAATCTTGAAAGAGTAGATTGACTACTCCAGATTGATCAGGCACAAGTGGGACTAATTGGGGACCCAATAGTAGGTGAGCCCCTCATAGGGTTTGATCCTCATGTAACAGGGGCAGGGAATATAGTGGAGTCTCTGCCCCGTAGGATAGATTCGACAGCATATTTGAGCCCTACTTCTAATGCTATTACCCCAATCGGGAGGGGTCCTATCACTATGATCTCCTGGAATGTAGCAGGCTTAAAAAATAAGCTTACAGACCCGGAATGGCAGGACTATATTGATCAATATCATGTCTGTCTCTTTCAAGAAACTTGGCTTAAAGACCCACCGTATAAGCTAGGATATAAAACCTACTTTATTAGTGCAATTTCAGCTGCCAGAGGGAGACCGTCGGGGGGACTGGTTGTCTGGGTGAAAATCTCACTAAATGTTGAGATACGTATGCAAGACACAGAGTCAGATGACATTTTATGGTTGGTAATGGGGGGAAAAAATAAGATAATATCCCACTTATTCAATGTATATATAAGACCTAGAAGGACAAACTTGGAGTCGCCTGAAATAACTTTATTAGACGATCTGCTTAAAATGATCCCAGGAGGAGAGACAATTATGATAGGGGGCGACCTTAACTGTAATTATGAACCCATAACTGGATTTGAACATCTAGCAGAAGAAGAGGATAGAGCCAGAGCAATTCCTTATTTAACAATAGAAAAAACCGTCCCAGGCACAGTGGCTGCATTGCAACTTATGGGCCTTACATTAAAACATGGACTGAGGGCATGTAATGGTAGAGTGGGTGAAGGAGGCCTTAATTTGGATACCTTCCAGAGAGGCAACTCTACCTCGAAAATAGATTATATTTTACATAGTATAAGTACATGGGGAAGATTAGTGACTTTTAAAATAGATAAAAGAAGGGAAAGTGACCACTTTCCGTTAATAATTGAACTTAGCGCCCACCTCCTAGATTTGGATTTGGAATATGCAGAACATAATAAGGTGGAGTTACAACCTTCCCTCAGTAACAACAGACGGGATATAAAATGGCCTGCAATAATAGGCAATCTGGAGACTATGACAAATATTTACCATACATATTCTAATCTCCTAGAGCCTTATGTTGAAAATGAACTTACTGATATCCCCATCACGGCCATCCACCAAGCAATGAGTATTGCACTAAGACCCTTCCTGACCAAACAGCCACGGTACAAGCCCAAAAAGGAGAAGGTGCAGATCACCCCAAGCAGCCCATGGTACACTATTAAATGTAGGGAGAGGAAAAAAGAGCTGATAGAGGCTCTAAAGCAAAAGAACCAATTGGCCATACAACAGGCAAGGGCCAGCTACAGGAAAACACTGGCAACTGCCCAAAGAAACTGGGAGGATCAAAAATGGCAAGATCTCCTGGAAGCAGCAAAAACCAGTGACGCTAGGAACTTCTGGAAAATAGTTACCCATGGTAGTAAAGAGGGGATAATTTCTACTGATCATCATATAGATCCCAATACATGGGTTAACCATTTCACTCACCTTTATTCTGACCCCCCCAGCCTTGATTTCTATCCCTCAAGACATATAACACTAGCTACTCAGGGCATCTTACCCGAGTTACAATTTAGCCTGGAGGAGACGGTGAACGCCATTGAAGCAATCAAGCTGGGGAAAGCCCCCGGTTTGGACAAAATCCCGGGGGACCTGTTCAAACATAGTTTAGAAATTTGGGCACCCTATTTAAATCTTTTAAGTAACGCTATAGCAAGGGGAGGTCTTGTCCCCGAGACATGGAAAGGGGCAGAAATAATCCCAGTCTTCAAAAAAGGTTCCAGGGATGAACCAGGGAATTATAGACCAATTAGCCTCTTAGATGTCACGCAAAAAGTATATGCTAGACAGCTGCTGAATAGGATTAACAGCTGGATAGATGGAAACAGCATACTGACCATATACCAAGCCGGCTTTAGACACCAGACGAGCACAGTCGATCAGGCCTTTAGGCTATTGACGATAATGTGGAAATATACTAGACTAACGAAAGGCCATCTCTATATCGCATTTGTGGATCTGCGCGCAGCCTTTGATCTAGTGCCAAGGGACTCCCTATGGGCTGCGTTAGGGAAACAGGGTATGCCAGGGAACCTTTTGAGCCAGCTAGAGAGACTACATGAGAATACATTTGCAAAGGTTCGGTGGGGGCCAAAGGGAGAGTTGACAGACCCAATACCTATTAAGAGGGGGGTGAGACAGGGTTGTGTGCTTGCCCCAACCCTCTTCTCACTATACATTAATGATCTGGTTCATTTTCTGAAACAAAGCAACCATGACTCATCAAGATTGAACGGTGATCCTGTCCCCGCCCTCCTCTTTGCAGATGATACTATCCTATTATCTCAAACTCCCATGGGCTTGCAAACTCTATTAGATAAATTTAGCGAGTACTGCAGCCTGAAGGGATTAGAAATTAACACAAACAAGACCAAATACCTGACTGGTAACCCTCATAAAGCACTCAAGAGAAACATTCGGATTAGAGGGCAGGCATTGGAACGAGTAACAAATTTCAATTATCTAGGGATACTCCTTGATGCCAAATTGTCATGGACACCGCATGTTAATAAAGCTGCTATTTCCTTGGCGCATAGCTCCATGGCAATTAGCAAAAATTACAAATGCTCAAGGTCTAGTATTGTTTCACCAGTATTTGAGATTTATAGGTGCAAAGCACAGGTTGCTGCTCTATATGGTGCTGAACTCTGGGGATTCATAAATCTAACCCCATTGGTTACCCAGGAAAATAATTTTATGAGGGGGGTACTCGGTCTCCCTCCATCTACTCCACTGATTCCTTTAACCTATGATATCAACATGAAACAAATAGGTAAATTGGCAGCCTTGAGGCCCTTGCTTTACTGGTGTAGACTTTGGTCTACCCCTGAATTAATCCATTATAGGCAAGTGCTAATTGAGATTATAGACTTGGACAAGGCAATTTCCCTCCCGTGGCTCCATTATATAAGACAATGCTTTTACACTCTTGGCCTAAAATTTTACTGGGAAGAACCATACACACTAACAAAACAATCTAAGATTCAACTAAAACAAGTATTTTGGGACTTTACCCTAAACAGCCCTCTCTACAGCAAGGATCTAGGTAGACTCACTTTAAGTTTCCTGGATATGAAACCATTACCGTATGCTGAGGAATGGATAGATACTATCCAACCTAGACGAGCAAAAGTCTTATTTATGAAGCTTCGATATGGGACTCTCCAGGTTAAGGCTTTTACTTCTAAATGGGGCCCCTTCAATGGGAGAACACAAGAGGTGATTTGTGGGCTGTGCAATATGGAGACTCCTGAAACGACGGACCATGTCCTTTTAAACTGCAATGCCTATGATAAACCAAGGAGGAAATGGCTTCGACCTATCTGCAGGAACGTTGGAATCAGGAACTATAATGAAGCAGCAAGATTCTTGAGATCTAGTACGATACCATATGTTGTCTTTGGTTTAAGCCGGTTTTTACTAGCAATTTCATTTATTAGAGACAAGGCGGGCCTAAGGCTCTAGGATTCAGTTATTTATTCACTTTATTTAAATAGTCCTCCCCTACCTAAGCAAAATAAGTGCCTGATGGCACTGGAGGCAAATTCTAAGGGTTTTATAAAAATGTAATACTGTAATTGATTCTTATTTATAGCTTTTAAGATTAATATTCCCTTTTATCCAGACAGTCGGCTTTTAGTAGCCAAATGAGTGTTAATTGCTGATGGAATAATGTGTCTTTTGTAATACTTGATTGTTTGCCTTTTATGGCTTTCAGCCGAACATAGGCATGTATGGGAAAATAAATCGTTGGGCATTAGGGATTCCCTTTCAGCTCTTAAAAACTAGTAAACAAGACCACATGTGATGGTGGAAGGCACATTGCCAAGATTCTTAGAGGCACTTTGGTATGCTAAGGACAAATGTCCTACAAAAGAAGCACGAAATTCTATTCTTACAATGGTCATTATTTGTGCTTACTTATAGTCCTAGAGACCAAGTGAACTTTCTTGCCAGTACACAGCCATAGCTATTAACAGTCAGATATCAATCCCATTTGCTTTGTGCACACAGATTGTATTTATGACCACTCTATAATATTCTTGGTGATTTGTAAAGTGATGTGTACTGTGTATTTTTATAATGTTTTAATCGATCAATTACTTATTCCTTTTCTTTTATCTAACTGTACTGTATGACCTAGGGGGAGTCCTGGATTTTATTTTTTTCTTCTTATAATCTTTTGATGGGTCTGGTTTTACTGTTTTTACCAAATTGCTTTTGTTTTCTTTTAGAAATGTATGAATTGTGTTGGCATGCTTTTATGGTATTGTTTTACCGAAATAAAGCTGAATTGAAAATGCACAGTTAGGTAAGGATATGCTAAGTAGCGGATTACCTTCCACGTTGCAGACTTGATGTTCACAGTCCGTCCCCTGCTAGTCAAAGTGCACTTCATTCTCAGGAAAAAGCTTCTTTCTGTAATCTGCTCTTTCGACTTTTTTGAATTGCCTAGAAGATTTGAAAAAAAAAAAGTCGAATTTGAATACACAGCTAACAGAGTTATTTGTGTTTTTTTTTCTTGCTGATAATCCTTTAGCCACGCAAAAAAGTACAGACAAATGCAACTTCAAAATCAAAATTTTATCTTATTCTCTTCCCTCAAGGTGTAGATAATGTGCAGTAAGCAGTGGAATGTGCAAAGCGAGACTGTTTGAGCAGGGGATTAGGCCTCAACGAAAGAGGCAGAGTTAATCAATAGGGATGAGAATTAAAGACTTCAAAAGACACAGATTACGAGTGCATGTAGTGGGTGAAATATATGTCGAATGACATTTATAGTTCCAATCCGCGCCCTAGTATATGGCTTACAGTTACGCTTGCAAAAATTACACGTGTGGCATTTTAGCATCACATTATCGGAGGGTTTTAAAGGTCAGCTGAGTTTCTGTTTCCGAAGCTTGCAGTATTATGACTTATTCACCAACAGGCATTTCTCATTACACTCGTCCATTTCATATTACCGCTGGTATGGACCAATACAACCAGATAAAAGTTGTTAGAGTTTAAGGTCACTTTGAAGCAGTTATTTGTACCCTTCCTGTAATATAAAACATTTGCCTGAATTGCATTGGGGTTTAAGTGTATAAGACGCGTGTTCAATTTGTATTTAATGAAAAAAATGGATGTGTGTGAAGAATAACCCATGCTGAATAAAGTTTATGGATTGACAACAAGTTGGACACAGACATTTTTACAAGCATAGCTACACGCTGTAAACTGAAGTGCAGATCGGAACAATAGTGGTCTTTCGAAATATACCTTATCGAGTAGCATGGAGATGACCACAAGGACAGAAGGCCCACCAGTCCAGCACGTACAAAACCTATTGAAAAGATTAATCTCAACATTATAATTTGGAGTGCCCACTGACCCATTTACGAACTGATCAAGAGAGGGAGACACAGGGTGAAAAAGAAAAGCAAAGAAATTCAGGCACAGATGTGATGAAGTCACAGAAAGAGACATGCTTGACTCACATATACAGACGCGAAATGAGATTAAAAAAGTGTAAAAAGCACTGGCAATGCCAATAGGTCTGGCTTTAAAGGAATGTTGTATGGTAATGCAAAGCATTACAAGTAACTAGCAGGAAATGGTAATTTATTTGTGTGGAAACTAAGATCTGTAGAATAATATTGATGTCGCTTAAAAGGTTTGGAGAAGGATGCAATGTCAAGCCACACCTACTCCTCCATGGAGGTTAAGGACGGTCATCCTTCCATCTGTGCTGCTGCCAAAGAAAAACACTATAAATTATCTAGTTATCTAAAACATTGTAATGCTCTTGCCCTGAAGGTTCAAGCTCAAGCATCTGGATAAATAAACCAAATGATCCAAAGACCCTCTTTCTAGTGGTGCTCACAACATTGTCTGGCAACAGCTGTGCTATCAAGCCAGACCACAAAAATGAGCAAGGTAAATCAAATGCAAAGAAGTGAGGCAGGGGTCACCAAAGCTACATAAAATACTAAAGACTGAGCACCAGATATGCACTAACAGGCAGAGTGAAAGATAAGGGCATTAAGGTCCTTGAGTATCTTATAGTTACCCTTTTAGGCTTAGATAATTAGGAAGGAGGATACATCCCTACTCCAGTAGCAGTTGGTTGCTGAACACTTCCACCTGCTTCGCATGCAAAGTAGCTATACGATTCAAAATAAACCACGGAAATCAACAACACCAGAATCCAAGTGCTGCAAACACTGTAGATGGGGAAAAACAGATGCTGCTACTATCTTAAAAAAATAGAAAAAAAGGCAAACATGCCTCAAAACTACTTTATACAGACTGAGGTTAATAGAGGAATTGGAAGCATTGGAAATGGAGGCAAAATAAGTGCTAAAACACTTATTTGAGATTCTTTTCTTGAGGTTGTTCTTTGCAAACAATGGAATTGGTTGAAATCAGTGCTAAAAGGGTCAGCTGACAGCCATTTTGCTCAAAGAACATCACCCATTAGCGCTCTCAAGGAAATTAAAGTCCGGTATAGAGAACTAAGGGGGGGGGGGGGGGGGGGGGGGAGAAAGTAAAATCAAAACAATCACTAAGAGAACACAACCAGACAAACATAGTAACGTATCTTTAATGACTCTAGGTGAACCATGCCTCAATGGGTTGACAAACATACTTTTGATTAATCGAGGCAACAACAGTAGTAATGCCATTGGTATTCCTGAACAGTCAATCCCACTGAGAATTCAAAGTGCTTTAAATAACCAGCGTAACTAATACCAACACGCCCGTACTATTTTCCAGTCTGCACAGGATTAAAGGAAGTTTTTTTAGTTTTGTTTTTTTAAACACAGAGCTCTCAAATTGCATCCGGGATTCGAAAATGCATTGCACCAATATTAATCAGCTGAACACCAGATTATTTCTTCGAACGGTGAAAGCTTTGTGTGTGTCAGTGCAACTCTACTTCGTTTCCAATTTACTCCCTAGGAAGTCCGGTGTCAATGAATGGTGACTCTGGACTACAGGGCATAATTGCAGATACTATACAAAAGCAGAAGCAATCCAGACGTTCAAGTGTTTCATAGCTTTAACATTTATGAAAATATTTGGTTTCTTGGCTCAATAGAATAAGCAAACACTTGACACTGTTTTAGCTATTCAATGTGTATTTTTTATTCAGTGGTTCATTTATATAGTTTTTTTGAAGAAATTATCTAACGTCTCCCACACAAACAGTTTTTGAAATAATCACTTGGACTATACTACACATTGCATGTACATTATGAAGGAGTCTGGCAGGACAACATCTTGTGAAACCTATCTTAACAGCTACAATTCCCGTATGGTGATTGATATATATATATATATATATATATATATATATGTATTTGAAGCCTACTCCAAATGTGATTTTCCTCAAAAAAAAAAAAAAAAAAAAAACACCGTTTGAAAATATGCACAAGAAAAGGATGCCCCCTCACCATTTCTGTGCGTAAGCATATCCCTCAGTTCTTCATGGTCACATGGATGGGTGAAATCAAAGACACTCTGGCCAGTCAGGTCAAACTGTAGGAAAATATACACAAAATGTGTTACAGCTCTATAAAAAGGGTGGCAGAGGTTTTATGGAATGAAACATTTTCCCCAAATCCTGGCTACCTCCATTTCACTGTTCTTCCCGCCCCTAACTCCCCACCCCACTCCTGAAATTACCTGAGTGAGTCCCATACACTTGTTGACATTATCAGAAAGGTATATCATGTCTCCATCATCGGTGAGAACAAGGACGAATCCTTCCAGGGCTTTCAGGTAGAAACAGTTTAGTTGTTTATCCAGCTCGTTTTCAGTCTCAGGCTCACCTACAACATAAAAAGTAGCATTTTTATGACAAGCTAACAGAGGTAGGATGAGCAGAGATAAAACATCAGATGTTTAATTATCTTAAATTTCATTACCTTAAAAATACTTTTCTGCTGCCAGAATGTATTTCATTCAGTAAAGAAAAGTCTGTTAAAGAACAGAAGAAATGTGTCTTTATGGTGACCCTGTACCTTAGCCATATAATCTTATGAATTATTAATGTTGGGCTATCCCCGACACTTAGTGGCTAGGACGAAACTGCTTTGAAGATGGTCACATCAGATCTTTGTATGCCAGTACCACACATGCACGCCCGAGTATGTGCGTCATGGGCCCTACATTCCCAGAATGTAGTTGCACATTTGCCAACTTACATCTTTAGAAGAAAAACAAGCATTTGCAATGCAACGGGTCTTGCTTTTCTCAGAGTTAGAGCTATTAGCAGGTGTAAACTTCCAACCAGACTTTTCCTGCCACATTAAATGGAGAAAATAAAATAAGAAAAAAAAGCGCGATCGCGCTGCTACAGTTCACTCGTAGTGAAACCTATCGGCAAAAGTGCATTATCTATGTAACCGGCAAAAGTGCAATTAACTATGTAACAGGGTTGATGTCATGCAAAGCGCTTGACTTCTGCCAAGCGAGATTGCGCTGTGAAAAAAGATAAAAAGTAGTCCACAAACCGGATGGAAAACAGCGAGCCTCGCATGTTTTCAGTACTTGGTCGCTGAGCTCGATGAGGGCTAACCACCGGAAAAGACATGACGTATGCATGCCTTCCACTAATGAAAGCAAGAAGATTTTAAAAGGCAAGCCCACGAACCAATGAAAGACGTGACATGGATGGGGTTCCAAACCCATTTCTAACTACTGAAGTGTCTCGCAAGCGATACGCATGCGCAAGCGATGCAGGTTCGACCCTAAGAAGGGGAAGCAGGTATGTATTTTTGTATAACAGCTGGATGAAAAATTTGACAGCAGTGATGACTGGAAAGAACATGTTAGTCAAAGGAGGCACCATATATGTAAGTCCGCCCTCATCCTACATCCTAGTTTTCTGCAATACCTAACTTGTGGGTCTTTTTCAACGACTGTGAAAGGGTGAATGAAATGGTAGCATTGAGCAACCTGAGCCATGGAAAACAGTTTGAGAACTCAACCGTCAAACTTAGCCTCACTGTAGGTGGAAGCACAATGCCAACAGAATGCTCAGGAAATAGCTCACGTGGGTCACCCAGCCTATGTGAGACATCAGGTACATGTCTGGAGCGCTCCCAAAGCAGCCTCAGCCCTGATGGACTGTGCGCGGAAGTCAGATGGAAGGTCACCCCACGCAAATTTGTGACAATGAGTGATAAAGAAAGTAAACCATTTGTTAATTGTGGCCTTGACATTCAGCATCAATGCTTCCAAAAACCAGGGACAATTGAGCCATAAACTGCAGAGCCCCGTTTTCTTCAGGTAAGGGTGTAAGGTGCAGCTTACATTCAAACTTTGAAGAGAAAGTTTAGTAGAAAAGGCATTTTGATGAGGGAAGAATCAGGAACAATGATCGCCTCATTCAAATGGAACCCCTTGATCAAAGGGGAAACAAATCCTCGGGACCAATATTTATTTGAATAGAGCAGTGGTTCCCAACCTGTGGTCCTGGGACCCCTGGGGGTCCGCGAAGCCTTCTCAGGGGGTCTGCGACTGCTTAGAAAATTTAAAAATATTAACAAATATTGACAAATTAGGTCCCCAGCTTCCAGTAATGACTCAGGCGGGGGTCCCCGGATTCCAATGATGATTCAGTGGGGGTCCCTGGGTTCCATTAATGTTAAAATGGGGGTCCACATAAGTCAAAAGGTTGGGAACCACTGGAATAGAGCATAGGATTTTAAAGAGCAAAACCCTTGCAGCTCATGGTGTGTCTGGCAGATAGCATGGCCACCAAGATAGAACTCTTATCACACAAGACGAAAGGGCTCAAAAATATATGAATCAGACTGGTTAGCACTAGGAGTAAGTACTAAAAGACAAGTGTCTAACCACAAATACATGTTAGAGTAGATGAATTAGGCAAGTCACATGTCTCTTGAGGACTTCATTGGCTGTAGAAGAGACTACTCAGCTAGGTTCTGCAGGCGTCACTCTGCACTTGGGATTTATTAAGATGGCTGAACAAGGTCAGTATCAACTGAGTGGGCTGTTCTGTTTGGTAAGGCCCATTTGAAGTCGAACTCCATTTGCTCTTTTACTTAGTTCTAGCTAAGTACTTTTTTGCAACCACCAGGACTCTTCAGGCACCATACACCCAAGCTGAGGGTAGCAGACAAGAATGTGACACCCTACCTTTTTCTATAGACAGAATGTGTCTCTCTACTTGAAGGATGTGATCCTTTAGAAGCTGACGACTGAGTTGGAGAACCAAACACTGGGGAGGGGGCAACATTTGAGCCACTATTATGGGGCAAAATTTTAGACTATTTAATCTTCTGCAGGGCCCCCTGGGTCAGAGGAGTCAAAATACAGGCCTACTGCTGTCAAATCCTAAACCACACTATTACCTAGGGACCAATGCCTTTTGGGCACAGGAGATGAAATGGTCTCTTCTGGGATGCAGCATGACGACATAGGTGTCTCAGAAAGGGGGACTTCATGTTTCAATGGCAGAGTTGAGGACTTATTGGTAGATTTGTGAAGAGAATGGAAATTTATGTTCAGACTGCCTGCCTTTAAGTTGATCGGCAAAATTTAGGGCTGTGCTTGATCTCTGCGTTCACATCGCTCTCTTGCAATCTCACAGAGATATTCCAAGTTCATGTCTCCTTATCTTCATCAGTAGAAGAGGGCTGTGGTGGTTTGGGTGTGTATCATCACCGGTGGTTTGGGTGTGTATCATCACCGGTTTGTTTGTTTTTTACTACTTTGGCTCCAATATGTTTATGTAGGGAGCTACAGCAATCTGTCCAAGAAGGCAACGAAGGAGAGTTCCTCACAGTAAGGTCCACCCGTCTAGCTCATCAGTCAATCTGTGGTCAGTTAGGACAGTAATTTGCAGGAAGAATAATTATCCCACTGTCAGGTTGAAAGCATATGTCCACCATCATAAGAGTGTGACAAATTAAGGAAGGGGTCTGACAAACGTGAATTAAACATGCCTCAAATGGTCTAATGCCCAGTCACATAAAGCTACAAGGAGCATATATGGAGCTTGACATGAAGGAATTGCCTCTATGCAGCATGCATGTGGGGACCCTGGAACCATAATCCCCTTAAGGTCTGTATGTTTAAGTGGACAGCTGTCTAGATGAATGTTACACATTCTGGAGGAGGAAAGACCTTTAACACGCGGGAGCCTAGAACCTCACTAAAGAGACTGAACAAGGTTCTGACTGTGAAGGCGAGACTCTACCCTGTCCCCTGTCGTTGATGCTAGGCTGATAAGGCAGTTTTCAAGGTAGTTATAGCAAACACCAGCCCCTGGGGCCCAGATGTTGATTAATACCTAAAGGGCAACACGGGGACCTCACAAAAGCATTGTTTACCAATAGACCTAGTCTACAACAATGAAAGAGGTGTGCAACCAGTGTTTCTTCAGGGTGCGGACATGGAAGTATAGGATTTGCAGATCAAGAAAGGCCAGCCAGTCATTGTTCAGACATCTCTCTGAACCGAAGACAAAGCTAGCAACCTTTGCTTTTACAGGAATAACTGATTTAGATAGTAAAGATGCAGAAAGGAGATGCCTAAACAATAGCAGCTCGACAAGCTGGATGAGCAAATTTTGTTTCTTCTGAGTGACTCGTCTGAGAAGGCAATGAAGCAGACTGGAAGATTCCTAAAAAGCAGCTGGGACAGAACAAATTTGCTGCAGAGGAGAGTTTACACCGACACAGCCCTTTAAAGTCATACAGTGGGGTGAAGACTCGAGTCATTTTAGGAGCAGATCAGGTCCGCCGCCTCTTTAAAAAACTATTGAGTTGATTACATGTTTTATTTGCATGCTTAATCGATGAATTTAATGTGTTTTATAATTTGTTTTATATTCTTCACAGTAGTTCTGTAAAATTCATGCAAAAGTGTATCTGAGTGGAAGGCTCCCTTGCTTTGCAAGTGGGCCGAAAACACTGTACATAAAATCAGATAAACTCAAATGTGTTGAGTCACCGAAGTGGAGAGCATATTTTTTTCTAAAAATAAACTTTGTCCAAACTAATAATAAATCGCAAACTCCTTCTCAAAGATAAGATGTTGAAAGTTCATGTACTATTCCATTGAAAGTCAGTCTAAATGTTTAACACTAGAAACAGACCTGAGTTTCACATTAGAAAAAGAATAAGCCCTTGGGACCTGTGGTCTCTGGACCAAGCATCAAGGTATCCATCACAGACCTGATCCATAAAGTGTTACCAAATTCTTTTCATGTGTATAATTATTCCAGGAAACATGGAAGAATTAGAATTAGCTTCCAGGACAACAAAAGGAGTGGAAATATTCATGAAAATCCAGATGTTGCTGCACGTTGTGTACACAAACAGTTCATATTGGCAGGCTCCTTCTTCCAAGGACATCGGAGATACAATGCGTGCACACACACCTATCTATTAATGGGTTTGTGCAGAACAGAGGACAGCTGCCGTGGAAGTACTGCTGTCTCATATTGTTTATAAGCTGCAAGTGTCCATAAACTGAGTTCAAGCTTTGTTTGTAGAATCTTTTGCTGCTGACAGTATAGAAGTCTCGGTTTGTTGTTTAGCTTATTAACTGACATGAGCCTCTGTCTTTTTCCTGCGCAATCTTGTGTCATTTTCTTCCAGTCCTTCTTACCACGTCACAGCCCTCCATGTCACTACGCCCCTTGTGTTATGCATGTTCTGTTTCCAGGCCATTCACTGCAACTCTACTTCTTGCTTGTTTCCCTTATTGGGGTTCTATTACACAGCTGATTTCAATGTGCCAGGTTTCTAGTCACTTCGTTTAGTCTACACCAGCATGCGAGCCCAAGTCTTTCTACATCTTGACTGGAATAACTGTGCCCTGTTACCAGCCTTCTTATTTGTTAGGCTTTCCTTATTTTGTTCGCATTCTATCAGGTCTTCACTTTGCTCATTTATAATCTTTTGTACAAGGATTCTCTCATGTATTCTATAAAGCATTAGCTGTCCTTTGGCTATTTGTATGCCTCTTGTGTACTAAGAACAGGATGCTGTTTACAGTTTTCCCTAAAAGACATTCAGTGTTTCCTGCTGAGCCCATATTATTTAATCCCTCTTCCTAACATTGTCCTTTTTGCCATCTTTCTTGCTCCTCTACATCTGCTAGAAGAAAGTACCCCGCACTGTGGCCTTCATCTCTGAGACACATCAAGTTTTATTAATTAAATTACTGACACAGACCTAGTATATGGCAGCTAATAAAACTGCAGTTTAAAGGCCTAAAAGAAAAATGTAGAAACATGCGCAGTTTAAATTGTGGTGGCCATTTGTGCCTACCTTTCGTATTTCTGACACCATCTTTAACATGGAAATAATTTTGCATTCATAAATGAGTGAATTAACAATGAATATGAACATGAGTATTATTTTTTAGGTAGAAACAGTGGAAATAAAATGCATTTTGAATAAATACATCGATGTTATTATGAATTATGTGTTCAGAAAAATAAGTGCACATTTAAAATTTGCTTGGACAGAACAAATGATGCCTTAGATTAAATATTTTGTTTTGCATATTTGATTAAGGTGCACAAAGAGGTTTATTAATGTATTAATTGTATTTATGCACATTAAGCTTTTAACATGAATGGGCCTGGAAGTTCATTTTGCAAGCAGCTATGGAAAAATTGTTGTCTTAATATTCCCCTTTAACCTGAAGGTTCTATTGTATTCCAGGAGAACAGCGTGTTTCACATTTAGCTATTGTAACAATATTTCTTCTAATTGCTGAGTTGTACAGGAAGATTCATTAAGCTTATGTGAAAGAATATTGGCTTAGTTTATTGGGAGTCCTGGAAAAGGAACTGTTAGTAGTATCAGATTATTAGAAAATGTAATATTTTAGCAGAACCATATGAAGTCATATTAAAAACAATGGACTATTGCAGAGAGAATTTCATAAAGTGGCAAACTTGGTGGTGCCATCTACAATGACTGGATGCTGAAATCAACGCCCAGTGTGTCTCCATTTGATGAACCAAATGGATTATGTATTTTAATTAGTGAAGAACTTTGGAACAGAAGTCGCTTCCTTCAGAACCTGCTTGATATATCAGTCCATCACCATCTCTTCTGAGAATATGTTCAATGCTTGCTTAGTCTGCTCTCTCACACACTTATTTTTTAAGTTTCCTGATGACTTTCTCATCATAGTCTCAACTGTCCTATTCTGTTATGTGAATAAGTACTAATAAGGGAAACTAATTCCGAACGGCGGATCTATCCTATGTGCAGCGCGTGTTCTGCACGGTCCTGATGCTGCTGCCAACCGATTCCAGAAGATGGGGAATGTTCTGTTCAATGAATTACTGCTGTCCCATGAGGAGAGGTATGACTGAATGTGGTTTCTTGTTTCTTTTTCAGTTAGTAACTTACACCAGCAAAGCATTATAGGTAGTTATTCTAGTTTGATGTTTTCCAAATTATTTTATTCTTGTTTAGTTCTGCTTTTGCCTGCCTGGGCACCACAGCAGGCTACCACACATGCAAGTCCTAACTGGCTCAGCTCTGAATTTAATTGCTCTTTTGGAGGGTGTAACAGTATTTAGGTTTAGTAGGTTGAATCTTTTCAGATGCTTTGGTCAGCCTATGGTTTTCATGTACGTTCATTACTTAGTTTTGTGCACCATTTATGTAACATAGACTTTGGGATTGTAATAAAGCTTTGAAACAGAGTTTGAATCAGCAATGAATTTATTCATGGTGTTTAATATTGTTTATGATATAATGGCATTGGTCTGAGGGATTCTATGTTTCGGACTACTACCTCCTTCACCAAGTCCAAAGATTCAGTTGACCTCAGAGGGTGAGATTAGTGTACTTTTTTCTCACTCAAGTGCTTGCGGTTTCTGAATCCAAGGTGGGAAAAAGACCTCTGTGGGTGCTTCAGCACCTCCCTTAGCTCCCAGGGTCTAACCTGTGTACACACTTATATGAGGTGATCCTTTTCCCAGTACATAGCTTCCTTTTCTACTGTCGATCACTTAAGATGCCTTCTTCTTCAGCACCCCTCTGTTCTTGTGATGTCTCATACCTCTTTACTTCTTTTCCCCTTACTGTATGTGATTTCCATGTCATACTGTGACAACTGTGCAATGTTTCAGTACTGACAATAGTGCTTCCCTCAGTCTTCTTCACAGGTGAGTGCTTCATAGTTGGCACTTTCCTCTTCGCTACCTTGAGGATATGTAATTACTGAACCTCTAGCTTTGTCTTGTCTGGTAGTAAGAAAATGCTGTACAATTTACCATCATGGCGGTGTAATGAGTAAGACCTCTTTACATTTTGAATGCTTTAAAAGGATGGTTATATTACAATGCCCTGGTCAAAACATTGTCACATCATATACAAGACAGTACTGCCTACTTCAGACAGTTCATATTTCTGTGGTAAGCAAAAAGGGGAGCATGCAGTAACAAAAAAGACAATTAACAACAACAACCAACAACAACTCCTCCTCCTCCTCCTAGGAAAGGCCTTTCACAGCCTGAAAATCAACTTCCAGATCTGTGGATTTAGAGTTTTCACAACTTACTGCAGCCACAACAAACACCTTCTACATTTCAATAATGTGCTTTCCATTCAAGAAGATTTTGTGATTCACTGCTCAAGTCTCCTGGCAGGTTTACTAAGAATCTATAGATTTCCAAAGAATCACTAATTCTATCTCAGCGAGATCCCTGCAGGGCCCATCTTTACCTTCAAACCACAACAGAGCATGGACATGCCAAGTGCAGGAAATCAGCATTAAGGGCATGTTGCATTTTTTTTCTTCTACTAGTCAAAAACGTGGCGAGACCGGATGCGTTCTCACTCCATCTTGTAAAGAAAAATTTGATGTTGTAGTCATTTTGTACTTTTTGGGAAGGAGCAAACTTTTTCAACTTACAGTCAGAGACAGACCGGAGCAGTCAAGAAGATAAGACTTTAGAAACTGTGCTATATGCTGGAAAATACAATATAATTTTGTCTATGTGTAACTTTCAAAAAGGACGAGATCATGACAACAAGGATATCTCAAGCGGAAAGTCTGGCAAAATATTGTAACATTTAGGATTGCAGACACTGTGCAACTTAAAATTTAGGAAAACTGTACACAAAACATTAAGACTAAGAATATAGTTACTGGTTTACTATGTGAAAAATTGGAATAACTACTGATGCAAGTGTCATGTTGGGCTTTCAAGACTAGCTGCTATTTGCCTAAGCATCTGTCAACAAGTATTTCATCCACTAAAAAGCCATTTAAAAATGAATGTTACAAATAAAGGCTAAAAACATCAACCTTGGACACCATCCACTTATAACGAGAGAATAGAATTCATAGTTTACTTACACTTACCAGCATCTAGCATTTTTCTCATGCGTAGGTAGCTGATGGTTAAACGCATTATTGAAGCTTTGTCAAGATGAGAGCTCACGTGATGTGGAAGTGGTAACTGATGGGAAAGTTCATAGAAAACCTCTGATTCCTTACTTCTTCTGCACCTAGCAGCATCTCTAGACTTCTCCTTTCTGCGCTCGGAACTGACTCTATTAAAAAAAAACAAAAAAAAAAACACAAAGAAAAATAGATAAATTG
Organism: Pleurodeles waltl; assembly: GCF_031143425.1. Lineage (NCBI taxonomy): Eukaryota > Metazoa > Chordata > Amphibia > Caudata > Salamandridae > Pleurodeles > Pleurodeles waltl. The sequence continues at coordinate 513,996,622 of NC_090448.1, forward strand.
AAAGCATGAATGACGATTAATATCCATCTGTTAACCTAAGTTACTTGAATTCAGTTTCACCCCAATATTTAAGTAACTACAACTAAAAGTAGGAAACAACGGGTACTGTAGTTTGTCCAATATCCTTTGATCCATCGAATCTTTCAAAATGTAAAGTCTTTAGGCTTCATCCTTATCCTAGACTTAGCTTACTCAGGTTTGTGACACATACTGTATTAGATGTTGTCTGTCCTGGGAGACTGAGGGGTGTTCTTTATGCACCATCCCCACTCTACATGGACGGGGGACAGTCAGTGAATTAAGGTAATTTTGGAGATTTTTTTTTTTTTTTTTTGCTTGTGGGGGCCACCAAGAGGTCTTAACTGTTATTCTGCTGTTCATAAATTACCTGCTTGGAAATAACTGCTGTAGTTTCCTCTGTAGAATCGGTCGTCAGCTAAGGCGAGTTATGCAGATTTATAATAATGGATTAATGAAAGTACTACTCTCAAAATACATTGGTATGCACACTATGGTGGGTGGTGTCTGGCTACACACTGGCTGTTGGATTTCTTTGAGGGCTAAATGAATTATTGTCACCTTAAGCTGTATTGCAGAAGTGCTGCTAGCGCTTCATTAATGAGGTAAGTAGTTATGTTTGTTTCCCCTTAAAACCACTTCATCTATAGCATATTAAAGTGGATAACTGGCTCTATAATCAGTAATGTGGAGTAATGTTAATCATAGCAATTACATTTCTGCTTTATTTTACAACATGCAGGAACTGTTAAAAACGAAAACACTAAAAAATAAAATCCTGGGGTAGCACTATCCAAATCCAAAATGGAATGCATTTTACTACACAGACACATCATGCTATTTTTTGTCTTAAACAAAATCTTACAGAAAGTGCCCTGAGATCTTACCCCAGGCTCACAGCAAGACGTTGGCCTCCCTCATGCTCAAGCTGGAAGGCTTGGGGCTATACAAAGTTTTTTTTCGTGGTCTTAGCTTCCTCCGTTGCAGGAGTAAATGGGTTGCATCATGAAGAAGACAGGGACATTAGGAGTAGAAACAACTTGAAGGAGGGTGTGTAAATGATGGAAGGGACTTGACAAACTAAATTTAAATGGTGACACAAATAGAGTGAGACAATGGAGTAGTAAGGTAATGAATGGGAATAGCTAGGCTCCAGAGCAGTGGCTTGATTTCAAGAGCTCTGGTGGCGGTTCACTTTACTGCGTTTGGTTCAGGCAAGCTATGCCGCTATGGTACACAGACATGACAAGAAACTTTCCTAGCAGGAAAAAACAACAGTGTTTTAAAATGAAGAAACGGACAGACTTGGTCAGGGTAGCCATACTCCACATTTGGGGTTCCTATCTCTGATTGAAGGAGAAGTTTGAAAAGGACCTTCTCAGAATTTGAGACGTAGGCTCGTAATGATGTGTAATCCAGAGGTGATGTGGTAAATAGTTGCAAGATGGCCTATGAGAGGTCCCAGGCACCTCTAAAGTGGCAGGAACTTTATTGGTGGAACATGGGAACCAAACAGACTTTAGTGCTCCTACCTGCAATTAAATTAATCATGTCCTACAGATGAATTCCTATATTTTCAGACATTAGCAGAAGTATACAGCTGAAGAAGCTAGAAATGCTCTTGACAAAGCACCAACTCGTTAAAAAACTGTGTGCAGGCTTGTTAATTTGGCCCTCTCTACAGGGTCAGCCCCAAACATTTTGCTTTCAACCATCCTGTTTTTTGACCCAGTTTCGGTTGGCTTTTAGGACTCAGTGGACTTCACCACAGCTAACTAGCGCTAAAATGCTTGTGTTATCCCTCTCCCCTAAACCATGGTACAATTCCCTTACACCGGATTGGTGCATTTAATGTACCTGCACGTCCCATGTATATGGTACCACTGGTGCCCAAGGCCTGTAAATGCTACCAGTAGGCAGCAGCACTCATTGAGCCACCCACTAAAAGTAGCCTTTTAAAAGATGCATCAAGCCTGCCACTGCACCCTGCAGTGCAATTTTATACTGCCAATTCGGCCTGGCAAAATATATATTTTTTTTGCCAGGCCAAAATCTTTTTCAATACAAATAAGCCACCTCTAAAGTAGGCCCTAAACAGCCCGTAGGAGTGTTGTACATAGAAAGTAGGCCTTGTGTTTTTAAGTTTTACTTGTCATGGTAGTGAAAAACTCCCAAATTTGTTTTTTTTACTACCGTGAGGCCTATCTCTATCTCCTATGGCATACCATTGGGTTACCTTATTATACTAATATGATTGGGAGCAATAAGAAATATTCTGTTTGGACTCAAAATTAAGCATAATTTAAAATCCTCTAGAATGGTAAAGTATGATTTTAGATTACAATTTTGAAAGTGACACTTTTAGAAAGTGTAAAGTATACAAAAAGTGATGGACAGAATGCTTTAATTAATCTTAGACACAGGTAAGTACTCTGGATCTCATCCCAGTTGATCATTATTTTTTACACACCATGCCACCTCACTTTGGACCCATCTATAAGCAAACCACTCTTAGCTCTGCTCCAATGAGAACAGTGCAGCCTGAACTGACAATTCTGGCCCTCACATCTGGGCATATTCATCCCACTTATGGTAAGCCCAGACGTGGGTGCTGCGCACAGTCATTGGAATCAAGTTGTACCCGACTGATCAGCCCATCACTGGGGTGAAAACAGTCCTGGTTTAGTTGTGTTCCAATCAGGGAAGACCTGGCTTGGTAGTTCAGGCTGGACTGTTCCAATTGAAGCAGGGTCGAGGCTGGTTTGTATAAAGCTGGGTCCAAACTGAGGTGGCATGGTGTGCAAAAAAAACAGTGGATTGGGATGCGGTGATGGATTCATTACCAGTGTCCGAGATTAATTCAAGCATTCCATCCATCACCTTTTTGTATACTTCACTTTTAGAAAGTTGTCATTTTCCTGCCCATAACTTTGAAGCCTTCTAGGAGTTTCCAGCTGCTTAGGCCTATTAATTGCTCTATCAGGAATGTGTATGGAGCCCAGACCATGAACAATAGGACCTGGATGTAGCTGGAAAAGAATCCTGCCAGAATCGGAGGAGCAGAGCTGTTTCCTGTGCCACTTACATCTCAAAGGAGCTGCCTCAGTACATTCACAAAGAACTTGACACCAGGCTTTTGACACCGCAAGTATCTTTGGGCCTGTGCAGGAAGGATATTCCAGAACAAACTATGAGGGGAAAACTTTAGAAGTTTATTCCACTTCAAGGCAGCAGGTATAAATACTGGGCCTTCACAAGCACTCTTCGGTACACTCCTGGACCCTGGGAAGACTACGGAAGGATGGCCTTGTTTCTCAGAGGACTGCCCTCGTGCTTCAAGCCTGCCTTGTCTCCCCAGAGGTCGGCCCTGCTAATTGAGGCCGGCCTTGTCCTTCAAAGAACTGCACTGATGCTTGGAGGAGAGAGGGCCACTTCCCTGAACCAAGGACTACCAAAGGGGCTGCAAGGGTCAACTGGCTGACCTCCTGTTCTGAGCCTGACAAGGATTGTGGTTGATGCACGAGAAGGGCGTTCAGCCCCTCAACCAAAATACAGACACATAGACCCTGATGTGACCCCCCAAGCCTTTTGGAGACAATGCAGCCCAGTGAGAGTTTGTATAGAGAACAGTGGGCGATAAGTGTGACTTTCAGACAATAGCGCCAACCTCCTTCACCCTTACAACCTTACTTGGACATGGGTCTCAGTCACTTGCTAGTACAATATCCCTTTGTCATGAAGGGTTTACATGTTTTCAGTGCTAAAATTTTAAACATGTTTAGGGAGCTATTTTATGCACCAGATATTGGATTGTTACCTGGAACTGGGAGCTCACATTTTGCACACTGTTGAGTTATATCCTGCTTAATAAAAATATTAAAGTTTAAAATTATTGGCAAGTGGTCAAACATGTGCAGGGCGGTGGTGCAGCTTCAATACCACCGCTACATGGTTCCTCTCCAACACTAAAATGACCTCAAACAGATCAGCTAAATCAATGGATGATGATGTAAGCAAACTAAAAAATCTCAGGTATGTTCTGGCTTACTTTCAGATTGCAAAAGTAACTAGCATGTGTCATTAGTCCATTGACTCGCATACAACTTCTTCACATTCACAAGTTTTACAAAATATGAATACTAAGCATTTATCATAGTATGTTGGTTTTTAAGTGGGCAGGTTATAAAACAGCTTGACTTCTCATATGCTCAGAAGGTAGCTAGCTACCAGATAGTATGGCTCAAGTATATGTGTTGTTCACACAAGGTTGTTAAACAGGCATACAGTGCAGGCACCTTACAAGTTTAACTAAACGGTAGTACACACAACAAATTTAACAATGCTAAGTATGAATGTAATTTTGCTTATCAGCATGGTGCAGTTTGTATAAAGGCAGAAGAAAACCCTCTCAGCTCCAACAAACATTGGCAATGCCAGATGCTGTTAAAATGCACCGTTACTGGCAAAGCAATAGCAGTGGCTGACCATTTTGAGAGTACAGAACATTGCTTTCTATACTTTCAAGACAGATGTCATTTTGTGTGACACAATCAATGCGGTGATCATCAGAAAACACTATAAAACTATGTTTTCAAAATGATTAGATAGCTGCCACGTTGCACAATGCAAAGAGGCAACAACTCTGTAGGCATTTTGAAAGAATTAAAGTATTTTGTTTTATTATTTTCAAGGTGGCAACGGGCTGCACGGTCACTGCCACTGCTAATGCTACAGCATTTTACAACATCTGTCATTAAAAAGGCCAAGAGTGATGAAGACCAGTGAGCGGAACGGGGGCTGTATAAGAGACAGAACACTGAAAAAAAGAGGTATCAAGAAGCGTTACTATGAGTGGAGTAGGTAAGCAACCACAGCACTGCCTGGTGCAATGCCAAGGACTACTGGCAAAGAGGTACGGAAGGCGGCAGATGGTGGTGGTGGTGGTCTGCACTATCAACATCAAGGACATCATCAAGCCTGCCATCTGGTGCTTTGTACACTATGGTGTGGAGTGAAAGGGAGAGACAAGGTGGGGTAGGTTCGACAAAGCAGGGAAAGAGCAGGTCATGAACTCCCATGGAGTTACAATGAACATCAAGTGGGGAAGAAAATGAATTACATGGTGTTAGCAGTGGAAGGATACATATATTTCCATTCAAAAGCAAGGGTAAAAGGAGTTATGCTGCGGCAGTGCAATAAAGACAAGAACAGGGAAGAAAGCCATTCAATAATGAGTAGGGAACCTAAATAGACAAAGTCACACAATTACGAGAGGGCCTTCCCCAAAAGCCAACTGTGTAGTACTGTATATGAAGCTATCTGTAATGATACCGTAAAATGTCTGTTGAAATGAAAAAAAGCAAAACAATATAACTATATAGATTCAATGTTTGATGATTTAGTGTAATTTTGAGATGTAAAATACTGCCTTATGAATTTCAATGCACTCAATCACTCTCTAGGAAGTGAAATGATACACCAAACACTATAATTTAAGTGAGAAAAATACTTAATTGCACACAGCCGAGACTGACCACAGTTTAAGGAACTGGTAACAAAAGTAACCGACAGCTGCACTATCAAACCAGACCTAAAAAAAAGACAAATAGTTGGGTGGTGTAAAGAAATGGCTCCCTGTTGCAGTTACCCCCCACTTTTTGCCTGATACTGATGCTGACTTGACTGAGAAGTGTGGTGGGACCCTGCTAACCAGGCCCCAGCAACAGTGTTCTTTCACCTAAAATTTACAATTGTCTCCACAATTGGCACAACCCTGGCACCCAGGTAAGTCCCTTGTAACTGGTACCCCTGGTACCAAGGGCCCTGATGCCAGGGAAGGTCTCTAAGGGCTGCAGCATGTCTTATGCCACCCTATGGACCCCTCACTCAGCACATACACACTGCTTGCCCGCTTGTGTGTGCTGGTGGGGAGAAAATGACTAAGTCGACATGGCACTCCCCTCAGGGTGCCATGCCAACCTCACACTGCCTATGGCATAGGTAAGTCACCCCTCTAGCAGGCCTTACAGCCCTAAGGCAGGGTGCACTATACCACAGGTGAGGGCATAGGTGCATGAGCACTATGCCCCTACAGTGTCTAAGCAAAACCTTAGACATTGTAAGTGCAGGGTAGCCATAAGAGTATATGGTCTGGGAGTCTGTCAAAAACGAACTCCACAGCTCCATAATGGCTACACTGAATACTGGGACGTTTAGTATCAAACTTCTCAGAATAATAAACCCACACTGATGCCAGTGTTGGATTTATTAAAAAATGCACACAGAGGGCATCTTAGAGATGCCCCCTGTATTTTACCCAATTGTTCAGTGCAGGACTGACTGGTCTATGCCAGCCTGCTGCTGAGAGACGAGTTTCTGACCCCATGCGGTGAGAGCCTTTGTGCTCTCTGAGGACAGAAACAAAGCCTGCTCTGGGTGGAGGTGCTTCACACCTTCCCCCTGCAGGAACTGTAACACCTAGCAGTGAGCTTCAAAGGCTCAAGCTTCGTGTTACAATGCCCCAGGGCACTCCAGCTAGTGGAGATGCCCGCCCCCTGGACACAGCCCCCACTATTGGTGGCAAGTCCAGTCGAGATAATGAGAAAAACAAGGAGGAGTCACTGGTCAGTCAGGACAGCCCCTAAGGTGTCCTGAGCTGAGGTGACTCTGACTTTTAGAAATCCTCCATCTTGTAGAAGGAGGATTCCCCCAATAGGAATAGAGATGTGCCCCCCTCCCCTCAGGGAGGAGGCACAAAGAGGGTGTACCCACCCTCAGGGCTAGTAGCCATTGGCTACTAACCCCCCAGACTTAAACACGCCATTAAATTTAGTATTTAAGGGCTCCCCTGAACCTAAGAATTTAGATTCCTGCAACTTACAAGAAGAAGAGGACTGCTGAGCTGAAAACCCCCTGCAGAAGAAGAAAGAAGACACCAACTGCTTTGGCCCCAGTCCTACCGGCCTGTCTCCTGCCTTCCAAAGAAACCTGCTCCAACGATGCTTTCCCCAGGACCAGCGACCTCTGAATCCTCAGAGGACTGCCCTGCTTCAAGAAAGACTAGAAACTCCTGAGGACAGCGGCCCTGTTCCAAAAAGACTGCAACTTTGTTTCAGAGGAGCAGATTTAAAGACCTCTGCAATCCCCGCAAGAAGCGTGAGACTTGCAACACTGCACCCGGCGACCCCGACTCGACTGGTGGAGAACCAACACCTCAGGGAGGACCCTCCGGCGACTCCGAGACCGTGAGTAACCAAAGTTGTCCCCCCTGAGCCCCCACAGCGACGCCTGCAGAGGGAATCCCGAGGCACCCCCTGACCGCGACTGCCTGATCCTAAAGTCCCGACGGCTGGAAAAGACCCTGCACCCGCAGCCCCCAGCACCTGAAGGATCAGAACTCCAGTGCAGGAGTGACCCCCAGAAGGCCCTCTCCCTTGCCCAGGTGGTGGTTACCCCGAGGAGCCCCCCCCCTTTGCCTGCCTGCACCGCTGAAGAGACCCCTTGGTCTCCCATTGACTCCCATTGGAAACCCGACGCTTGTTTGCACACTGCACCCGGCTGCCCCCGCGCTGCTGAGGGTGTACTTTTTGTGTGGACTTCTGTCCCCCCCCGATGCCCTACAAAACCCCCCTGGTCTGCCCTCCGAAGACACGGGTACTTACCTGCTGGCAGACCGGAACCGGGGCACCCCCTTCTCTCCATTGAAGCCTATGCGTTTTGGGCACCACTTTGAACTCTGCACCTGACCGGCCCTGAGCTGCTGGTGTGGTGAATTTGGGGTTGCTCTGAACCCCCAACGGTGGGCTACCTTGGACCCCAATCTTAACCCCGTAGCTGGTTTACTTACCTGCAAAACCTAACAATACTTTATCTCCCCCAGGAACTGTGAAAATTGCACTGTGTCCACTTTTAAAACAGCTAAATGTGTTTTATGTGAAAAGTATTTATGCTACTGTAATTAATCAAAGTTCCTAAAGTACTTACCTGCAATACCTTTCAAATGAGATATTACATGTAGAATTTGAACCTGTGGTTCTTAAAATAAACTAAGAAAAGATATTTTTCTAGAACAAAACCTATTGGCTGGATTTGTCTCGGAGTGTGTGTTCCTCATTTATTGCCTGTGTGTATGTACAACAAATGCTTAACACTACTCCTTTGATAAGCCTACTGCTCGACCACACTATCACAAAATAGAGCATTAGTATTATCTCTTTTTGCCACTATCTTACCTCTAAGGGGAACCCTTGGACTCTGTACATGCTATTCCTTACTTTGAAATAGCACATACAGAGCCAACTTCCTACAGGTGGTGTAAAGAAAAGGCTCCCTGCTGCAGTTACCCCCCACTTTTTGCCTGATACTGATGCTGACTTGACTGAGAAGTGTGCTGGGACCCTGCTAACCAGGCCCCAGCACCAGTGTTCTTTCACCTAAAATGTACCATTGTCTCCACAATTGGCACACCCTGGCATCCAGGTAAGTCCCTTGTAACTGGTACCCCTGGTAACAAGGGCCCTGATGCCAGGGAAGGTCTCTAAGGGCTGCAGCATATCTTATGCCACCCTGGGGACCCACACTCAGCACAGACACACTGCTTGCCAGCTTGTGAGTGCTAGTGGGGATAAAATGACTAAGTCGACATGACACTCCCCTCAGGGTGCCATGCCAACCTCACACTGCCTGTGGCATAGGTAAGTCACCCCTCTAGCAGGCCTTACAGCCCTAAGGCAGGGTGCACTATACCACAGGTGAGGGCATAGGTGCATGAGCACTATGCCCCTACAGTGTCTAAGCAAAACCTTAGACATTGTAAGTGCAGGGTAGCCATAAGAGTATATGGTCTGGGAGTCTGTCAAAAACGAACTCCACAGCTCCATAATGGCTACACTGAAAACTGGGAAGTTTAGTATCAAACTTCTCAGAATAATAAACCCACACTGATGCCAGTGTTGGATTTATAAAACAATGCACACAGAGGGCATCTTAGAGATAGCCCCTGTATTTCACCCAATTGTTCAGTGCAGGACTGACTGGTCTGTGCCAGCCTGCTGCTGAGAGACGAGTTTCTGGCCCCATGTGGTGAGAGCCTTTGTGCTCTCTGAGGACAGAAACAAAAGCCTGCTCTGGGTGGAGGGGCTTAACACCTCCCCCCTGCAGGAACTGTAACACCTAGCAGTGAGCCTCAAAGGCTCAGGCTTCGTGTTACAATGCCCCAGGGCACTCCAGCTAGTGGAGATGCTCGCCCCCTGGACACAGCCCCCACTTTTGGTGGCAAGTAAAGGAGAGATAATGAGAAAAACAAGGAGGAGTCACTGGCCAGTCAGGACAGCCCCTAAGGTGTCCTAAGCTGAGGTGACTGACTTTTAGAAATCCTCCATCTTGCAGATGGAGGATTCCCACAATAGGAATAGGGATGTGCCCCCCTCCCCTCAGGGAGGAGGCACAAAGAGGGTGTAGCCACCCTCAAGGACAGTAGCCATTGGCTACTGCCCTCCCAGACCTAAACAAACCCCTAATGTCAGTATTTAGGGGCACCCCAGAACCTAGGATATCAGATTCCTGCAACCGAAGAAGAAGAGGACTGCTGAGCTGAAAAACCCTGCAGAGAAGACGGAGACACCAACTGCCTTGGCCCCAGCTCTACCGGCCTGTCTCCCCCCTTCGGAAGAAAACTGCTCCAGCGACGCTTTCCCCAGGACCAGCAACCTCTGAATCCTCAGAGGACTGCCCTGCTCTAAAAGGACCAAGAAACTCCTGAGAACAGCGGCCCTGTTCACCCAAGACTGCAACTTTGTTTCCAAAGAAGCAACTTAAAGACAACAGCATTTCCCGCCAGAAGCGTGAGACTTGCAACTCTGCACCCGGCGACCCCGACTCGACTGGTGGAGAAACAACACTTGAGGGAGGACTCCCCGGCGACTCCGAGACTGTGAGTAACCAAAGTTGTCCCCCCTGAGCCCCCACAGCGACGCCTGCAGAGGGAATCCCGAGGCTCCCCCTGACCGCGACTGTCTGACTCTCAGATCCCGACGCCTGGAAAAGACCCTGCACCCGCAGCCCCCAGGACCTGAAGGATCGGAACTCCAGTGCAGGAGTGACCCCCAGGAGGCCCTCTCCCTTGCCCAGGTGGTGGTTACCTCGAGGAGCCCCCCCCTTGCCTGCCTGCATCGCTGAAGAGACCCCTTGGTCTCCCATTGATTCCTATTACAAACCAGACACTTGTTTGCACACTGCACCCGGCTGCCCCCGCGCTGCTGAGGGTGTACTTTCTGTGTGGACTTGTGTCCCCCCCCCCGGTGCCCTACAAAACCCCCCTGGTTTGCCTTCCGAAGACGCGGGTACTTACCTGCTGGCAGACTGGAACCGGGGCACCCCCTTCTCCATTGAAGCCTATGTGTTTTGGGCACAACTTTGAACTCTGCACCTGACCGGCCCTGAGCTGCTGGTGTGGTAACTTTAGGGTTGCTCTGAACCCCCAACGGTGGACTACCTTGGACCCAAACTTGAACCCCGTAGGTGGTTTACTTACCTGCAAGAACTAACAATTACTTACCTCCCCTAGGAACTGTGAAAATTGCACTGTCTAGTTTTAAAATAGCTATATGTGTTTTATCTGAAAAGTATATATGCTATTGTGATTATTCAAAGTTCCTAAAGTACTTACCTGCAATACCTTTCATGCAAAGTATTACATGTAGTATTTGAACCTGTGGTTCATAAACTAAACTAAGAAAAGATATTTTTCTATACAAAAACCTATTGGCCTGGAATTGTCTCTGAGTGTGTGTTCCTCATTTATTGCCTGTGTGTATGTACAACAAATGCTTAACACTGCTCCTTTGATAAGCCTACTGCTCGACCACACTACCACAAAATAGAGCATTGGTATTATCTCTTTTTGCCACTATCTTACCTCTAAGGGGAACCCTTGGACTCTGTGCATACTATTCCTTACTTTGAAATAGCGCATACAGAGCCAACTTCATACAGGTGGCCAGAGTAGTGTTGACCAACTCTTGCTCCCACAGTCAACTCAATGATGATTCAAAAATGAGCAGTGAACATTCACATAGTCATTAAGGGGACTTAAACAAATAAAGAGAACAGCCACTCTAACGCCATCTAAGCTCTGGA